>NC_133368.1:12587930-12705722 GCF_049309525.1 Garra rufa
AGGCTTTTGAACGCGCTGGAGTTTTTTCAAGGAAACTCAGCTGTCTTGTTTGTCATTCTCGTCATCTGATCCGTTGCACATGAGTGGAAGTTTAGAGGTTGTTTGACTTCAAAGTCTTGCCACCTACTTTGTCTCGGTGGAGCTCCCCTAATCCCCTACTTGTAGCCACACTGTTGAGGACAGTGGACTCTTTTGCAATTTGTTTTTGAAATTCATGACAAAGACTACACAAAACCTTCTACGATTTCACCACTTTGAACTGTAACTTACCATAGCATGAGATTATGATGACCTACTCACACAACCCCGCTGGAATGAAGCCAGCTATGAAATCAGACTGTAATCATTAGAGTTGAACTCTACGACTTGTACCGTGCGGACCAAACTGCTCTCGGACCATATTGAAAATCTGGAGAATTCGATTTTTTTATGAGTTCAGACAATGGTGAATTACAAGGGATAATTAATGCGTTGAATCTACTTTTATAATGCAGTATATATAAAGGATGCATTATATATAAAGGATTTAAGTAAAGTGTTACCACGTATTCAAATATTAATAAGCAGTTAAGCAGTTTTATTACAATGTTTGTTTTGAATACTTAAATATTAACATTTCTTTTTCTTCAAATGACATAACTGTATCACACATTTTCTTTCTACTTTATGCGCGTGCTATTTTAGTATCATTGAGGTAATGTATTAGGCTTTAATATTTATATATATATATATATATATATATATATATATATATATATATATATATATATATATATATTCTGATTTCATTTGAATTATAATTAAAGGTTTAGTTATTTTGCTTCATGCTTTTGTCATTTTATTATTCCTGCGGCGAGACACTGCAGGTGAATAGGGTAAAAAAATAACTAATAGTTATCATTTTACTCAGTTGATTGATTATATTGATAATTGCAAACATTTTTTGTATTACAAGTTTTCTTAAATGTTAGGTTTAAATATGCAAATGAGGCATTATTTAATGAAATATGTGCTAATTTGCATACATTTTTAAAACAAATATCTAAACACTGGGTCAAGTCAGTTTCAAAATTCTTGTTTAATTTTTTTTTTAACATATTAGAGTCAAAAGTTTTTACAGAGGTAATTTTGGGTATCTCATTTCGTCACACCATAATTCAGAAAAAAACTTAGAACAGACAGGAAACACTATTTTTTTTTTTTTACCATTTTGGGGGGGTAAAGTTCAAGTAAATTTTATATGAACAAATCCCTCTCTAATAACCTTCAGCATATAGACAGGAATAAAAAAGTAAAGTTTGGTGTAAGTGCCACTGAAGAGGAGATTTATGACTCATTTTGAGAAAACGGCCTTTAAAAATATGGATTGTAATTGAAATCTATTGAAACAAATAGATAAAGTGCTATAAAAGAAACACTTAACAATGTTTTTTTGGATGTTTTCTTTCCACTAGTCTAAAAAAAAAAAAAAACACTTTATGAAAAACCAAAAAGCCCAAAATCTCAAACTACTTTTATCTCAGTTTTAGTGTTACTGTATTTTAGTATATCAAGGTAAAGCTAGAGTATTTGTGTGGTTACGTCATGTCCGTAAACAGAAAGGGGGCCCATGAGTGGGTGCTGAGGATGGTTTGTAGTTTGTTTTTACAAAAGTTGCTTATAATTTAAACTTGTCATCTTGATTTTGATCAGTAAAGTTTTAAAAGGCAATCATTGTTGACATTTGGGGAATCACCTGTTGTCGAAACCAAGAAGCCTCAACCTGAGCCTTGTCTGCAGTCAAAAAGGAAAAGCAACAGAGATCGTGCCAAAATTAGGATAAATATTGGCATTGCATTTGAGAAGAGGAAAGATTAAAATAGCAACAAAAAAAAACAAAACAAAAAAAAAAATACCATTGCAATTGTATATTTACTAGTAACAATTGAATAAGAGAGCTCTATAATTCAATTTTTACTACTGTAGTAACAATGCCAATTAGAGAGCTCTCTAATTCAATTCTTACTAGTAACAATTATATTTAGAGAGCTCTCTAATTCAATTATTATTAGTAACAATTCCAATTACAGAGCTCTCTAATTCAATTTTTACTAGTAACAATTATAATTAGAGAACTCTCTAATTCAATTATTACTAGTAACAATTCCAATTAAAGAGCTATACAAATTAATTTTTACTAGTCATGTCTCCATTGACTTCCATTCATTTTGATATACAGAGCTCTACAATTGAATTATTACTAGTAAGAATTGATTAGAGAGCTCTCTAATTTATTATTACTAGTAAAAATGCAATTACAAAGCTCTACAATAAAATTTCTACTAGGAATGGAAGTCAATGGAGACATATGGCTAGTAAAAATTCATTTCTAGAGGTCTCTAAGTGGAATTGTTACTAAGAATTGAATAAGAGAGCTCTGTAATTGGAATTTTTACTAGTAATAATTGAATTAGAGAGCTCTAATTACAATTGTTAGTAAGAATTTAATTAGAGAGCTCTTTAATTGGCATTGTTACTAGTAAAAATTGTATTATAGAGCTCTCTAATTAAATTGTTACTAGTAAAAATGCAATTACGACGAGTAACACTTAGAATATTTTAGGCTAAAGCTTGCCATAATTTCTTACAATTAAAAACTGAATTAGAGAGCTTTCTAAATGGATTTGTTACTAGTAAAATTTTGTTTAGAAAGCACTCTAATTGTAATTGTTACTAGTAATAATTCAATTGTAGAACTCTCTAATTGAAATTCTTACTAGTAAATATTCTGTTGTAGAGCTGTAATTAAAAATGAATGGAAGTCAGTGGAGACATATGACTAGTAAAATTAATTTGTAGAGCTCTCTAATTGGAATTGTTACTAGTAAGAGCTGAATTAGAGAGCTCTGTAATTACAATTGTTACTGGTAAGAATTTATTTTGAGATCTCTTTAACTGGCATTGTTACTAGTAAAAATTGTATTATAGAGCTCTCTAATTAAATTGTTACTAGTAAAAATGCAATTACGACGAGTAATGCTTAGTATATTTTAGGCTTGCCATATCACATCTATACTTTGTTATAATGAGTGAATTCCCGAGTTTTGGAGAGAACTCCACAAACTCTGCATTTTGAGAGAGACATGTCTGTGATTGGCTACATTGTTCAACGCTGCAAATATGTTTGGGGCCCCCTAATTCCCAGAGGCTCTAAGCAGCCGCTTACCTTGTTTATTGGTTAAGTCCGCCCCTGATAATCTGGGCAAAATTGAGCATCATGTCATTTGCCCACATAATAAATGCAAAAAAATTCATAACAATTTTTAATTTGAACCTTTAAGTCATGCTAATCATTTAATTTGTAATAGAAAACTGAATTAGATTTGCAGTTCAGATCCCTGTACTTGGTGTTCATAAGGAATCCCAGCACAGTATCTGAGGAGCACATAAAAGTGCTCATCTTGCATGACTCATATAGTTCACCTACCCCGTCGGACCGTATTATCGCACACAACACTCCTGTGGCCTTGTTATACTTATGTGGGAAAGATACAGTGAGTCCAAGGCATTGACTCTGCGCTTATACCTGCCTGTCTGCTTTACATTTCATTTCATTATCCTCAGCCCACATGAGTCCTTCTGGAGCAGAGCGGCAGTAGATCACCTGCTGAACAAATTGAGCAGCATCCCACATACTGAATTCATTGCCTCTGAACCAAGGAGCAACGGCCTGATCTCCCCCGCTTTTCCTGTGAACATCAGGCACATCTGCACCAGCACATCTGCTCCTTCTCAAGCTCTCTAGGTAGAGCCGAGCCGGCATCATTCATCCTGCTGGGAACAGCCATGTTTGACTGCCTTGGAATTCTAAAGATAGGTCGCATTAAAATCGCGCAATAAATTACGCGCCTAACTATATCTGTAAGGGTATGAAATGTTTTATCGATAGAGGGCTGTAACATGGCCTTCTCAGACGATCCATAATGTTCTGAGAAACAGAAGCCTGCAAACTAGAGGAGCTGCTAGCCATATGTGCAATCCTAAAACTCAAACCTTCAGCGTGCGTCACCTTAGGAAGGGTTCGCTTTGCCAGAAAGCGTTGTCACTTTTCCCAAACACTCATCCTCATTGTAAGATTTACTGTGGGGATATTTTATTCGGATTTTGGAGAAATACGTTCCAAAATGTCACTTTCTAACACCGTAGTCTTTTCCAAACAATGCCTGCTTTGTTTTAAACAGGCATCCGTTCCAACAAATAAGCCAATGAGTGAAAGACTGTGATGTTAATGGAAAGGGAAGGAAAAAGAAGAGTTTTTTTTAATTGCGCACTGAAACTACAGGAGCCTTAGACTTACCGCTGATGGATGGCAAAAATTACATCCTCTAATTAAATCCTTTCTTTGTGGCTGTCAATGGGTACGGTGTTTGCCAAATATCTTGGTGATTTGCAGGTTATTTTAGTTTGTTTGGAATGGAACAGTGGTAAGACAGAAAACTTTCAGAGCGGTTAAATCCCACTAATTAGATAGTGCCTACGACTGTTGACTGTTAATAATCATCTGATGTCCAGAAAAAGATTTATTAAAGGAAAAACTAGAGAGAGAAGTAAGAAAATTAAAACTACTGTATGTAATGGAAATGGGCCAATGACAAATAAGGATGTGTTAAACGAGGAAAGTAGAAACCTTACAAAATCTATTTTAAGATGCATGTGGGATGTTATTAATCCAAGCTTATAAATCTATTCATGTTGGTTTCATGACCATTTAAAAGTTTAGGATCTATAAGATTTTTTTTTTCATGTTTGTGAAAGACTTCTCTTATGCTGCTGCATTTACTTGTTTAAAAAGTATAAAAAAATAGAACATAGTAAAATAATGAAAATAACTGTTTTCTGTTTTAGCATTTTAAAATTAAAAATTTTCCTGTGTTCAAAGCTGAATTTTCAGCATCACTGCTCCAGTATTCAGTGTCACATGATCCTTCAGAAATAATTGTGTTGAAAACTCGAAAACAGTTGTGCTGCTTAATACTTTGTGTTTTTCGGGATTCTTAGAAATTTCAAATAAGCAATTCATTTGAAATGAATTTCATTTTTTGGTACCCTTTACAATTCTGAGTTTATATCTCACAGTTCAAACTCACAATTCTATTTATATCTCACAATTCTTTGTTTATATCTTAGAATTGTTAAAAGAAAATTGTAAAAAAAAAAAAGAAAAAAAAAATTGAGGGATTTTGTATGTTTGTCCACTGACAAAGAAATGATCAGTCTATAATTTTAATGGTAGATTTATTTGAACAGTGAGAGACAGAATAACAACAAAAAACACATTTCGAAAAAGTTATAAATTGACCATATGCACGAATTACTTCCTTGTTTAGACAAGCCAGCTAAGTCATTTCCGGTCAACTATACTGTGCCGTAATATGAGCGTACTTTGTTCGTTTTCTCTACATAAACCATACACAATCGAAGAAAAGTGTTGTTTGACTAAGAGGACCAAACGTCCATGTATACCGTTTCAAGAATGACAAATGCCAGTTTAAAAAAATACACAAGTAAATCGGCTAAATATGCGCTATGAGTCATTGCTATGATTGACAGTAATAACCAGACCAAACATCTGAAAATGCTGATGTAAAAAAAAAAAGAGCTTAAATGATTCAGACTAAATTCAGAGTAGCAAAACTACAGCAGTAACAAGTTTGTGTTGGTTAAATATATTTAATAGATTTTACAGATCAAGATAAAACTTAAAAGATGTGGTTATTAAATTAAAATATTTCAAATTCCTATCGATTCATATTGAGTGCATTATTTAATTATTATACCATCAATATTTAACGTTTTTGGTGTGAACTATATATAAGTATGTAAATAATTCACCCTTATAGGCTGTTTGTGTCTGAGCTTAATGACTTTCTGCACTTGCTATACTATATACTTAAGGGCGGTAAAAGTACTACAATTTATTATACTAGTAATTTTATAATAAATCGAAAAGCAAGAGGTCTTGAAAAATATAGGGAGTTTAAAAGGCAGCTGCATAATAATTAATCCTCTGCTGCCATCTTTTGGTTATATGGGGTAATTCCATATTATTTTAGCCTTAAAAAGACGTTGTTTTCCGTGAAAAGTCATTTTTCCCGATGCCGTTTTTATGAATGAAAAGTGAGTCCTTGAAGTAAATTTTATTTCATAGCTGTAGAGTTAGAAAATTATAAAAGCTTTAAAATATTGCAAGATTTCAAAAGTGTTCATGACTATGAAGGCAAGTTAGTGATCAAGAATATGATTAAGATGTCCTTGAAGAGAAGTATGGCTAGCTAGCTAACGTTAGCCTAAACACGTTATGATAGTGTTTAGCTGTCAGCATTTAAATGTACAACTATGCAGATACAGAGAGTGCGGGATTGCCAGGCTCCGCATTTAAATTATATGTTGTTAAATAATATGAAACTGAATGTTCATGCCGCTAACATTGTTTATAATGTTGCAATTATAATTTTTCTCAGTTTCTGATAAGAAGGAGGCAGTAGATCAGTCTCAAGAGTGTCCACCTAATATATAGCACATATAAAATGAGCTTCAGCGGAAGTTTAGGAGCTGTCTTATCTTTATGCGGAAGTTCTAAAGAACGCTCCGTGCATAAGGTCAATTGATTTGCATTTTAATGAGTGAAATAAGTATTTGATCAGCAAGATTTCTTTCTCCCAGGTGTCTTTTATACAGGTAACGAGCTGAGATTAGGAGCACTCTTCTAAAGAGAGAGCTCGTAATCTCACTTTGTTACCTGTATAAAAGACACCTGTCCACAGAAGCAATCACTCAATCAGATTCCAAACTCTCCACCATGGAAAAGACCAAAGAGCTGTCCAAGGATGTCAGGGACAAGATTGTAGACCTACACAAGGCTGGAATGGGCTACAAGACCATCGCCAAGCAGCTTGGTGAAAAGGTGACAACAGTTGGTGTGATTGTTCGCAAATGGAAGAAACACAAAATAACTGTCAATCTCCCTCGGTCTGGGGCTCCATGCAAGATCTCACCTCGTAGAGTTTCAGTGATCATGAGAACAGTGAGGAATCAGCCCAGAACTACACGGGAGGATCTTGTCAATGATCTTAAGGCAGCTGGGAGCATAGTCACTATGAAAACATTTGGTAACACACTACGCTGTGAAGGACTGAAATCCTGCAGCGCCAATGAACATCTGAATGATTCAGAGGAGAACTGGGTGAAAGTGTTGTGGTCAGATGAGACCAAAATCAAGCTCTTTGGCATCAACTCAACTTGTCGTGCTTCACCTTCAGCTTCCTCAGCAAGGCAGTTGTCATCTTGGTGGTGTGTTTAGGATCGTTATCATGTTGGAAAACCGTTCGGCCTAGTTTCTGGGGGAAGGCATCATGTTCTGCTTCAGAATGTACAGTACATAATGGAATCCATGTTTCACTCAATGAACTGCAGCTCCTCAGTACCAGCAGCACTCATGCAGCCCCAGACCATGATGATACCAGCACCATGCTTGACTGTAGACAAGACACAGTTTTCTTGGTACTCCTTACCAGGGCATCGCCACATATGCTGGACACCATCTGAGCCAAAGTTTATCTTAGTCTTATCAGACCACAGGACATGGTTCCAGTAATTCAAGCTCTTGGAAAGGTTGTCTTCAGCAAACTGTTTGCAGGATTTCTTGTGAGCCAGCTTCAGATAAGGCTCCCTTCTGGGACGACGACTATGCAAACCAACTTGTTGCAATGTGCTGCGTATGGTCTGAGCACTGACAAGCTGACCTTCTGTTTTTTTGAAACTCGGTTTCAGGGTGTTACTGAACCTATAATAGCCTTGGCCACCTTTGTGGAGAGCAACAATTCTAATTCTCAAATCCTCAGAGAGTTGTTTGCCATGTTGAACGTCCAGTGGTCAGTATGAGAGAATTGTACTTAAATCACCTAATTTGAACTGCTCTACTACAAGATTCACAAGTTTGTATGATCCTGTCAAGCAGACAAAAACATAAACATGATGAACAGAACATTTGGCTTTGCATGGTTAAACAACATACTGCTGTTATACAGTATCTTAGGGTGTACTCACTTTTGTTGCCAGCTATTTTGACAATAATGGCTGTATGTTGAGTTATTTTCAGAGGACAGTAAATCTGTAAAAACTGACAGTAAAAACTGTATACTGCTAAGCAAGAAGATATACTAAAATTGTTGCTGAAATGTGAGGGGTGTACTCACTTTTGTGAGATATTGTATATTTGATTTAGAATCTGATTACTTCTGTAACCCGAATGAAGCACGTTGATGGGTCTGCTCTTGCTCTCGCTCTGATTGATGTGCGCACGCTCTTCCGGTTGAAGTGCTCATACAAGGAATTCTGCCTTTTATGACAGCATACAGGGCCATACTCAAAAAAAACAAAAAAAACAAACAAACAAAAAACAAATGTATTTGGCACAGAAATAGTCCGTCAAACATCCAACTTGTCTTTTGAGTCTTTGGCCATGTTTAACATGAGAATCCAACTCTTTAACCATGTAAATAAGTCAGAATGCATGAAACAGCATTAGATCTCCTCTTTAAGAACTTGGCACATATTAAACTACATTTCCCCCCCTCTTATTCATCATCTGAGGCATCCTTATTTATCATTGACCCTATAATAGTTGTTTGTCCAAGGTGGGTGGTACATCAGCAGGTGTTCATTTACGGTCCGTGCACCACAGAGATGACCTTAATAAATCTATTAGCCACCCACTGTATAGTGCATGTGTCCAGAGCAGCGTCTAAAGAGCAGCCATGTGGGGCTCCCTAAGGCCTAAACATAATAGTGTGTTTCAGTCTTATCTGAGCCTAGCAGAATCTGTGACCCAGATCAGACTCTGCCTGTGAGAGTCCTCCTTCACACCTGCTGAGAGCCCCCAAACAGACTGCTGATATTCACACTTTTAAGGTGTTGATGAAGCACTTGCACAAATTAGTGGATTTATTCTGGTAAGAATTACAAAGAAATGTATCACTTTTTTGGGGGGTTTGTATCTAGCAAGTCATTAAAACGTTAGAATAAATTTTCTGAACATATTTTGCAATAGCAATAGATAGCAAAATAGACAAAAATTGTAACTTTATTAACTCTAATGTGTGTGTGCAAAAGAAACACCAAGGCGAGACACTTTCTTCTTAGCATTCATTCTTTAGAAAATATTTTGAGAATGTTTATTATAAAAATATAAATGTTTCCACTACAAATCATTTTACATTAGTAGACAAGGCCATCTACACACACACATACACACACACATCAATCTAAAGAAGGGGAACAGGACGCAAAACAGTATTGCTCTTCAAAACATCATCTTCAACAAAGTAAAATAGAAAAACACTGATAGGGTTGAAACATAACCGTGTCATAACTTACTGAATGCTACGAAAAAAAAAAAAAAAATCTGCACTGTGTATGGTGGTTTGTTGTTAAGAAATAAATAATAAGTCATTATAATTGTTTTTACGTAAAACAAATATAATACAAAACAACGTAAAATATCATACAAATGAGTTTCGTAAAGGTTGCACAGATATTTTGTTCATTCTTTTATACATACATACAGACATTTGTACAAAGGGATGGCCAGGTAAATGATAGTACCTCTAGAGAGTCACCACTGCTATCATCACAGGTCCGGTTCACATATGTACATGCTAACAGCAGGGAGAAAGCAACTTTTACAGGCAGAATGAAAGAGACGTAGAGGAAAAAATGGACAGGTTCCTTCATAAGGTAGTGCAGTACATGGTCATTTGTACACCATTAGTGCTCTTTTTTTATTTTATGATTAGGATGCCTTTAGAAAATATTCGGATAATGACTTGCAAATGTTCATAAGCCCATATTCAGTCTCAAAATTATGAATGATGAACCTTTTTAAAAACCGAGGGCTGTGAAATCAGAAAGCAGCTGTCCTACCAAATGAACCCTTTGCATGAAACTTCTGGAAGATTTTATAGTTCTGATCTTTACTACAGGAAATCAGAGAAAGCATGGTAATGTTTGGAATACACTCTAAAAAATAAAGGTGCTTAAAAGGTTCTTCACAGCAATGCCATAGAAGAACCATTCAGTCAAAGGTTCTATAAAGAACCATCTCTTTCTTACCTCTCTATAATCTGAAGAACCTTCTTTTGCCACAAAGAAACTTTTGTGAAGCAGAAATGTTCTTCAGATGTTCAAGGTTTTTTATGAAACCATTAGACAAAAATCTTCTATGGCATAGTGAAGCACCGTTATTTTTAAGAGTGTTGCACACTACCGTACTACTCTTATTTTTCCTGAAGTATACAATATACTGTATATACTGCACACAGTATGCAAATAGAATATCTAGATGACCTACTACTGGCAAAATGTGCAGTATTCAACAGAGCTGCACAGAATACTGTAACCCACAATGCAACAAATTTGATTCGATCATCCATTTTTGATTTTTTTTTTTTTCAAAAACCAGTTCAGCACAAACTCTTTGGATTTCATTGGTCTTGTCAACAGCAGTGACTAACTGAAAGGTCTGAACTTTTCTTGCCAGTCGACCAATGAAATCGTTTGAGGGGCGATATGTGACCCTGGACCACAAAATCAGTCTTAGGTAGGACGGGTATATTTGTAGTAATAGCCAAAACTTCAGTCAAAATTACTGAGTTTTCTACAAATCATTAGGATATTAAGTAAAGATCATGTTCCATGAATATATTTAGTCAATTTTCTACTGTAAATATATCAAAATTAAATTTTTGATTAGTAATATGCATTGCTAAGAACTTCATTTGAACAACTTTAAAGGCAAATTTCTTATTTTGATTTTTTTGCACCCTCAGATTCCAGATTTTCAGATAGTTGTATTTCAGCTTTCAGATGATGTATAAATCTCAATTTTAAAAAAATTAACCCTTATGACTGGTTTTGTGGTCCAGGGTCAACATATAGGTAATAAAGCCATGCAGGTGGTGAGTAAATGATGACCACATGTTCATTTTTGGATGAACTATTGCTTCAACTAGTTTAGAGGAAAAAAATCAAGTGATACTTTATTTAATTCTCTTTCTTGACTCATTATTTGATTGGTTGCCAAATGTTAAACTCAACGTGAACCGACAATCATGACTTAATCAGATTTCCAGAATATTCAATAAGAAAAAAGGGAGGGTGGGACTTTGTTTAATCAATCGGGAACTGATTTGGATCGGGAAATGTAGGTATTGCCAGAATGTAATCAGGTGAATGGAATGGAGAGGATTTGTGGAGAAAAACGAAAGGAGGTGTTTCTTGAGGTGGAGCGAGTCATGATTTCAGTATGAATTTTAGACATAATTGGATTGAAAATTCAAAGTTACCAGATTTATTTTTAAAACGATAACTGGATGTTGCTGAATTAACCAAGATAAGATCAAGTGACAACAATTATTTGAAATGTTGTTGCAAAATGTAGTAAGCCAGTATTTTATTTCGAACATAGCCCATGTACCTCACATACATCATATCTGCGATATCTCAGAAAATCACATTGGCGTAGAGTGTTGCAGAGATGACATATATTTGTAGGCCAAAACCAGTAAAAAGTTTGCATTTTAGCACTTCTGGTTCCATTGTCAATTGATTTTTTACATGAGCTAATGGATAAATGCCTGAAATCTAAAACAAGCACAAGATATTTTCATGTTTTATTCTACATAATAAAATATATCAGTAATAAACCCTTGTGTGTGTGTTTTCTTTTATTAAAGGAACCCTGGGTTTTAAGACTTGTATGGCTCAATATAATGTAAAATGATGTCTCTTACTGAAATATATAGTAGAAAACCCATGAAAGATTTTCGTTTTTTAAAAAAAACAATATTTTTTATAAGTGTAGGTTTAAACTAAATGCCGTATCATCGATTTTCTCCACAAGGAGTCTAAACACCCCCGGATTTTGAGTGAAATCTGTGCTGAGAAACTCCTTCAGTGGCTGCGGTGTCATGACAAGCATCGACATGTTTACATCCTGGCAGGATGGCATCTAGCATTTCTTGTCTCTGCCTTTTGTAAGCTCTTTCAGTAGCTGTGGTCTACTAAAAGCCCCAAAGGCATCAGAACTAAAGTGGAGAGAACAAAGACGCAGGTCTTTAGGACGTTTTATTCGTCCACAGGCATCTTCCCATTCTTTTATCCTCTTCTTATTGCTAGGAAAGCAGTGAAGACTTACATTGCTTCTCTTGTTGCCCTTCGACTGAAAATTACAACCGAAAGCCGCACAATGCGGCATTGTATCAGTATTTTATTTTCCAAGTTGTGTATTCAGAGTTGCTGTAAAAATAGCAACAGCACTGTAAAAAGTTTTCACCAGATTCAACTTATAAACCTAAGTTCAGCAGCTGACTTAAATTTTTAAGTTAAATCAGCTTAAAACTACAAGTCATTTTAACTTATTACAATAAAAATGAGTTGGTTTAACTTGTGAGTTGAAACGACTTAAGTTGATTTAACTTAAAATTTTAAGGCAGCTGCTAAACTTACGTTTTTAAGTTGAAACTGGTAAAAACTTTTTACAGTGAGGTAGCGCCAGTAGCTTTCCGAGTACAACCATTTTACATCATTAAAATAGTCCAAAATATGTACAAAATGACGTCGATTTTTAAAATAATGTAAATCTTTCATGGATTTTCTACTAAATATTTCAGTAAGAGACATAATTTATGTTATATTAAAGTCATGCAAGTCCTAATACCTGGGGTTTAAGCTTTTATTTGGCTGGCTTACAGCCTTGTTGTGTTTATAATGCCGCTCTTGCAAATTACTTTTATTCAAACTTTCAGAGAAAGCTTCAGAGAGATTATTTCTGGCGACTGTTGAAGAACATAGATGAACAAAACATGCCTATTTTCTGCAATAATCCAAAAACCAATGGAAAAGCTTTTTGAGTTCTGGGTTGGCCTACAAAAACACATCAGGACTCTAGTCTGTCGGGTTTTCTCATGTGATGCGTTATGATTTACAGACTGTTGCTGATTCTAGTAAACAGTTTCTTTTCTTTATATTATACTGTTTTTTATTTGATAATGAATTCATATATTATCTGAACACAGTGGTACAAACAAACATATGTCATGGGCTACATCAAATAAATCTTTAAAATGGCAAGTTTACCCAAGGACTCCTCAACTCCATCCCTGATTCTGAAGAATGGCTCTCTGCACTTGCAGATTAACGGTTTATTATCAAATATATAGCCAAACGTGTCAGATCCTAACAAGCATCACCGGATTGCTCTAACAGTAACCAGCTGTACTTCTCCTGCCGTTCTTCAGAAGAATTAAAGGGGGCTTTTCTACAAGTGGCCCGAAACTCTGGGGCGCAAGCTATTGCCTCTCTGAAGTGCTACCTTCCAAAAGGAAGACGGATGCTTTTGCAAAGTTTTTCCTGAAGGCTTTTTAATGCTCCCCCGCCACACATGAAGAGCTCTTTGTTAAATCCGTTCCGATCGGACCGGCTTCCGTCCTCTAGGAGGAGCCATGCAGAGTGACCATAGACTCCTAGTCCTCCTCTTTCGCCGATAAGGCAACACGTCAATCACTGGGAGACGCGCTCATCGTCTTTGCACCTTGTGCCCAGGAAGACGTGATCTTTCCTTTCTCCCGGAAGGTTGTTCTGCTTCGCACATGTGTTCAAGAATTGTAGTTCCACTTCCACTTTTCATTTAATAACTATTTCCTGTCTGTTTAAAGCCAAAGCAGCATCAATCTCATAAAAGTTTCATTTCCGTCTCTCGTTTTTAATTTTACACCGGAACTGGACCGTTCTTTGAGTGTGTTTCAAGTGTTGTTAGGCTGCTCACGATCTTCTTCTGAGGTCCAACAATCGTCACACCGACTTTCTTGAAGTCCCTGCGTGTAAGAGAGCAGAGAGAGACAGTGAGGATGGGTAATATAGCTCTCACGCTTTGACATACGGTGACATTAATGACAAGCCCGCAGCGGCGCTCTGCCGCAGACCGCATGTGTCAGTCATGTAGGATGAAGTATTCCAGGAGGACACCATGCTGCCATACGCATACAATAAGCGGAGGTGCTGGACTCGTGACAGACTTTGTGTTATAACTTAAAAACTGAGCTGATTTACAGCTTCCTGTGATGAGAAATTGGAGTAGCTGCTTCATTTTCTGACTTGGTTATTTCTACTGTAATTTGAAAGGAACAGCGCTGTCAGGGTTTCCCCGCAGGGAAAAAGAATGACATTTTTCATTTAATGAGATCCATGCAACAGCTGACAGAAGCTTGCATTATTTACAATCGTGAATAGACTCTCCAGACTTACCATATGGATGAGTTCATCCCGTGTGCGCATATCCGACTCGGTCTCATAGGAAAAGCGTGACTCTACATGCGTTTTTGCACAGCGTAAAATGCGTCGCTACAAGTACTGTCACTGCAGTTCACAGGTGAAATGAGCAACATTGAAAAGCTAAAAAGCTGTTTACTGTTTAAGGTTATGATGGGAAGTATACTAAACTGGTCTGCTAAATTGGAACAACTAATTTTGTACTTTTAAACTTGCAATTTAATTGTGTGGAAGTAGTGTTGAAGTTCAATTAAAGATACGATTAAGTATTTTTGATTGTGCTAAAGTGGAACTATTGCAAGTATACTTAAAGACTGATATTATTTTAAAAAAAATCACACAATCCTCATCAATAGTGACATCAAAACATATTTTAGGCTTAATATTAAGAAATGTGCAATGTGCACAAGTAGTACTCTAAATAAAGTTTAATTACAACTTTTTATTTTTATATCAGTAAATCTCAAGCTATATGTCAGTAAATACGTTAATAGACTTGAACTATACTTAGTATAAAATAAATGCATTTTAAATCTATTACTTCTTTACTAGGGTTCAGATGACTTAGAATATACATTATCATTCACATTTGGTTACAATTTAAAATAACTGTTTTCTATTTGAATATATTGTAAAATGTAATTTATTTCTGTGATGCAAAACTGAATTTTTAGCATCATTACTCCAGTCTTCAGTGTCACATGATCCTTCAGAAATCATTCTAATATGATGATTTTCCGCTCAAGAAACTTTAATTATTAAATAAAAGTTAATGTTAAAAACAGTTGTGCTGATTAAGATTTTTATGGAAACTTTACACTTTTTTAAAATGTTCTTTGATGAATAGAAAGGTCAAAAGAATGGCATTTATTTGAAACAGAAACTTCTGTAATGTTATAAATGTCTTTTACTGACACTTTCAATTTAATATAAACAAAATAATAGAGAAATATGTATTAATTTATTAAAAAAATCTTATTAAACTCATTTTAAGTGTGTTAAAATCAAGAAAATACACACACACACACACACACACACACACACACACACACACACACACACACACACACACACACACACACACACACACACACACACACACACACACACACACATATATATATAATATTTTTTTTTCCATTTTTTTTTTTTTGGTCAAATTAACAGTTTATAGTATTTGTGCCAGGCCAGTGGAAATTAGACAGAATGGCCTGTATGCATTATTACTGGTTAAATGCACTGAAAAATGTACTGTAGTGGTCTGTAATCTGGTTGAATTTTAGGTCTCTAATTATATTTAATTAGTCTTAAGAAAAAAGTGTATTCCTACTGTATACAGTATACGGTATTTAAAATCAGTATAATATTATTTAATGACATTCTTGACTTTTTTTTAGCTTTATTAAAGCCTCATCTGTATAAAATAATATTCAACTCAATTGACATTTCATCTGGAAACTGCAGCAATTTACAGCTTATTGTAGGTTTCGCAAAAACGTATATCGAGTCACGTTTTTCTCCATTAGAGCCGACTATACATTGCAAAAACATGGCAAACCAATCACTTTCCAGTATAGCTCAAGTACAGGAGCTTTTGCAAAAACAACAACAACAACAACAACAAAAATCATTTTCCTTAGTATTGTCAGATCAAGGGATGCAAAGCTGTGCAGTGAACATCATTTATAGCATATTAGTGCAAGCAAACTCAAGTTACAATCTAGGTTAGGCTATGCACACCTCAGGCACGACTTCTGTTAGAAACACTTCTAGACGATGCAGCAGCGATTTAGTCCTGAAGTGGACATGAGCGCAAGCAAGAGCTCGAGGGAGCAGCCGGCAATAGAAAAGCTACGATCAGAACCCACCATCCAGTCTATAAGCTTTAAAGTGTTGTAATTCCCATGGACGGCTCCCACTCAGGGCACGTGGCTGCTGGTCTGACTTCAGCCAGACAGATTCTATGGGCAGAATACAGCTTTAGATTGACTGACACACAGGCTGTTCATCAACGCACTGCTAATGCACTGACATCAGCCAAACAAATGCTCACAATGTCAATCAAGACAAGGCCTGCAACATTTCTGTGGCGTTTGATCTACCCCACAGAGTCAAATTCAAGCTTCAATAAAGCAGATTTAAATTCTGTGATTCCCTAGAGAGGCATGTTGTCTGTAACGCTAATTAAAATGCTGGGATACATTGTGATTGCAAACAGCTGAAATCAAAAAGTAACTGCTATACCATAACAGCTGTAAGACATCTTAAACAGACGTGCAAATCATTTTCATTTACAAAAAAAGTATACTTAAAGTTCATTTTAGTAAATTTAAGTTCCAGTTTTTTCCAAATATACTTTATGTAGTAATATACTTCATGTTTCCGAATAGTGAATTCGTGTTCGGAAAGGCACGAAAAACGAATAGCTTTGTATGGACCCTTACCAAAAAGAAGTGTACTTCAAGTTTATTTTATTAAGTATACTTAAAGTAAAGTTCAAGTACTTCTATGGTGCCCCGAGTTTGGACTTCCAAAATCTAGTTTAAATGCAGCTTCAAACGATCCCAAATGTAGTTGTAAACAATCCCAGCCGAGGTCTGACAATTTATATACTTTTTAACCTCAAATGCTCGTCTTGTCTTGCTCCGCCTTACCTATTTTTACCTGTTTTTTTTTTCCAGGTTCAAGACAGTCAGGGTATGTCGGAAAACTCCCAACTTATTTTCTCCCTCAACTTCAAAAATCATTTCAAAATCATTCTACATCGCTGCAGAAGTACCGACCCAGTCTTTGCAAAGGGAAGATGCAAAGAAGATCAAACACCCTTAACAAAAAAGGTGAAACAGCGATGTAGGAAGATTTTGAAGTTGAGGGAGAAAATGAGATTGGAGTTTTTCGACATACCCTAACCGTCTTAAACAGGAAAAAACAGAGTTCAGACAGAGCAAGACAAGATGAGCATTTGAGGTTAAAAAGTATATAAATTGTAATTAAAAAAACAAAACAACCAATCGTTTCGCTAGATAAGACCCTTCTTCCTTGGCTGGGATCATTTACAACCGCATTTAGGATTGTTTGAAGCTGCTTTTAAATGGCAGAGAAAAATCCTGAAATGTTTTCCTAAAAAACTATTTCTATATAAGTATAAGTATACTTGTAAGTTTTCTTTCAGTGACCTAAATATCATAGTTTGCTCATACTGTACACGAATTTTTAATAAAATTAGCCAAATGTCAATCTGCTTCTGTGTGGGTTAATAACACTGAGTACAAATACATAAATAAATAAATAAATAAATAAATAAATAAATAAAACCTCAAAGCTTACTTGTTATTATAAACTTGAACATGTACGTTCATCAGAATGTAAAACATATGCTGGAGTACCTAAAAGAAGCCAATGTGTGTGGAAAAAAAATATTTAATAGGTCAATCTATGAAAAGAGTAAACTCAACTACAAGCCACGCATACATAGAATGCTAAATTATAAAGATTAGTCACAAGTATAGGTCAAATATACTTTGACTTGTCAGTATAAACCAAGTAAACTTAAAGGAATAGTTCACCCAAAAATGAAAATTCTATCATCAATCACTCACCCTCATGTTGTTCCAAACTCGTAAGACCTTCGTTCATCTTTAGAACACAAATCAAGATTTTATTCAAAAATAATGACTGTAATGATCGTGGTACTCTGGATAATGGCGGAGGACATGACTTGGAAGAAAAGAATTGTTGAATAAAGTCGATATTTTTAATCAATAAATATCTTAATTTGTGTTCTGAAGACTAACAAAGATCTTACGATGAACTGTTCCTTTAAGTATAAATGTGTGTATCTGATAAGTGCATAAAAGTAGAGTAAAAGTATACACTTTTAGTTGATTTCTAAAAGTATTCTAATAGCGCACTTGAAAAAATCTTTTTGTGTGTGTGTGTGTAAAGGATCCCTCAGTGCAGCTGTTTTAAGTGACAATTTATTTACTATATAATATGACAAAAATGTGTAATTTGAGTTCTATGAACAACCATTTATCAAACAAAATGTGTTGTTTCTCCAGAAATAACTCAAAAATGCACAAGAAGGTGTAACTATTGCACGCTGCCTGCCGTATAAATTCAGATTTGTCTACAATCTAATGCGACTCGTGCTAAATAAGGTAAAACCTTCAATGATAGATTAAAGAGCCTGACGTTCTGCATAATTTACCATGAAATTGCAATAAGAATCCAAACATCTGGTAAACTTACTCTAGCCTCATCAACTCCAAAAAAACAGAGGCACGCGATGAAGGTACAGTGATGAGTGATTGAATCATCAGTACTGATCTCTCTCTTGCGATTCTTCATATTCCTGGTAGAGCTACTAAATGGCAATAGCTTACTTGGCTTATTTAAGTTTGAACAATTTTATGAAGCAATTTTTGGGGTGCAGATGTCAATCTTTATGACCAATGATTTGCCTAGGGCTCTCAAATTGGTGCAGTACTGCTGAAAAGACCATTATAAATTAACATGCTGGTTCATGTTGTGGTTTTTATGTTTGTTAGTGTTGACTTGTCAGTGTTTAGTACTGATTGGTGGTGGTTAATGTTGGTGTGTTTTACTTTGGTGCTTGTTTATGTTGTTGAATGCTGATATACATCATGCTGTCTAGGACTAATTTGGTGCTGGTTTTAGTCTGGTTAGTAGTGGTTTATTCTGGTGTGCGTTTGCTTTGGCTGGTTAGTTGATGGTTGCTGTTCACCAGCGAAACTTAGTGAAGCTGATTGATCTTGTGAGAGCATGTTAAGGCAGTAAAAGTAACTGTGGTTAAACATTATCCAAAACCCAACATACAGTATGCCACAAAAATGAGTACATCCCTTACATTTCAGCAACCGTTTTAGTATATCTTCTCAAGGGACAATGCTATAGAAATTAAACTTGGATATATCTTAGAGCAGTCAATGTGCAGCATCATGTTTATGTTTTTGTCTGCTTGACAGGACCATACAAAGTTGTGTATCTTGAATTAGAGCAGTTCAATTTAGATGCTTTAAGTACAATTTCTCTCATACTGACCACTGGATGTTCAACATGGCATCTCATGGCAAAGAACTCTCAGAGGATTTGAGAATTAGAATTGTTGCTCTCCACAAAGATGGCCAAGACTATTAGAGGTTCAGTAACACCCTGAAAGTGAGTTACACTACAGTGGTCAGGGTCATACAGAGGTTTTCCAAGATGGGTGCCATTCGGAAAAGCCCTTGCAAGGGTCGATCAACGAAGTAGAGCACTCGTTCTGTGCATCAGGTGCAGAACCTGGCTTCAAAAAAACAGATGCATGAGTGCTGCCAGCATTGCAAGGTTGCAAAAGTAGAAGGCAACTGCAACAAGTCGGTTTGCATGGGCATCGTCCCAGAAGGAAGTCTCTTCTGAAGCTGGCTCAAACAGTTTGCTGAAGACAACCTGTCCAAGAGCATGAATTACTGGAACCATAGCTCTGGTCAAGTCCATGCCCAGGATGATTAAGGCAATGTCAGATAACTATAGTGCTAACACAATATATTGACACTTTGGACAAGTTCGCTTAAGGTGTACTCACTTTTGTTGCCGGCTATTTTGACAATAATGGCTGTATGTTGAGTAATTTTCAGGGGACAATTAATCTATACTGGCAAGCTGCACATTGACTACAAGCTGCACATTGACTACTCTAAAATATATCCAAGTCTATTTCTATAGTATTCTCCCTTTAGAAGATATACTAAAATGGTTGCTTAAATGTGAGGGGTGTACTCACTTTTGTGACACACTGTAATATGGTGAACATGGTCTTTTCAGCAGTTTTAGCAGTGGTGTCCACTCACTACAGAAGGCCAAACACTGCTCTGCATGTTAAATAACCCAATCTGGGTCATGCATGAGGGCCGCTATTTGCATGTGATTATTTACGCTGACATCTGAACAAAATATAACCACAAGCAACCCTAATTACAGACTGCTGAGTGTTTAGATGTTTAGTCCTGAGAGTAACATGCAGTACAGCACTGCCACTGTTCCCGGGCCGGCCCTTTGATCATTTTGAAGTTATGATGTCAAATTATTTACATTGTCAAATACCTCGTCATTTGAATCGAAAAGTGGTCTCAGGAGACGCTAACCAGGCACGGCAAGGTTCCTAATCAGCATCTACAAAGCATTTCCCATAAATGCAGATCCACAGTGTGGAGCCGAATAGGGTCTGTATTATTAGAAATTTGTTTGACTCGGGGTAATGTGTCCAACTCAACCCTTTAGATCGCTTCCAAGCCTGGGGATTATAGGAGGACAGCACTTTCATTTTTGGTGAGAGTTTTTTCTTTTTCCATTTATTAGATTACAATAGAAGAAAACATTACTAAAGCACTGTCACTGGAGATTAATAACAAATGTAATGGCCACCTTTAAAGGATTAACAAAAGCTGGGATTCATTTACTGGAAACTGATCTGTAAATAAATTTGTCATCGTCTTCAACATCGGTTTTAACCTGTTTTATGCCAACAATCCTAAATTATATCGTAAGTACAGAATTCAACCCTTCAGCATAGGAAATCTACACTAATAATAGAAGAATGACCAAAAAAAGAGACAACTCCTTTCTTTTAGCCTCTCAAACCAAATAAAGTGATTCAGAACTGATGCTAAAAAATCCCTTTTGTGTTTCACGGAAGAAAGAAAATCATTTAGGTTTGAACAATAAGCAAATGAGAAAATCATGTTTAACGGTTTGCCAAACTGATGATATATGTACAGTATAAACAAAAGTGTGTTTGTCCTTAAAGTTGTTCAGACAAATACACTACCATTCAAAAGTTTGGAATAATTAAGATGCATTTAAAAAAAAAAAATACAGTAAAAACTGTAATATTGTGAAATATTATTACAATTTAAAATGTGATGCAATTAATTGAAAATAAATTATTTTATTCAGCAAGGATGCATTAAATTGATGTAACAAAATATTTCTGTTTCAAATAAATGCTGTTCTTTTGAACTTTTTGCTCATGAAAGGATTCTGAAAAAATAGATCATTTTCACAAAAAAATATTAAGCAGCAAAAGCTGTTTCAACATTGATAATAATGAGCAATTATTTTGAGCAGCAAATCATCATATTAGAATGATTTCTGAAGGATCATGTGACACTGAAGACTAGAGTAATGATGCTGAAAATTCAGCTTTGCATCACAGGAATAAATTACATTTTAAAATATATTACTTTAGAAAACAGTTATTTTTAATTGTAATATCTGACAATATTACAGTTTTAACTGTATTTTTAATCAAGTAAATGCAGCATTAGTGGAAGTAAGAGTATGGAAGACCATTTCCGCCACTGAATAAAAATACACTGAATAATTGCGACTTTTTATCTCACAATTCTGACTTTTTCCCATTTTTCCCCCTTTTACATTTTGCAATTCTGACTTTTTCCTCAGAATTGTGTGATATAACTCGAAATATGAAATAAAGTCACAATTCTGAGAAATAAACTCACAATTCTGACTTTTTTTCAGAATTGTGAGTTTATATCTTGAAATTCTGACTTTATAACACAATTGTGATTTAAGTCAGAATTGTGAGATGTAAATTTGCAACTCTACGAAAAACAAATCTTTTTTCCCCTCAAAATTTTAAAAACTTTATAACTCGCAATTGCGAGTTTATATCTCACAATTCTGAGAAAAAAAGTCAAAATTGCGAATAAAAATCGGAATTGCGAGATATAAACTCACAATTGCAAGAAAAAAGTCTGAATTGCATGATACAAACTCGCTTTTGTGAGAAAAAAGTCAGAATTGTGAGTTTTTATCTCACAATTCTGACTTTAAAACTCGCAATTGCAAGTTTATATCACAATTCTGAGAAAAAAAGTCAGAATTGTGAGTTTATATCCTACAAATGTGACCTTATAACTCGCAATTGCAAGTTTATATCTCACAATTTGGAGAAAAGGTCAGAATTGCAATAATAAAAATCAGAATTGCGAGATATAAACTCACAACTGTGAGAAAAAAGTCTGAATTGCATGATACAAACTGGCATTTGCGAGAAAAAGTCAGAAATTGTCAGAAATTGTACATTTTTATCTCGCAATTCTGACTTTATATCTGAGTTTATATGAAAATTCTGAGAAAAGACAGAATTGCGTTAAAAAAATCTGAATTGTGAGATATAAACTCACAATTGTGAGAAAAAAGTCTAAATTGCATGATACAAACTCGCACTTAAGAGAAAAAAAGTCAGAATTTGTGAGTTTTTATCTCGTAATTCTGACTTTATAACTTGCAATTGCAAGTTTATATCCCAATTCTGAGAAAAAAGTCAGAATTGTGAGTTTATATCCTACAAATGTGACCTTATAACTCGCAATTGCAAGTTTATATCTCACAATTTAGAGAAAAGGTTTTTGAATTGCAATAATACAAATCAGAATTGTGAGCTATAAACTCACAATTGTGAAAAAAAGGTCTGAATTGCATGATACAAACTCGCATTTGCGAGAAAAATATACAGGATTGTGAGTTTTTATATAAACTCACAATTGTGAGAAAAAAGTCTAAATTGTATGATACAAACTCGCACTTAAGAGAAAAAAAGTAAGAATTGTGAGTTTTTATCTCACAATTCTGACTTTATAACTTGCAATTGCAAGTTTATATCTCACAATTTGGGGAAAAAATTCTGAATTGTGATTTTGCATCATGCAATTCAAAGAAAACAGTCAGATTTGTGAGATAAAAAGTCGCAATAACCTTTTATTTGTTTACTCAGTGGCGGAAAGGGGCTTCTATATAAGAGACTTCATTTGAAAACATAAAAATATATACATATATATTCCAAACTTTTGACCGTTAGTGTAGATTTTAGTTTTATAATACAAAAAAATGAAAAAATAAGGTAGTGTAGTGAAGGTCTCTTACTCCGCTGAGGTTTTGGCCAGTGTATCACAGGAGCTGTAGCTGACCCCACTGAAAGCATCTTTACAGGGCAACGTCCTGGCGCTCTCCAGCCAATCACCCATTGTGTGAAAGGAAGTGATGTCTGTGCTGGTCCTGTCCAGAAGCAGATTCAGCGGTCTGGGAAGAAATCAAAAAAAGTATTAAAGTATTTGTTTGTGAAGCCCAACTGAAGTGAAGCACAAGTAGAACTAATACACAACAGGTTTTTATGGGAACACACCCCGTGACTGTTCCCCTAACTAGCTGACGCTGAAAAAACACAACACTGAAGCTGTGGTCGTCTGCAATTCCCATCACGTTTGACAAATGTCATTCATGGTGAAAACAAGCTTATAAAAGTGCAAGCAAAGGCTAAACACAAAGGCCTTCAAACCCGATATGCAAGCTTGCCTTCAAGGTCTCCATACGGAAATACCTGCAGAGAAGTGGGACTGATTCTCTCCATCTGTGTTATGGCAAGCATTCCCCAGGAAGAAAGCAATACATTTAGGAATGTTTATTCGAATACACAGACATCTCTGTTTCTGATGACTTCCCATTGTTCACATTCCAATACTAGTTTCCATTGTTTATTGGGTAAAAGGCTAACTCATTAACAAAAGCCTTTATGAACCTATGCAAAAATACAGTATGAACAAATTTGTAACATGTTACTGATAGATACAGTATGGGAATATTCATATGTAACCCTTTTATGGGCAAATATGGACTTTTATAATGTAGTCACATCTGGATGTCCTCTAAAAATATGAAAAATTTATAAAAAACAAAACCTGAATTATTAAAATAAAATGTATTGCATTGAAAATTTTATTTACATGTGACTCTTGAAAAATAGCCAGTTTAAAATTCATCCTAATACTTCATAAATCATAGCTATATATTATAGCAAGATATTTAGGTAGTTTTTGAAGCTACTGATATTCAGAAGTCTCTGTACTTTCTGATTTCAAGCCTCTGTACTTTCTGACAAACAATTTCTTGGCATGCCAGATAAAACATTTATGTTATATAAGTGATTATGTCCGATTCAGGTCCAATAGCACCTGATTAGAAGCAGGGGAACATACGGAAATGGGATTACAATCCCTTTGGGGACTGCTATTTATATTCATGTAAATAAACAAATTTAAGACAGGAAGTCCACTCAGATCCACATGTTCCCAGTGTTCCATTACTGTGTGATGAAAATAAAAGAATAATGTACGCTGAGTTGACTGGAAAAGAATGCTGAATGGATCCAAGTTACTTGGCAAAGAGGATCAGTAAGTGCTGACACAGCTCATTGAATTGAGCTGTCTGCAAGTACTGCACCGATGCACTCAGGATCTTTAGAAATCCTTTCCTAATGTCAGGAAAGAGCGGTTGAAGTTTATTTTTAACAATGTCTTTGATCATTTTATTCTGACCTTCACAGTTTGAGTAGCACATTTATATGCCAGTTGTTTCGGGAAGCTTTCTCAATATGATGCAGCTTTGAAAAAATGACTTATTCAAGAGTGGGACAGCAAAGATTACGCTGGATTTAACATCAAACATTTATGCACAGCAATTCTGTATCTAATTTCACACACAAGTTTACATTTAGTCTTAAAGGTACCATAATTACCAAAAACTCAGTTTAATTAAAAGTCTATTATGTCCACAAAATGTGGGAAAAGTTGCATCTAATTTCACATGCAAGTTTATGTTTGGCCTTAAAGGTACAACAAGTACCAAACAAAAACCAACCAAACAAACAAACAAACAAACAAACAAACAAACAAACAAACAAACAAACAAACAAACAAACAAACAAACAAACAAACAAACAAAAAAACAAAAAAACACTCAACAAAACTAAATTATAAAGCAACACATAAAAAAATGTAAAACCCACAAAGCAAAAGAAAACAAAACAAAACAAACAGAAAACAACAACAAAGCAAAACAAACAAAAAACTAATTGTGCTAAATAAAAAAATACAACTTTTAAAAATATATATTTAAAATTTTCTAATTAAAAAAAAAAAACCTTAATAAAAAGTACTATAAACCAATTATGTCCACAAAATGTGGGAAAAGTCTAATCTAATTTCACATGCAAGTTTATATTTAGTCTTAAAGGTACAGCAAGTACCAAAACAAACAAACAAAATAACAAAACACTCAAAAAACAAAATGACAAAGCAGAACAGAACAAAAATACAAAAACAAAACAAAATAACACACAAAGCAAAAGAAAATAAAAGCTATCAAAGCCAATTATGTCTACAAAATGTGGGAAAATTTGTATCTAATTTCACATGCAAGTTTACATTTGGTCTTAAAGGTACAGAAAGTACCAAACAAAAACCCAACCAAACAAAAAAATAAACAAACAACAACAACAACAACAAAATTACTTGACAAAACTAAATTACAAAGCAGAACATAACAAAAATGCAAAATGCAAAAACAACATAAAACAAAAAAACAACAACAAAGCAAAACAAACAAAAAACGGATTGTACTAAATAAAAAAAATGTTTTAAATAAATACCTTAACAAAAAGGGCTATCAAAGCCAATTATGTCTACACTGTCAGAAAAAAGGGTACGGTTGGGGTCCATTTGTGACACTTAGGGTACAAATGGTGAAGTTGTACCCTCGATGGTTCATAGTTGCACCTTAGAGTACTCATATGTACCATTTAGGGGTAAAAAAGGTACAGATATGTTTCCAACTGCCAGAGGGTCCACGTTTGTACCATTTAATCCCCAAAGAAAGGTACAATCACTTGTGTGACCAAAGAAGTAAGCCAAAGTGTATGAAATAGTCACCCAAAATTAAACATAGCAAGATAATCATTTTCATGAGTTGTTAGTTATTTGGAAGAGATGCACAAAATAACCAAATATGTTCAAGAGCCTTTATCTTTCTGACCAGTTCTGAACAGTACACACGCAAATTACATTTTAGTGTTTATGCAGAACATCAAGATAATAACTTTTAAACGTAAAGCATTTGTATTAAAGTAGGTCTGCATTTTTAATTGTAATTTTAAACTGATATAAGAGCTGTTTTAAGTTTTGTTTTTAATGCAGAGTTAAACAAATACACATACTAATAGTAATTAGCAAAAGCACAGTGTAGTATACAAAACTATTTAACGTTTATTAAACATTATATATGGTGTACTACTTTGCCTCAGTTCAAATACATATTTTCGAAGCCAGCCTTTTCGTGTCGTCCAATGGGATTGTAGCCCGCGCTGTGCATTTTGAAAATGAGATTGTGCGTGACGCCGGTTATTATTCAGGACATCATTCAATTCATTTCTGACGCTGTCGACGGAGACACGGAGGATCTTATTCAAAAACTGAAAGAAGCTGCCTGGAATACATGTCACTGAAGACGAAGCACAGAAATTTAGAGGTAAGTTTAATTTTAAGTACTGTGAAAATCTGTTGGTTCCCTTTCGATTTTTGTTAACTTGACATTGCGTCTGTAGCCAGGCCTAACGTTATCTGATGCGTGAGGAAAACCTTTCTTCGAAAACTGACCTGACAAAACCAACGCATTGCCATTACATTTTAAGCTTATTGTTATTATTACAATAATTTTTTATCATTTAGCCGGAAATTAAGATATAATTTTTCGCTTAACTCATACTCCACCTAGAGATGGCATGAGACGCTGACAAAACAGCGGTGAAACGGCCATAGAAACAGCTCAGGTCTATCGCGTTTGTGTACCATAGATTAATAAATTCAGTTTACCAAAATGTTCTTACTACTCTAATCTTAACGTTACGTTAACGTTAACTTACCCGTGTTTCCTTCCGGACACGAGCGAACGCCTTTTATTTTAACGCCTCTCCTAGTCTTTCTGGAATTATATAACGTTACCTTACGATTATTATCCATGTTGATTTATATCAGTTTTGTTTGGTACATATTTAACTAACGTTATAAACGTAAATCCAGGAGAGTCCTAATTATTTGTTGTCGTATTGAGGCGTCGGTATCGAGCCCTTCCAAGGACAGCAAGTAAAATTGGTTTAAGTTAACGTTACCATTATTTATCAAAACTCGAGAAATACGTTTCTAGTCTGTGAGATGCAAATTTAAATAATTTGGCTTTTAATAATACACTCTCAGTTAAAAAAAGTATAGTTCTCTGTTAGTTCGTTAAGTGTACATTTTGGTACCTTTTAGCTTTTGTACCTTAGGGTACTGTTCCAGTGACAGTATTGTACCTTTTTCTGGAAGTGTATAAGTACTAACTTATTCTGTATTTTTCTAAATTAAAGCAATGTTTTTATACTGATGTATGTCCATTGAAAAAAAGAGATTTTATTGTTGCTGTTAAAACCTCAAGCTCACACAGACTATGCATTTTTTTCCTTTTAGAAAATAAGGTGGATTTAACAAATTTGTACACAAGATGGAGGTGGTAACAGTAACACTAGTACCAGTGCCAGCAGAAGCCTATCAACAAACTTCAACTACAGAAATGTAAGTATAACACTGAGTTTTGTGTATTATATTTGTCCTATGTTTAACGGTTAACCGTATTGATTTTTTTAATGCCTGATGCCAATATTTTAAAAAGCAGGGTGGCCAGTCAGCACACACAAGGAAAGTTGGGAGAGTTAGAGTTAGTTTCATCAAAATTATTTTAAATTGTGTTCCGAAGATGAAGTCTTACTGGTTTGGAATGACATGAAGGTGAATAATTAATGACCAAACTAAACTTTTTGGCTGAATTAATGCTATAAGAAAGAAAATTTGAAAGACTAATAAGGTATCTTTAATTCTTTTTCTGTTCCCGGCTTGAAAACTTCGGGCAAAAACAAGGAATTCTCCCATTTTTAAACTGTCACCGATAGCAATGTAGTAGTAGTAGATTGCTGAAGTCAGTAGATTTTACTCAGTCAAAATACATTTATTACATTTAATATTTTGGCTTTTATCATTATGTTAATAAATATTGAAATTAATTAAAATATTAACAAAATTACAAATTTGAGCCAGGGAAGATAAGAGAGATGAACATCCTCAGGGGTCAGTGATATCACAGATTCTAAATCAGTTATTGGCTTAAAATGAATGTTGAATGTCGATATAAATAAACAGTATGCTATAATGATAATTTACAGTTAAAACAAATTTGTAGAAACATTGTAATTTTCTAAATCTTCAGGTAAACAAATATTTGTGCATTCAATTTTAGAAATATTTGTATATTACTAAAGGGAAATGGCAATGAAAGAATATTAAAATGTCTGATTTGATTGTTTTGAAGTATTTTTAGTTAATTTAAATGATTAACTTTATCTTTTTGTAAATTTTCAGTTGTGTGATGAAGCTGACCGAATGCATTCATCGCCTGCAGTTTAAGCCGGCACTTCAGGGATGGCTTTACCAGTATTGTGCCCAAGGTGCTTCAGCTTGTTCAAAGAAATGCTCCGTTGGACGAAGTCTACAAGAAGCAAGAGAAAAGATGCTTGCAGAAGATCTAGGTATTTACATAAACATAGTGGTTTTGTGATTATCTATTTATTGATTATCTATTAAGCTTTTTTAAATGATATTTATAAATGATATTTAAATGTTTTTTCTTTGTGTGAAAAAAAATCTTCATGCCTTAAAATTGCTCGAATGTAACTCTACACCTTGATTGGTTACAAGGTAGTTTATGGCAAAATTTTCACATTATTTGTCTTAAAACATTTAAAACAGCACATTGCATTGTTTTACTGATAGATTTTTGATGTTTTCTTTTCTTCTCAGTGTGATGCTGATACTCCATACCCAACCTTACAGTTGGCAGAAACTGACTGGAAAATGGCTTTCTCCAAGAGGGTACAACTTTTCAAAGTGGATGGTGTGGAGTTGTGCAAGGAACTAGGAGTTGAAGAAAGGATCACTACAATGCCCAGCCTTCAGTGCTTACTATTGTTTTCAACTTGGCTTGTCCACCCTACATGAAGAATTCACTGACTTTCTGGCAGCATGCCATAGCAAAGATAACTGAGGTGGGTGGCAAGCCCCTTCCAATATCTATCACCCGAATAATTAATATCCTGTGTTAAAATGCCAAATATACTGATACACAAGGGTGAAGATTTCGACATTCAGTGTTTCAAAAGTGATTTAAATCCTATACATTTTAAATGTCAACAGTGTATATATATAATGTGGCAAGTTTTTTTAATACCAGTGTTGTATGATTCACAGTTCCATGCATACGCAGTAAAAGTTGACTTTGAATGAAGTGTTATAAAACCAGGGCAAGAGATGGACTTTCAGGCCCTTGCCGTGTACTCTGCTTATGATAAATAAGTAGTTTGTGATCCTCAAGAATGTTTAAAAAGTTCCAATTAGTACTGTGTATTAGTGTAGTACTGCGTTTGGTAAAAATGGGTTTGTGATAAAAAGAATTTACGCATATAAAGTTACAATATGAAATGTGTACTGTTGGAAAAGGGTTGTTTTTTATTCTTAATGTTTAAAACATTTTTTAGAAAATGTAGAATGCAGTAGAAAAATTTACTTAATGGGATGTATTGATTATGAAAAATTTAATATTAAGCTTAATATTCTTGATATTTCCAATTTTATAAAATGTTTAAAAAAAGTTAGAAATAGTATAAACAATTGTTTTTGGAAAAAAGAATTGCTCAATATTTGCATTCTTTTAAAACACATTGAGGTAGAGCTTATTTTGTGATAAAATGTTAGGGTATAATCAATTAATGAAATGTGTACTGTTGGAAAAAATGTTTTGCTTTATAAGAACAGTTTTGAGTATGAAATTTCTATTTATTTTTTTAAGTAAAATTTTGCAATATGCATCCTGTTATGACATTGTGATAGAGTTTAAAACATTCATCCTGTGAAAAATGTGAGAATGTAATGTTTTGAATGTTTAATAAATGTGATAAACAGCATCCTGGCCTTTTTAATGTGTTGTATGTAGTACAGATTTGCCACCATAAGGTACAAAAGGCTTGTCACTGGGGCAGTACCCTTAAAAAAGACAAATTTGTACCTTTTTTAAAAGTACATTATGGTACCATAGCACTAAATGGTACAATTTAGTCAGCAAAGGTACATATTTGCCTTTGTAAGGTACATACTGCAAGGGTACAGATATGTACCCATGTGAAAGGGTACAACGGGTGTACCCTTGAGGGTACTGCCCCAGTGACAAGCCTTTGTACCCCTGAAGGTACAAATTTTGCACATTTTTTCTGACAGTGTATAAAATGTGGGAAAATTTGTATCTAATTTCACATACAAGTTTATATTTAGTCTTAAAGGTACAGCAAGCAAACAAAAACCCAACCAAACAAAACAAACAAAAAACAAACAAACAAAAAAATCACTTGACAAAACTAAATTACAAAGCAGAACATAACAAAAATGCAAAATGCAAAAACAACATAAAACAAAAAACAAAACAAACAAAAAATAACATTGCAAAAACAACAGAAAAACAACAACAAAGCAAAACAAACAAAAACTGATTGTACTAAATAAAAAATGTATTAAATAAATACATTAATTTAAAAAAGTACTACGAAAGCCAGTTATGTCCATAAAATGTGGGAAAAGTTGTATATAATTTCACAAGCAAGAATACATTTAGTCCTAAGGGTCCAACAAATACCGAACCAAAAACAAAATCATTTGACAAAACTAAATCACAAAGCAGAACATAAAAACACAAAACAAAACAAAAAAAGAAAACAAAATAAAACACAAAACAGAACAAAGCAAAAGAAAACAAAACACAACACAACAACAAAGCAACACAAACAAACAACAAAAAACTGTCAATTTGTATTACAGTTTTTTACGATTGTTTACACTCTAAAATAAAAATTTCCACACAATTTGCAAAATTCTACTCCAAGGAGCAAAACACCGCCACAGATTTGCACAACATTACACACAATGTCTGCTTCACTCTTTTTGCAAAACATTACACACAGTGATTTGTAAAACTCTACACACATTTCAACACCTTAGACACAGATAAGGATTGTAAGGTTACTTCCTTGTCATTACAAAGCCCCGAATTGCCAATGACCACACTAATGAACGAATTGGATAAACACATCCACAAGGTGTGGAAGCACACATGTGCTAATTTGAAAACGCAGCACTCAGGAGTGCTATAAAAGGCAGCAGGTGAGTTCACCTGTATTCATCAAAAATGATGTGGATGAAATCTTATGGCCTGATCCAGCCAGACGGAGAGATGAGGAATAGTTACAGTAGTTGTTGCTTTTTTTTTCCAGAGTCAAACTGTATGTACTTCATGCAGTAATTTTTATTTGTCTACAGATTGTATTTGTTTCATTGATTTCATTGTTGGTTGATTACTGTAACTGATTATGGTAAGAAATACTGTATTTCTTGAATTTAAATAAATACTTGAAATATTCATTCTGCCGCATCAGTGTTGTGCAGTGCTTGGTAAGTTTATAGTAGGCCTTACATTCTCCCTCTATCTCAAACTAATTATGAAAAATGTTGTTTGTCACTATTTTGTTTTGTCATCGAAATGAACCCTTATATAACAATGTCTGCCCAAAAATCTAGCACATGCTATTTCCTAAAATTAGGTTTTTTTTTTTTTTTTTACAAATGTGTTTTTTATTTATCACAGCAGTGTGAAACTGTCAGCAATAGTGTCTGATCATTGATGACTGTGTTGGTTAAATGAAAACTAATAGCATTTTCACAAATATGTGTATATGTTTTGACTGAAATGTGTATGTTTTGACAGAAGTGTGTTATTTTGCAAACAATCTAGGAATTCCGCAAAATGAGTGTGGTGTTTGGATAATTGTGATTATATTTTGAAAAAAAGAACCCAGTTTTCAAAATTGTGTGTAAACAATTGAAAAAAACTGTAAATAAAAAAGGTAATAAATAAATACATTAATTAATAAAAAAGGACTACCAAAGCCAATTATGTCCACAAAATGTGGGGAAAGTCGTTTTATTATTAAAGCATTGCAGATATGCATTTTTTTAAATTTTTGTATTTCCAGTGCTATTTCATGTTAAAATGGATTTATTTTATATATCATAAATGTATGCTATAATTGTCACCCACACAAGTGGGCCCATTGTTTAGTGTACTTTCATTAAAATGAAAATGACACATTTATTACCATGTTAGCTGCAGAAAAAAAGATCAATAACAGTTAACAGACTCAAAGAGCTACTTAAATTATATGCGTTTACAATATAATAATAGGATAAAAAAATTGTGTATAGTTATTTGTATAATTATAAAGGTCAACAAAGGAAAAGAAAAAGCAGAGAGAACAAAAAACGAGAGATGTCCAGCTCACTTTTGTTTGTTGTGATGTGCAGCTCCATTGTTACCAAAACTCACAGAGTGAAAAAGAAACAGTTGACATGGAGAAAAATCTTTGTTGTTGGGTATAGAAGTGATAGCTAAAACTCTGGTGTATACACACCGCATTTGACTGCATCAGCTGCTGGCTTCAGAGATCTGAGGCGTCAGTCGACAGGAGCACCACAGGCCAGAGGGAAAGGAAGAAGAGAGGCAAACACTCGGCCTCTCTGCTGGTTCCCTCTCTTTTCTTTTGCTTTCCTCTCTACCCTCTGGTGTAGTGACCTCTAAATAACCGAGGCTGCTTAGTATCATGTTTTTAGAGTTCTCTAGGGATGGGAAAGGAGGGAGGATGTTCCTCACAGAGAAACATCTGGGCGGCTTCGTCACGGACAAGAATGCGTCTCTCGCTGTGAGGAGGCTCTGGGATCGCGCACCTACTCTCGTCCTGAGAGTGCCGACATTTTACTTCCGAGCATCTGCACGCCATCTCTCCGGGTCTGGCCTTTAGGCCTAGGGTCTGTCCATGAGAATGGCTGAAGTGCCGCCCCATTAGTATGCAGGGCATGTAGATAAATGAGGTGCAAGGGCTTGGACGCAGCTGTGGCTGCAGAGTGGCGGCAACGGAAACTCAGAGTGTGTCTCGCCCGGAGAGCCATAAATCACCTGGGCCCGAAGTTGGACCCCAATCGGCCATGTTAAAAACCAATCAGGAAAATTACATGCTAACTCCCTGGGACCCATTTTCACTTTCTTAAGAAACCATTAGTCACTGTTACATACTTCATAATAATAGTGCTACTGGTTGTACCACTTACGTCCACACCACACGGGGCAACCCGTACCGGACGAGCCCCCTTGTGAATTGAGTCTTATTGCAACAGAGGAAAATAAAGTAGGACAGAGATTTTTTCCCCTTTCCACAAAAATTAATTTGAGATTAAATATTAATTTCCAGGCACTGTGAAGGCACCAGCACATACTTCCTCGGGGGCTGCAGACTCCCTGTAGAAAAGTCAAAAAGATGAATGTGCTGTCTAGTAACATCAGGATGAGCAAACCCATACATACTTATCATACAAATAAACAGAGTGAGGTCAGGAACTGATACTGTGAGATACTGGTGCCACACAGTCACCAATTCAATTCATCCCATTGTTCAGGAGGGTTCAAGTCTAGATTTTGTGCAGAACAGTCAAGAAACTGATTTCAAAATGCCTTGCACAAGGGTACTGTCATGCTGGAAGAGAAAAAATACCTTTCCCAGACTGTTACCACAAAGTACACAGAGTCATGAGTAAGATTTCACTTGAATCAAGTGGCTTTGCCAAACCCGTTAACCAGAAGGGGGTGTTAACTTTTGACCACCTTGTGTATACTACTTTGAATAACATTAGTACTACATCCTGGATTCTGGAGAAACAGGATGTCAGCAAATGTTTATCGCAAACACTGCCTGTCTGACTGAGGACTGTTTCTGCAAACTGGCTCCGAAAATAAACAGATTTTGTCTAGAAAAACAACCTCATGTACATCTCAGTCATAACTGTGTGTGACCAGCTGTAGGAGTGTGTGATCAATCTAGACCTGAGGGGAAGATACAAATTAGAGTTCAGGAGGAAGAGAGAAGCATTTCCTGTCATTAGGGAGCATGAGAAGATGATCTGAACGTGACATGAGGCAGAGAAGGAGCAGAAGGCAATTTGTGATCCGAACAAGCAACTAGGGCTCGGTCCAGAGCCAGTCCTCCTGGGTGACGTACCTGGATGGGCTGCTGGCCGTGATTTTGAGGCTGCTGGGGTTGCGGATGAGCTTGTCCAGGATGCTGACAATCTGCTCAAATTTCGGTCGGTTGTTTCGGTCCTTCTGCCAACAGTCTAGCATCAGCTGGTAAAGCGTGGCTGGGCATTCCATGGGCGGGGGAAGACGATAACCCTCATCCACTGCTTTTATCACCTGAGGCACATGAGAAATAGAGTCAAGCTGAAGTTCTGTCATTCTGTGTGAAGGTGCGCTCACATTAGCAAAGTGGCTTTTATCTTTTCTGGCTTCTAATCTTTATGTGGACTAACAAGCGTCTCCAAACCACAACCTGTAAGTACGATTGATTGTGGTAAGTACCTCAATTCCACACATGGCCCTGGTACTTATCTTTCTGTAAGGCCTACACAATAAGAGTTTCTCTTGTCCTGTGAACTGAAAAGCACATTTTCACCATCGGATGCTCAATTTGTGTTCAGTTAGCTATCTTTGTGAAGCTAGCTAACTTTTGGCATGAAAGGTCTAGCCATGCAAAACTAGCTTGGCAGTTGGTTGATCATGGAAAATATTATATTAATTTAATTACATAGTTTGCCCAGAAATTACTGTTCAATCCCATTCCTGCTAAAAAAAAACAGCTAAGACCAGCCTAGGCTGGTTGGCTGGTCTTAGCTGGTTTAAGCTGGAAGTAGCGGGTTTAAGCTGGTCTCCCAGCTTGGCTAGGCTGGATTTAGCTGGTGGTTTCCCAGCCTGACCAGCTAAGACCAGCCTGACCAGGCTGGAAAAGTGGCCAAAACCCCTCTAAAACCAGCCTGCCTTCCAGCTATGACCAGCTAAAACCAGGCTGGTTGACCAGCTAAAACCAGCCAACCAGCCTAGGCTGGTTTAACTGTTTTTTTCACCAGGGATGTTGTTCCAAACTCTTAGGGGCCATTCACACATTTTCGATTTCCATTGCTTTTCTATGTAAACACATGGTAGATGGAAACTTTCGACATTTATGCTTGCATTGCACAGCTTTTACAGTGTCTCGCACATGGCACAGTGTTAAAAAACAACAAAAAAGCGCATTACACATAAAGATATTGTCTCCCAAGAGAAAATCATATTTTCGAATCTTTCGAATCAATTCAAACCTTTTTGCTTGTCATTTTACAGAAAACTAATATTGGCCTTTATCTTTTTTTGGCTTCTAATCTTCTTTATTTGGACTAACAAGTGTCTCCCAACCACAACCTATAAGTACGATTAATACGTTATGTGTACATTTTCAAGTGAGTGCTCAAAATATCAAGGTTTTTGTGCTAATATGTGATGCATACCAAGTGCAGCTTTAGGTTTCCAGGTAAACCACGATATTACTGTCTTACTGAAATAGTTCTGATAATTTGCTGTGAAGTCACCATTTCCTAAGAATGTGTCGATTAATGTAGACTGCTGTTGTTCATTACTTTAATTATAAAGAATGTAACTTTGACATATTTTGGTCTAGAAACTATTGTTTCATCAGTTAGACACATTAGCATTTGGCTAAAATGTCCACCGTTATTTTTTGTGTGAAGTGTTTACAGTTTAGCAGCTTAAGTGTTAAACAAAATGTTTTTATGTCATTATTTTAAGAACGAATTGGAGTACTATATTAATGTTTTATGTTAAGGTACATCAGGGTTGCCAGGTTTTCACAACAAAACCCACCCAATTGCTACTCAAAACTATCCCAATTGCATTTCGAAGGGGGGCCCCATTAAAAAATTTATTCCAGGGTGTAAAATACACACTTTTTGTCAGGGTTCCCCTGGTAAATTTGCATTCCAGAGGCTAAATATGACGTTATTGGGCTCGCTTCAACTCGCTGACACAAAACCAATCACAACAGGCATGGCTAGCTGACCAATCACAGCAGAGTAGGCTTATGGAAGGGCGGGGTTTACAGACATTATGCTCAAAGCTGATTCGAACTAAACATTTCGAAATTGACAAATGATGTATAAATGTATATTCTGAGAAAATTACAATGTTTTCTGACCTTAGATGCTTTTAAACCTGTTGTAGGGGACTCCAGTACTATATTAGTACACTTTAAAAAAACATATATCATTTTGTATTTCACAGGAAAAAGTAATATGGGTGAGTAAATTCTGTCAAAATGTACTATTCCTTTAAAGCTGAGGCAATTTTCCGAACAATTTTCTTCAATTTCCTGTCCTTTGAGCTCCTCAGGACATATTTCTTCCTCGCTTGCCAACTGTCACCATCCAGTAGGATAAAACAAAAACAAAGCACTTCCTTTCATGCAACAACACAAAATCAATTGCCTCATAAGTGCTCCAGAACTCTTACTCCCTTTTGCTTTTCATCACTCGATCATCAGCGTTGCCATAAAACCAGTTCAAATAAACTCTCAGGGCCTTATTTGCTCAGGGTGAAGTTACTGAACTGCAGCAACGAGGCCACTGTTTAGGGTCAGCGCTAAAGAACTAATAACAGTGTCAACACAACAAGATTTCATACCAAACCGCTCCACAATTCCACACATGGCCCTAGTTCTTATCTTTCTGTAAGGCCTACACAATAATAGTTTCTCTTGGCCTGTGAATTGAAAAGCACATTTTTACCATCGGATGCTCATTGTGTGTTCAGTTATCTATCTTCGTGAAGCTAGCTAAGAGCTGCATGAATGGTCTTGCCGTGCAAAACTAGCTTGGTAGTTGAATGATCATTGAAAATATTGCTAATTTAATTACATTGTTCGCACAGAAATGACTGTTCAATCAATGTTGTTTCAAACTCTTGGGGGCTGTTCACACAAAACGTCTTTTTCCATTCCACTGTGCTACTTTTCCATTGCTTTTCTATGTAAACACATTGTACCCTGCTGAAAAAAAACAGCTAATACCAGTCTTGGCTGGTTTAAGCAGGGTAGACAGACACTTTAGACAATTGCGCTTGCATTGCGCAGCTTTTGCAGTGTCTCGCACATGGCATGGTGTTCTGAAAACACAGTGCTTGAGTAAAATAAGTTTTAAAACAACTTTTACATTTCCAAAAAATCAGTTTTCAGAGTAAACACACGTTTACATGTAAAAACAATGGAAGAACAACACATTGGAACACGTGTTCTGTTTTAATGGCCACTTAGGATGTACATGTAATTTTTTCCTGTGAAGTACAAAAGGCCATTTTAAAGACTTCAAATCAAATTGAACATCGAACATATGTCACACTGATTTATTTTGGCAGGAAAGACGTTGGATTGCTCTGACAGCCGCTCTACTCACATCCTGATTGGACATCTCCCAATAAGGCCTTTCTCCGTAAGACATGACCTCCCATAGGACTATCCCATAGCTCCATACATCACTGGCCGAGGTGAACTTGCGATAGGCGATGGCCTCTGGCGCGGTCCATCGGATTGGAATCTTGCCACCCTGTAATCATACAAAATCCATCTGTCAAGGAAACATTTTGCCATCTGTGACAATTTCCAAACACATATTCTTCTGTTCTTTTACTGTTAGCTGAATAACATGTACTCTCGCGTTCATATGCCAAATCAACTAATCTGTATGCATTGGCATTTAAAACAGGCCATATGTATGGTGTCAGAGAGGGTGAAGGGGGGATTTCTGAGAGGGCCATGCATCTAATGAATGAAATTCAAAGTTTGAAACTAACTCTGAGATGCCATTAGGATTTGTTTGTGTTAGTGGAATTTAGACACAACCTCCAGCTGCACTACTAGTGCAAGGGACCCTGGATCTATGCAGGATCCATTTATACAGCATTATGAGCAAATTACACACTGCAGAGAAAAGACCACACAAGTGCAGTTGAGATTCTGTTTAGAATATTTGATGAGCTTTGCACTCTTAGGAAAGAAGGTTCTTTATTAGCATCTATGGTTCAATGAAGAATCGTACCATTCCACAAAATGTTCTTTATAGTTTAAAACAGTATTTTTCACATTAACAAAACAACAAAAAACATTCCTTTAAGAACTGTTCCTTGGGGAATCAAAAAAGGTTCTTTTATGGATCCACTACATAACCCCCCTCTTGGAATGTATGTACAGTTGAAAAGTCAAAGGAGCTGGGGTGGGGGGAGGGTGAAAACTTTTGAACAGAATTAAGATGTGTACTTGTTTTATTTCGCCTAAATATCATATACAATTTCATTTAGTACTGCCCTTCAGAAGCTACAGAAGATACTTACATGTTTCCCAGAAGACAAAATCAGTTAAATTTACCCTGATCTTAAAATTCAAAAAGTTTTCTAAAGGCTCTTTCCTTTTAAAGGTCTTTCCTTCTGAAGCATCAGTGAGCGTTTGAACCTTCTGTAATAGCTGCATATGAAAAGATGGAGCTCAAAAACATATAGTCATTGTTGGAAAGGTTTTAAATACACAAAAATGCTGAAAAACCAAAGAATTTGTAGGACCTAAAGGACTTTTCCGAGGAACAGCAGGCAGTTTAACTGTTCAGGACAACAAACAAGGGACTCGTGAACAACTATCACTAAAAAAAACACAGTATTAAGAATCAAGTGTATGTAAACTAATTCAACTATTTCTCTTGTGAACTTTATGTAAACATATTTTATGTGAAATATCTTATTCGGGTCAGTACTAAAAAATAACATGCATTTTGTATGATCCCTCTTATTTTGGTAAAATAATTAACATTTTGCTTATTCTCCAAGGTGCATGTAAACATTTGACTTCAACTGTATGTGCATTAATCAGTGTATATATGTGAATAAGCACCTAAAATAAATCTGTTCATCATATAAATTGGTGTATCTCTTCAGAAGACATGGATTCAAAGTTACATAGACTTTCGATAGAGGTCATGTTAAAATAAAAAACACAGGGTGGTTAGGTAGGTTTTAAAGCATGGATGCTGGTATGAGCTGGTTTAAGCTAGTCATGAGCTGGTCCTTAGCTGGTCATGTGCCGGTCTTAAGCAACTACACTCTTAAAAATAAAGGTGCTTTAAAAGGATAGCGATGCCATAGAAGAACCATTCAGTCAAAGGTTCTTTAAAGAACCATCTCTTTCTTATCTTTTTATAATCTGAAGCTTCTTTTGCCACAAAGAACCTTTTGTGAAACAGAAAGCTTCTTCAGATGTTAAAGGAACCATTTAAGCAAAAAAGGTTGTTCTATGGCATCGTGAAGCACCTTTACTTTTAAGAGTGTAGCTCCTGCTCAGGACCAGCTTAGGACCAGCATATGACCAGTTTAAATCAGCACATAATCAGCTTAAACCAGCACATGACCAGTTTAAATCAGCACATAATCAGCTTAATCCAGCACATGACCAGTTTAAATCAACACATAATCAGCTTAAACCAGCACATGACCAGTTTAAACCAGCTCATGACTAGCAAAGGACCAGCTTAAACCAGCTCAAGCCAGCATCCATGCTTCAAAACCTACCCAACCAGCATATGCTGTTTTTTTCAAAGAAGGAACAGAAATTTCTCAGGTTTTATTAAAAATATCTGCATTTGTGTTTCAAAGATAAACAAAAGATTAGTTTGGAACCACATGCAGGTGAGTAACAGATGACAGTGTGGTTGAACTATCCGTTACAGGCATGAAAACAACTCAAAGAGTAATTTGGCTCTTTTAACTAAAAGGCAGCACTTCCTAAAACCACCATATTGAATGTTTTGATTTTCAATTCCTTTTTTCTACAAGTGGTCCGGGTTCCTCCACCTATTCTATCTTTGCTCTTGGTTTGTGGTATGCCACCACCTTCATCGATCCTGTCCTCATCTCTGACAGCTGGCTGGGCTTGTTTTATGTGCTCAGGTCCTCTCTCTCTGAGGATCAGCGTTGTATTTACTCAGCTCGGCTGCTGGGGTAACTCTACACTCAACCTTCATGAAGGAGGTAGACTGAGAGAGAACAGGGTAGAGCCAAAGCCAACCAGCAACCTGGCCAAGTCACACAATTCCTACCCCACATTCTCCAAACACAAGGCCTTTAAAAAATAAACCCACTTGTGCGCGGGCCTCCCCATTGAGCGCGTACAAACAGTCCCTGCAACACTGTAAAAAGTAATCACTGAATCTACTAAGAAAAGCATGTAAATATAACTAATTTCGACAAATTTGTTGATTTTACTTGAGCGCACTGAGTTATTTGAACTTTTAGGTGGATGCCGTAGGGAAACTAAACAACTTTAGTAAACAGTACTTAAGAGCATCTAGTGTGTTGTACTAAAGGTTTGTTCACACTGTTGTAATAACCAGACCAGCAGTGGGCGAAAGTGCACCTTAGGTAAAAAACGCTAAAAAAAAAAAAACATCACCAGAAGAAGACGACTAACTGAACTTCACATGCTGCGTCCCAATTCACATACTATCCGTCCTAAATAGTATTCGAAAATAGAATTAGTATGTCCCAAATCGTAGTATGTTTAAAAAAGTATTCCAAAGATTCCTGGATGGTCTACTACTTAACTTCGGAATTCGAAGTGTGGATCAGTGCACACTCTAACGGCTAATATTGCCCACAACACATTGCGCGTTGAACGAGGATTCGATTAGAACTACAAACACGCATAAAAAGTGTTAAGAAACTACAAACATGGAGGACATGCCCGACCACCGGACAGGTAGAGAAAGGGGCTTGAGTGATAAATAATCAACATGTAACCTGATAAAAAATATTTTTTTAAATGTTATCCGTGTTATATTTCATGTGCAGCAACATTATGAACTTTTATAATGATAGGTTTGGTCATTAACGTTTAAATGCATAATTATGCAAACACAAGAGCAGAGTTCTGGGCATGAAAGACTCGTGAAAGAACGTGCCTCTTCATTTCTCTCTAATACGGTAGGAAATTAAATTAAACTAAATGTAGATAATGTTAACTGTGATGATTGACAGGGCAGTTTAAACAGTGACAGGATTCAGGTGACTAAGCAACAGAGCGTCCGTTAAAGAAACAGTTGTGACGAAGTAGTATGTCCCAAAGCTCGCCTACTATTCTGCTACATACTCAAAAGTATGTACTTTTTCTTCATAAAAAGAGTACATACTTTTAGGGCATAGTATAAGTAGGCGAATTGGGACGCAGCAAATGTCAGATCGTGTTTGAAATATGGCAGAAAGATTAGGTAAGTTTTTGGTGATTTAGTTAGAAACTGTATTCTTCTCAGAGTGTGTGCTATTGTTTTCGAGGAACAAAAAACTAAATTTGAAAGTTTTACTGACGAGCATAACTGTAACCTTCAGTTAGCTTACTAGCAGGCCAGTTACTTCTAACCTTAGTAATAATGTAAAATAAACGTGAATAGACATCAACAAGTATGTTAAGAGATACAGTACAACTTATTAAAATGTGTCATGTCTCGTGTAATCCGTTTTCCAGTATTTAATGTTTGACCAAATGTCATGAAATATAATTATATAATTATTATTTTTTTTTTTTAAAGTGCATTAATGCCCAGCATTAATTATTACCATTTTCTTTTCATATTGTATGTGCTCTTTTTTGAGGACTTAATCTCATGCAGTGGAAGTTGAAGTTCTGCTTGTTTATTGAGTGAAAAAGGGGTCAACTCTTGAAAAACTGATTCAAATATGGATCCTATGGAATATGTAAGTACTCAGTTTTTATGTTTTCACAGATAATATGCTTATTACAATAGGGTGCACTTTGTAAAATCACACAGAATGACATTCATTATATTTTGTGCCTAATGTTTGTGATATGAGTGCTATTAAATATGACTTTTTACATAATTGTACAGACATCAAACAATAATGGGAGATGACCAGCAGTTCTCCATGGCCTTCCACTCTTCCTTGAAGAGGATCTTGCAGATTTTTTACAAGACATATTTTGTAAGTAATTTTGCCTGTGATATTCTGGTTATTTAGTATAATGCAAACTATTATAATCTGGCAAGAAAAAGTCAGGAACCAGAAACAATATAAGAAAGAAAGAAAGAAAGTGAAACAAAAAAATTAGGAGAAAGGGAAAATAGTTAGAAAGAAGAGGGAAAATACTTAAAGGGATTATGGAAAATAAAATTCAACCTTCTTTCATTTTCAGAACACAAATTAAGATATTTTAAATTAAATCTAAGAGCTTTCTGACCCTGCGTAGATATTAACGCAACTACCACTTTCAAGGCTCAGAAACACCAGTGGTTCAACCGTAATTTTATAAAGCTACAAGAATACTTTTTGTGCGCAAAGAAAACAAAAATAAGAGATTTTCACTTTTCACATTCAGGAGAGTACCATGACGCATGTGTGTGATACCGTTGACGCAGGAGCCCGTTGTTCTGACATGGGACCCGCACCTTGGGGCTCTGCACTGCACCTTGTTTACGAGCAGAAGAATTTATGCACATACATCATGGTACTCTCACGAAGGCACGTCAACTGACGAATCATTGAATAAAGTTTCTATTTTTGTTTTCTTTGCGCACAAAAAATGTTCTTGTAACTTCATACCAATACAATTGAACCACTGATGTTCTTACTACCTTAGTACCTTTCTGGGACGTGAATGTGTCAGTTGTGTTGCTGTCTATGCAAAGTCAAAAAAAGCTCAGAGTTTATCAAAAAATATCTTAATTTTTGTTCCAAAGATGAATACAGCTTTGGAATGACATGAGGGTGAGTAATTAATGAGAGGATTTTTATTTGAAAGACAATAGAAATTGAGTAAAAAAAGGTTACAAAATTAAATGGATGAAAATTAAAAGAAACAACAAAAAAGCAAAGAAGTCAGAAAGGAAGGACAAAAAAAGAATGAAGGTAAGCAAATTAAAGAAATATAAAAACAAAAAAGGAGGTTAGAAAGAAATAAAAGAAATCATATCATACCAAAAGAAAGTAAGAGTCTAAGGCTGATGTTACACAGGACAACTTTTTGAGCACTGTTGCCAAACAATGTTGCTTGTGCACTTTCCCATTGAGAATGGGCAACAAATTTCTAACTGGACACTTTAGATCGGTCATGGGCCCTGTGTCTCACCTGGTTGTCTGTTGACTGCAACATTGCGAACCAACATTGCTCAGTAGGAGGCACCGTGCATCATCTGTCTTGTATATGAGTGACAGAGACTTGAAAACCACTCGTTTGACATGGCTTATGATGGTGCTCTCTTGGTCATGCTTTTCTGAACATTCTTTAGAAATCATGCAAATTATAAATGTCAGTTTTTAATCAAAATATTTTTTGTGCAAACAATTGAATGTCTTTTTTTCCATCTTTGGCATCCACTGCTTTGCCCAGTTTGAAAGGCATTTACATCTAAAGACAATACACAGTTATAAATGTGTGCAACTGTATAACCTTAATACGCATTCTTAATTATATCTAGTTACTTATTTTTTGTCATATGCTACTCCTGTTTCTAGGACTGTGAAGAAGAGATGTCAATCAGCATATTGACCAAGATCCCTGAGCTGAGGACTCACTGCATCTTGATGCCAGATCTACTGCAATAATTTTGAAAGGTACAATTATATTGGACAATCAGTGGACATGGAAAATCTTCCCCTAGCCATGTGCCTGGTCTTTGAACTCGGTTATGCTATGTAAGAAGAGTATCCTCCAGTTTTGAAGGATACCTTTGATTTCATTCAATGGCTGAACCTAAAATAAGATCCCTGAAAAGTCATCTGATGTAAAAAGGTTATTGTGAATGAAGTGTTTCATTTCATTTAGGAAAACTTGCAGTTTGCGTAAAGTTAAGTCAACTTTTGTTGATCTTTGACACACAATGCAAAATATTTGTAATGATATTTGACAGATTTCTTTCCCTCCACTGAAAGTTTGTTTGCCCAAAACATGCTTCAAAACGTTCATAAAGAGGTAGTGAAACAAATTCATATGAATGGAGTGTTTTAATCCAAGTCTTCTAAAGAGACAGTCACTTTATGATGAACAGATTTAATTTAAGCTTTTATTCACATATAACTCGTATTACTCAGCACATTTGAGCTTCCATATGAACGAATAAGGTTTGCTTATGCACATCAAGCAAGTGTGTGTTTAAGCTTGTGTTTGTCCGCTGATGCTGTTTATCATATAAAGAGATCACGTCTCTTCATAAGACTTGGATTAAACTGCTTGTTTCATATGAATGTATTTTATTATCTCTTTATGAAAGTTTTGAAGTGTCAAGTTTAGACTTTCGTCTAAAGAATCGTATCAGGTTGTGTGATTTAAAAGTATATCATTTTTTCTATTCTACTTTATTTTTTTTGTATTTATTTTCTGAGTGCAGTATGTGCATTTTTTTTTTGTTTTAAGGTTGATGCTTTAAATGTAAGGACTTTACATTTTAATAAACAACTAAATGTCCTATTTTTGTGCCAACAATATGCTGTCTGTCTTTGTATTAACAACTTAAAGATTTGAGTACAACTTACTCGAGAAATGTAAGGTAATCAGTTTCCACACATTTTGCTAGTAATGTGAACAAAGAAGACTTGTAAAGTCAACTGTTTTGTTTGAGTTCTGTGCATTAAGCTTAACTTAAAACTCTAAGTTAACTAAACTTGTCAAAGTGAGTTACAAATACTCAAAAATGATGAACTAATTTACGTGAGAAAGTTGAGGTAATCAGTTTCCACAGGTTTTCTAAGTAAATACAACTTATTACTTTTTACAGTGAAGATCGCTGCTAATGAACGTAAAATGTGACACAATGTATCCTTTGGGTTTAATAGAAGGGGAAGGCGAAAGTTGCCAGCATTCTTGTGGGTTCGAGGTTCTCGTAGCCGCGCAATGATGCCGTGGGGGGTCTAGCTGTAATGGTGAAAAAATACATTTACGCTGGCTGTCAGATGCAAGTAAAATCCAACAATTTTGGGTTTATCTAATAACACGCTGGACGTCCCCTCCCCAGCATATGTCATATATCAGTGTAACACTTATGTTAGGTGACACTTGTATTGGTAATTTAAGCAGCAATATCTCTTAAAGCCTCACATGCTGTGGATTTATGCCCGTCTCTAAGTGTATTTATGCATTAGTTATCTCTTCTGATAATGGATGCTGCTCTTAAGAATGAGAGTGAGGAATATGGTTATTAATTCCAGGGAATGAAGATCAGACATGCTGGCTCAGAGGAGACAGTGACAACCATGGTCTGGCCCATATGGAATTTGTTCTGTAGCTTTTGGAGAATTTGGAAGCCCATCATTCACAAAGTTTTGCAGATGCCCTGTCCCATGTATGTCATCTCTGATGTTTTCAGCTACTAAAAGAGAGTCTGCTCAACTCTGCTTAACACATTTTACCATGTTTAAAACTATTCCACAGAATCAGCACAGATTGTGCCTGGGTCTAATCATGGCTGAGAGAAAACCTTCAGTTTGAGGCTTGCTAATAAAGCACTAAAACATGTTCTAAGTGAACACAGTTTCTCCTTTCCTAAATCTAAACCTTGTGGGAATGTTTGCAATGTGCACAAAGAAAACGTCTGTCTGTCTGTCTGTCTGTCTATCTATCTATCTTTTTATCTATCATTACAAATGTTTGTGTTCAGTAAGTGTTTAAGAAATAAATACTTGACCATTTATAGTTATATTTAACAAGGATGCATTAAATTGTGTAAAAATGACAGCAAAGACGTGTTACAAAATATTTCTATTTCAAATAAATGCGGTTCTTTCTTTCATCAAATTAAGATTGAAAAAAAAAAAAGTATTTTCAACCAAAATATGGTCCCACTTTATATTAGGTGTCTTTAACTACTATGTACTTACATAAAAAGCATTAAAACAAAAAGTTTACATTAAGTAGAGGTTAGAAACAGGTTTGGGGTTTGGTTAGATTTAAGGGTTGATTAAGGTTGGGGTGGACAGTGTATGTAACTACAGTTTTTTTTTTTTTAAATATATAAGTACAAAAAGTACAATAATTATAACGTAATAACATATCTGTACACAATAAGTACGTTGTATTAAATGATTAAACGCAAATGCGTAGTAGTTCAATATACTTAATATAAAGTGGTTCAAAACAACTGTTAACAATATAAAATTAAAAATAAAGTATAGTAAATGGTAATAGAGATGCATTAATAGTCGGGGGTGAAAACTTTTTAAATTTCAAGATCAGGGTATATTTAACTTATTTTGTCTTCTGGGAAACATATCATCTGTAGCTTCTGAAGGGCAGTATTAAATGAGAAAAATATTAGATTTAGACAAAATAAGAAAAATGTACACACCTTCATTCTGTTCAAAAGTTTTCACCCCTGGCTTTTAATGCATTGTTTTTCCTTCTGGAGCATCAGTGAGCGTTTGAACCTTCTGTAATAGTTGCATATGAGTCCCTCAGTTGTTATCAGCGTGAAAAGATGGATCTCAAAATCATACAGGGTTCAAATACACAAAAATGCTGAAAAACCAAAGAATTTGTGGGACCTAAAGGATTTTTCTGAAGAACAGCGGGCAGTTTAATTCTGTCACGGTAAAAGATGATGAGGTCTGGGTCCAAATGCAGGGTGAGTAGTATTTAATAATAAACAAATAAATAACATAAACCAAAAGGCCAACACGGCACAAACTGGACGTAAACTTAAACACAAAATAACAAAATCAAGAGCACGGTCAAAGATCCAGAGAACATAGAACATACCAAACACGAGACAATGCAGACATGAATGCAGAGTGAGTGGAGATGATACTTATAGTCCTGATAGTAATTGTGAACAGGTGTGGGTGATCAGTGCTAATGACAAAACAGACGTGAAGAATCAGAGGAGTGAGTGCAAACAGCGACCTCAGGTGGCTGAGGGAAAACCCACAGCCCCGATCATGACAGTACCCCCTCTCTAGGGAACGGCTTCCAGACGTTCCCAAAACCAAAATTCTGGAGGGAGGAGGAACGGTGGAAGGTGCATCAGGGGGAGGGATGGCGGGCCAGGCCCATGCAGCGGAGTCACGTGAGCGGACCTCACCGCCAGAGGAACGCGAGCTGGCCTCGCCGCCAGCAGAACATCAGCGGACGCTGCCGCCTGAGGAACGTGAGCTGGCCTCGCTGCCAGAGGGACGTCAGCGGACGCCGCCAGAGGAACGTGAGCTGGCCTCGCCGCCAGAGGAACGTGAGCTGGCCTCGCCGCCAGAGGAACGTGAGCTGGCCTCGCCGCCAGAGGAACGTGAGCTGGCCTCGCCGCCAGAGGAACGTGAGCTGACGCCGCCGCCAGAGGAACGTGAGCTGACGCCGCCGCGGCCGGAACAGAGAGAGCGGTCACCGCCGCGTCCGGAACAGAGAGAGCGGTCACCGCCGCGTCCGGATCATAGAGAGCGGTCACCGCCGCGTCAGGAGCAGAGAGAGCGGTCACCGCCGCGTCCGGAACAGAGAGCGCGGTCACCGCCGCGTCAGGAGCAGAGAGCGCGGTCACCGCCGCTTCCGGAACAGAGAGCGCGGTCACCGCCGCGTCCGGAACAGAGAGCGCGGTCACCGCCGCGTCCGGAACAGAGAGCGCGGTCACCGCCGCGTCCGGAACAGAGAGCGCGGTCACCGCCGCGTCCGGAACAGAGAGCGCGGTCACCGCCGCGTCCGGAACAGAGAGCGCGGTCACCGCCGCGTCCGGAACAGAGAGCGCGGTCACCGCCGCGTCCGGAACAGAGAGCACGGTCACCGCCGCGTCAGGAGCAGAGAGAGCGGTCACCGCCGCGTCCGGAGCAGAGAGCGCGGTCACCGCCGCGTCCGGAGCAGAGAGCGCGGTCACCGCCGCGTCCGGAACAGAGAGCGCGGTCACCGCCGCGTCCGGAACAGAGAGCGCGGTCACCGCCGCGTCCGGAACAGAGAGCGCGGTCACCGCCGCGTCCGGAACAGAGAGCACGGTCACCGCCGCGTCAGGAGCAGAGAGAGCGGTCACCGCCGCGTCCGGAGCAGAGAGCGCGGTCACCGCCGCGTCCGGAGCAGAGAGCGCGGTCACCGCCGCGTCCGGAGCAGAGAGCACGGTCACCGCCGCGTCCGGAACAGAGAGAGCAGACGCCCTCCCTCGAAAAAACGCTTCTGCCCTCGCCATAAAGTAGGGGCGTGTCCGCGCCGCCTCAGCATTAAGGGCATCCATTGCCGCTAAACAGGCGTAGATGGTCTCGAAGCGAGCGGCTGACGCCGCCTCGAAAGACCTCTCACCCGCTGGACCCACTGTGGATGTCTGCATTCTGTCACGGTAAAAGATGATGAGGTCTGGGTCCAAATGCAGGGTGAGTAGTATTTAATAATAAACAAATAAATAACATAAACCAAAAGGCCAACACGGCACAAACTGGACGTAAACTTAAACACAAAATAACAAAATCAAGAGCACGGTCAAAGATCCAGAGAACATAGAACATACCAAACACGAGACAATGCAGACATGAATGCAGAGTGAGTGGAGATGATACTTATAGTCCTGATAGTAATTGTGAACAGGTGTGGGTGATCAGTGCTAATGACAAAACAGACGTGAAGAATCAGAGGAGTGAGTGCAAACAGCGACCTCAGGTGGCTGAGGGAAAACCCACAGCCCCGATCATGACAAATTCAAGGGACTCATGAAAAAAGAACAGTATTAAGAATTACGTATCAAGTGTATGCAAACTTGTGAACAGGGTCATTTTTATGAATTCAACTATAATTTCTCTTGTGAGCTATGTAAATGTCTTTTATGTGAAATATCCTTTTCAAATCAGTACTAAATATAAAAAAAACATGCATTTTGTATGATCCCTCTTATTTTGGTCAAATAATTAACATTTTGCAGATTCTGCAAGGTGTATGAAAACTTTTGACTTCAACTGTAAATCAATTTAGCTCCATTAGGAAATAGTTGTTACTGTGATTGTGAGTACTATACCTGAGGTATAATAATATTAAAAATGATGATGATAAAATTAATCTTACAACATTTTCCTTCAAATTGATCTGTTAAGTTCCTATGACCAAATCAAACCCATCTGACAGATATTGAATTTTTAATTCTCTGCTGTCTTGACTGTAAGTTTCCATGGATTTTAAAAACTGTCACCAAATTTGTTGTTGTCGACTTACTCTTGTTGTGTAGGCGGCTTCCGGGTCATCCTCCAGCACTCTGGACAAGCCGAAGTCTGACACTTTACACACCAGGTTGCTGTTGACCAGGATGTTGCGAGCGGCCAAATCTCTGTGTACGTAACCCATATCCGACAGATACTTCATACCAGATGCGATGCCACGTAGCATACCGACCAGCTGAATCACTGTGAACTGGGCGTCATGTTTCTGACAGAGACGGGAAGAAGGGAAAAGTCAAAAACAGTGCTTTACATCTACTGTATAAACATAAGTCATGCTATGGGTTATAAAAAACACAATGGAACACTAGTGACTCATATCTCAAAACACTGCCTGACATTTCAAAAGTCATCTGTCATGAGCTCACTCAAAACCACTCAACGGTTTTGCTGAGAGAAGCAGATCTTTGACTTAATAAATAGGAGCGTCTGACTGTCTTTTCTGGTTCAGTCCACGATGTGCGGCAACTTGTTGAAGAATATAAATAGGATGTACACATGAACACATCGCCGACTGCATATCTGAACCGAAGCCCACTGGCAGGCTCTCAGTGTTTACACTGGTGCGTGTGAATAGGCCTTTTATACGGAGAATGATATGCTCAGGACTTGGAGATAAACACCAGGGGAGGAAGCGCTTCAGTAGGAGAGCGAGAGGCTGGCCGGATGAGTGAGATAGCATTGATTTGTCAGGGAGCTCTGGAGAAATGGCTTTCAATACCGAAAACAGGCAAACCGCAAGCTTGAAGCAATAGTTCTCTCTGAAAGGCTTTTATTAATCGTCATGAACGGTACTTCCCAAACCGTTATGACTTAGTTTCTTCCGAAAAACACTAGTTACTCTTATCCAAGCAGTGAAAATAAATGCAAACCAGTGTTATTTAGCATCACTGATATACTATTAAAGCTTTTTTGTTTTTGTTTAATATTTAGATTTTTGTTTTTTGTTACTACTTTTTTTTTTTTAAATACACTACCAGTCAAAAGTTTTTGAAGAGTAAGATTTTTAATGTTTTTTTTTTTTTGAAAAGAAGTCTCTTCTGCTTACCAAGCCTGCATTCATTTGATCCAAGGCACAGCAAAGATGGTAAAATTTAGAGATAGTTTTAATATTTAAAATAACTGCTTTCTGTTTTAAATGTATTTTATTCCTGTGATTTCAAAGCTGCATTTTTAGCTTCATTACTTAAGTCTTAAGTGTCACATGATTCTTCAGATATCATTTTAATATGCTGATTTGTTGCTTAGAAAACATTTATTATTATTATAATTATGTTGAAAATAGATGATTAGAATTTTTTCAGGTTTATCTGATGAATAGACAGTTCAGAAGAACAGCATTCATCTGAAATAGAAATCTTTTGTAACATTATAACTATCTTCATCATCAATTTAAAGTATTGTTGCTAAATTAAAGCATTAAATATTAAAGCTTTTGCTGTATTTTGGATCAAATAAATGCAGGCTTGGTGAGAAGAAGAGACTTTAAAAAACATTAAAAATCTGACTGTTCAAAAACTTTTGACTGGTAGTGTATGTTTTTTTTTTAAATGTAGTTTTTAGTTTTATTTTTATTTTACATAAATGAGAAATGCTGCCCAGCCGACTATCTGAAAACTTTTTTTTTAATGGTTTTAGATTTCAAGTTAATAACTCTGATGCAACCTGGAGCTTTCAAGCTACAAAAAGGAAGTTAAAGCACCATAAAATATCATGAAATATCATAAAAGTAGTCCAGAGGATTCATGCATTATATTTCAAGTCTTCTGAAGTCATATAGATGGAAAACTTAAAAAATTTAGGTTCTTATTAACTGCTTATCTTGATATTCATGTTTGTGAGAGAATAAGAATAGCCAATTTGTGGGTGAATAGTTGAAGTCAGATTTTTTTAAACTAATCGTTTGATCCCGTTTCAGAAATCTGGTCTGAATGATTTATTTACAATTTCACTTCTCTCATAAACTTTCATGAACTCACCAAGAAAAGCTACGGCAGATGTCAAGATGCTTCAGTGAATCACATCTTTCAGTCTGTTTCTCACAGAAAGCTATCTTATTATTTCAAAAGACTTGAAATACACTGCACGGGTCATATGAACAATTTCACGATATGTGGTTATTTTGAACTTGACAGCTCCGGTTCCCTCAAACCAATTGCATGGGAAAAAACATCAGTACGTCCTCCAGAACTGTCTGCTTTTGTGTTCCAGAGAACAAGGAAAAGCAAACAGGTCTGGAACGACATGAGATGTAAACAACGTCAAAACCTCACTGTCCAACGCGGGTCTCCCTCTCATTCCGTGTCTCTGTCCAGCCTATTTTCACTTTCTTTCTATGCGAGTGTTTATGTACTGCATACAAACTAAGTTTGGATGAAAATAAACCCTGGACCACCTGGAAGAGAAAGGAGCTCGGAGAGGTTCAAAGGCTTGCTAATAATAGTGACATGAGCAGTGGCGAGGAAGGGAGGATGACAGATCTCTTTGATAGAGTGCAGGCCAGGCTGCAGTGTGCAGGAAATTGCTGCAGAACACTGCAACTTTTCTCTCATTGCTGGGAGTGGGATCCTGTGCAGACACATGTACAGGTCCTGCTAACTCCACGCCCTGTTTGCTCAGGTTGTTTTAATAATCTACCTTTGATTACTCATTTCAATAGAGCCGTTACTGTCCACCTTGGCCTTGATTCTGAACGTTTTTTTTTTTTTTCTTTTTTTGATGTGTTCTGACAGGAATTACCACAAAACAAACTTTGAATGGACATAAAAGTATCAAAAGATTAAAGGATTAGTTCACTTCCAGAATCCAAATTCCTGATAATTTAATCATCCCCGCGTCATCCAAGAAGTTCATGTCTTTCTTTATTTAGTTGGAGGAAGAAAATCCAGGATTTTTCTCCATATAGTGGACCCTTATTTCTTGATTGGGATCATGTAGAGCCCTTTGAAGCAGCATTGAAACTGCAATTTGGCTTCAACCTGTTGTCTCCCATTGAAGTCCACTATATGAAAAAAAAAAAAAAAATCTGGAATGTTTTCCACAAAAACCTTAATTTCTTTTCGACTGAATACTGAATATTTCTTTGAGGATCCATGAAGATCTTGAATGACATAGGGGTTAGTAAATTATCAGGAAATTTTGATTCTGGAAGTGAACTAATCCTTTACATTAGCGTCAATAATAAGACTTTGTTCTGAATGTAAGTCAGTGATTAAAAATAAAGAGTATTATGTATTTAAAGTTTCCATCCCAAAATATATTCCAAAATATTCTAATATACACTACCAATCAAAACTTTAGGGGAAGTAAGATCTTTTTTCTAAAGAAATTACTATTTTTACTTAGCAAGGATGCATTGAATTGACCAAAAATTGCATTGAATTGACCAAAAACGACAGTAAATAAATGTATAATGTTACAAAGGATTTCTATTTTAAATAAATGCTGTTCTTTTGAACTTTTTATTCATTAAAGAATCAAGAAACACTAAAAATATCATAGTTTCAGCAAACCTATTAAGCAGCACAATTGGTAAAAAATAATAAACTGATAATAATACAAATGTTTACTTAGCAGTAAATCTGCATAATAGAATATTCAGCTTTTCGTCACAGGAATAAATTACATTTTGAAATATATTTCAATAGAAAAGAGTTATTTTAACTTGTAATAATTTTTCACAATTGTATTATGTATACTATATTTTTGATCAAATAAATGCAGGCTTGGTGAGCAGAAGAGACTTGTTATTAAAAATATATATATATTTTTTTGAAAAAGTAGTGTAAACAAATACTGTATATACTGAAAGCTTTACAGAAGTGGACAGTCAGACTTCTCTGATTGGTGGATCTCTCTTTAGGATTATGGGTAATGTAGTTCTCCACCAGAAATTTCACTATTCAACTTTTTTTTTTTTTTTTTTTTTTATTTAGTCGAAAACACACCAATTTGAGGTTTCTATGCCAGGCCAGAGCTTATTGTCATTGTGTCTTAAAAGGTTTGCACATTCTTGCTAGACCACAAAACCAGTCTTAAGTAGGGCACGGGTATATTTGTAGCAATAGCCAACAATACATCGTATGGGTCAAAATTATCACAATTTTTCTCTTATACCCAAAGTCATTAGAATATTAATAAAGATCATGCTCCATGAAGATATTTTGTAAATGTTCTACCGTAAATATATCAAAACTTTTTGATTAGTAATATGCATATATGCATAGCTAAGAACTTCATTGGAACAATTTTAAAGCTTTAAATTTTAAATTTTAAATAAGTTGTCGATAAGTTGAGATAAATTGTATCTCAGCCAAATATTGTCCTATCCTAACAAACCATACATAAATGGAAACCTTAATTATTCAGCCTGTATAAATCTCAGTTTTTTTTTTTTTTTTAAATTGATCCTTATGACTGCTTTTGTGGTCCTGTGTCACAATTGAGAAAATAAAGATCTTTACACCTATAACTCAAATGTTGCGTCCAATGTTGGGTTTCTAAATGGCCAGTGGTTTAGACTTGGCCACTACAATGAATAATAAATATATAGTGTCAAGTCTAAACCACTGGCCATTTAGAAACCCAACATTGGACGCATTTGTGCATTTCTCAACAAATTCACAACCGAACAACACTGAATTTGCTCCAAATATTCAGATATTTATGAGTGCGAGGTCCATCCAATGCATCAAAGTCTGGCGTGTTCATTTTGTTCTCCAAATAGCAGATTGTCTGGCAAGCGCTGCTGGTGGTAAACTGTTGAAAAATGACACAAGGCTGATAAATTCATATGTCAGGTGTATTAGAGCCAAGGCAGGACGGCCGCAGCCAAAGGTTAAGCTGACCCATTTAATGAGCTCATTAGCGCATTTATCAGCACTTTTCAGATGGGCCATCCCACAGCCTGTTGTTTGCTTGTTTATTTTCGCAGCGCGAGCGACGGGCAAAGAGGAAGTCATCTGAAGGACAGAGCATGCCCAGTCTGTTGAACTGGCACGGCCAGGCTGGCAGGCGGCGCGCCAGTCTCCCCAGTGCCGTTTGGAGAGCGAACGCACTCTCTCTGCACTCGTTTCTTCTGAACACAAGCCTGGTCTGTTCTGAGTGAATGAGGCCATTGTGGATATAAGCTCAAGTGAAATTCTGACACTACAAAGCGTTAGAAACACAGGTAGTGTCAGCGTCTATTTAAAGAGGCCTCGGCTGTGATGAACACAAAGGAACCGACTAAAAAAATCTAATCTCTCGGCAGCAAATAGAGACATAGGTGAGCCAGCGGAGAGCAATTTGTGTCTATTTGAATAAATGAGAATGAAATGTTCAGAGAGCTTGGGAGAATTTAAGGCATGCTGTGATAAGCAGGTACTGTGAGAGGAAGCAGGAGAAGCTAAGACGCAGATGGCTTTTTTAAATGATTTTAAGATGAGCCCTCTGTGCCTTTCCTCTGATCATACATAATGGAGTCTCATTAAATGCGTCTCAGTGTGTCACACTCACTCGCAGGAAGCCGTCCAAAGAGCCGTTCTCCATGTACTCGGTCACTATCATCACGGGTTTACCTGAGGAGAGAGAAAATTCAGACGTGTCTCAGTCTAATCGGGACAAGATGTGCCAGTGCTTTGCTGCAATGGTGTCATTTCTGCTGGAAGGTTGAATTACCCAATTTGCAAACTAATGAGCTTATGTTGGACAAAAGAAAACATCTTCAAAGACAGAATTTTGGAGAGAAAAATGTAATACATTCAGAGGCATGGGTAAGTCTGACCCTTAAGTTTAGATATATATGCACAGCATGACGACTTCCAAAGTTATTTCAATGACGACACTGAATCCGTCAAAAAGAGATGCTTGAGTGAGCGGGTCATGAAACCTTGCATGAATAGTTTTTGCAATATTTTCATGATAATTAAGCACGTTTAAAAGTTTGAGTTTTTTAATGTTTCGAAAGACATCTCTTATGCCCACAATGGCTGCATTTATTTAATAAAAAAATATAGTGAAAACAGTAATATTGTTAAATGTTATGACACTTTAAAATAATTGCTCTATAAATATATATTCGAAAATGTATATTTATTCTGATTCAGAATCACATTATCCTTTAGAAACATTTATTTGAAATATAATTATTTTTTACAATATAAATGTCTTCACTGTCACTTTAATAAACTTAATGACCACTTTGCTGAAAAACTAATCAATAATTTTAATATAGACATTAATATAGTTTAAGTGTACTTACTGACTAACTACCAAAGTAAATAAAATCTGACTATCCCCAAACTTTTAAATTACAAAATAAAATAAAATATATACAAAAATTAAATAAAATAACAATGACTAAATTTAACGTTAAAAAAAATTAATACAGACATGAATACTGTTAAAGTGTGCTGACTGACTAAATAATACCTAACTAAAATCTGACTGACCCCAAACTTTCAAATAATCAATAAAATAATCAATAAAATAAAAATAAAATAAAATAAAAATAACTAAATTTAATGTTAAAATAATAATTTTAATACAGACATGAATACTGTTAAAGTACACTGACTGAACCGAACTTTTGAATAATAGAATAAAATAAAAATAACAAAAAATTAATGTTAAAATAATAATTTTAATACAGACATGACTACTGTTAAAATTTACAAACTAAAATCGGACTGATCCCAAATTTTTGAATAATAAAATAAAATTAAAAACATTTAGAATAAAAAATTCTAAGTTTAATGTAAAAATTATAATTTGAATACAGACATGAATCCTATTAAAATAACTGACTAACAAACTAAATAAATAAAATATGACTAACCCCATACTTTTGAATAATAAAATAAAATAAAATAATAGAATTTAATTAAAATTTAATTAAAATAACTACACTTAATGATAAAATAATAATTTGAATACCATTAAAATTTACTGACTAAAAAAAAATAACTAAATAAAATCTGACTGACCCCAAACTTTTGAAAAATAAAACAAAATTAAATTAAATTAAAATAAAATTAAAAATGCCTAAATTTAATGTTAAAATAATTATTTTAATACCATTAAAATGGACTAAATAAACTAAATAAACTAAATAAATAAATAAAATCTGACTGACCCCAAGATTTCGAATAATACAATTAAATTAAATAAAAATAAAAAATGACTAAATTTAATTTTAAAATAATACTTTTAACAGTAAATCATTGTTATGTGTATATTCTTTTATTACTAAAAGTGACATAGATTTATTCATTTGAATCTTTTTTTTGAACAAATTATTAGAAAGTGTCTTGCTTTACCCATATAATATGGATAATAATATTTGGTGTGCTGCATTTAATTTGCTGATTAATAAAACATAAATTGTATTACAAAAATTACATTAAATTAAATTTGTAACACTTTACAATAAAGTGTAATTTGTTAACATTAGTAATGTATTAACTAGCACGAATGGACAGTGAACAATAGACTTATTACACTGTTTAGTAATCTTTGATAATGTTAGTTAATAAAAATAGTAATTCATTTGTGGTCATGTTAGTGCATGTTAACAAATTTTAACAAACACAACTTGCATTCTTAATAATGCATTAGCTAAGATTAATAAATGCTATAAAAGTACTGTTCATTCTTAGTTCATGTTAACCAATCGCAAAATTGAAAACCTATTGCAAAGTGTGACCATTTAATTTAATTGCAGTAATGGAAACGTCTAGGTTACGAAGGTAACCCTCGTTCCCCGAAGGAGGGAACGGAGACGTTACATTGGGATCTCGCTTGAGAGACCGATCACCTCTGAGCCTTATTAAAAAGGCCAATTGAAAATTGGCGAGTGGACGTGCGCGCCGGCCACGCCCCCGTACATACGGGTATATAAGATGGCTGCGCGCACCACTCAGTCAGGCTTTTGCTGAAGAGCCGGGAGAGCCCAGCGTCAGCGCGACGCCAGGGGCGTGGCAGGGGAATGTAACGTCTCCGTTCCCTCCTTCGGGGAACGAGGGTTACCTTCGTAACCTAGACGTTACCCCTTCAGTCGAATCACTTCGACGTTACATTGGGAACTAGACCCATGGAAAAGGCCACGACACTGACGCCGCGTTACGCACAACGCCACGTGCCGGCAGGTCTTCCCAGACGTGTCCGCAGGCGGTCATTGAACGTAACCTTCCCAACGCCCCGAGGCCCCCTTTTTATAAGGGGGCCTGCAGGGATGCCAGATGTACTGAAGCATGGGTTGGGGGGGCGGAGCACATGCAATTTGTGCATGTGGAAATGAGAATAATTCAATATATCCATAAGATTTCTTAGGGATACACGAGGGAAACAGCGGTCTCCTCCGCTGGAAAATATTGAAAAGTATAGCCACAACCTGCGGGGCGAAGGAGACCCAGGCAGGATCACAGCCAAGGACTACTCCGCATCTAGCCCTGACTGCGGGGCATGGAGGACCCAGGTTCGCCGGAGGGAACATTCTGGGAGATAGCGCACGGATCCACGTGGGAATGGCGCAGCAAGCCGACACCAGCCGTCCCCCCGCTCGCCTGAAGTCTTATGTTAAGACACGGGAGGAACGGCCTCTGCGCGGAGGTTGAAGAACCTAGCGAAGGTATTAGGTGTCGCCCAGCCCGCAGCTCTATAGATATCTGCTAGTGAGGCGCCATGGCCAACGCATAGGATGAAGCAGCACTCTTAATGGAGTGGGCATGAACACCTAAGGGGCATGGCTCTCCCGGATATAGATAAGAGAGGGAGAGGCATCTACCACCCAATGAGCCACCTCAGTTTGGGGACAGCATTCCCTTTCTGCTGAACCCCAAGCAGATAAGCTGCTAGGTGCGTCTGAAGTGCCGAGCGAATTCATTTTCACATAGACACAACATCGCAAGGCTGGGTCTGCCTCCTCCAGGGCAGAGCTTGCAGGTTCACCACCTGACCGCGGAAAAGCGTGGTGGGGAACCCTGGGCACAATAGCCGGGCCGGGGTCTCAGGTAGTAACGTGAGAGTCGCCGGGCCCGAACTTCTTGACACACTTTGCTGGCAAGGAAAGCTTGTAGGTCTCCAACCCTCTTAATAGGAGCCGGGGCAGTCAGGAGCGCTGTCTTAATGACAGGACTCGACTGAGGCCCACTGAGCACCTCTGGGGAACCTTTGCTCGTTCAATGGGAGCCAGGGCAGTCAGGAGCGTTTTTCTCGCTCGACTGAGGCCCGAGGCTCCAAGGGAGCGCCCCGCGGCCTGAGAAGGCGACGGGGAAGCTTCCCTACAGAGAAAGTTTGTAGGTCTCCTACCCTCTTGATGGAGGCCAGGGCAATCAGGAGCGCTGTCTAAATGACAGGAATTCTAGCTCGACTGAGGCCAGGGGCTCAAATGGAGCGCCCCGCGGCCCCGAAGGGCGACGGGGGGGTCCCAAGAGGGTATGAGGCGCAGTCTGGCACCTCTGAGGGACCTCACGACCAGTGGGTGCTTACCTATTTTGCTTCATCTACTGCATGTGATATGCGGCTAAGCGGCGGCATATATTCCGAGAGTCGAGGGGACAGCCTGCGCTCAAACTCTCCTGCAGGAAAGGAAGCACTACTGCAATCGTGTATCTCTGTGCCTCTCAGCGAGAGGAATGCCAGCGATAGACCTCATCTCAGTGCGTGAGCCAGCCTTTGCCAAGGGAGCCCAGTACCGAGTGATAGTTTGTATCACGGCCTGTGAAAGGCCGGAGAGATCTACGGTGTCAAGCCGTGCCCTTACAGGGAGGGACTGCCGCGAGGGGATGGTTACTAAGACCTAAGTCCGGGTGGGCCGTCCTTGCAGCGCAACCTCAGACTTACTCCTCGTCCTCCCTGGACTCGCACAGAGTCTGCGCAAGGAGGCTCACTGGGGAAGGGCGTACTTGGGCCCCGGAGGTCAGCTATGTGCCAGAGTTACTCTGACAATGGGAGGAATCGGGAGGGCGAGCGGATGTGGCTGGGCCTGCCGATATAACTCCTACTAGCTGCGTCACGGGGTGGAGTCGCCATTCTGCAGGTGGGTGGACTGCCGTGGGAACCGGGCGGCTGCACGGTTGAGTTTCCCTGCTTCAAATGAATGGCAAGTAGCAAAATCTGCCACGTTGGACTCCATGGGAGCAGATGGGAGGGGCTGTAAGCCTCTGTTGTACATGGCAACCCAACCCGTGGTAAGCCACGGGCTGACTTGTCGGCAATACTGCGGGAAAACGCCAGTCCGGAGAGAGCCGAGATGCCATGCCCATCATAGGACTCGATCGTGCTGCAGCGGTCTCACATGAAACAGCTTAACGGCAAGCGGCTAGAGCTGACATGTGCCCCAGGAGCCTCTGATTTTGAGAGGACCGCTGTTTAGTACCTGATTAGCTCAGGGACTACAGCACCAACTGCGCGCTCTTGGTAGCAAGGCGGGCCGTCTTGTGGACCGAGTCGGGCTCCCGACCGAGGAAAGGGATTCCCTCGGTTGGCCTGAAGGACCAGATGGCGGGGGTGCCGAGGCACCAGGTCCCTGTATTCGCACAACGGAACTCACGAGTGGGCTGGTAAGCACCAGTCGAAGAGACGGTTGAGGACGCGAGTACCTGTCTGCCGAAGAGGGGACAGGGGAGCTCCCATGGCCTAAAGAAGGCAGGAAGGAGAGGGACTAGCCAAGTGGAAGCACCTCGCGCTGAGCGCTCGACCCCCGGGGCAGACCGCCGGAGGGGTGTGCGCCGGGGAAAGATCGAGACGCGACAGCGGGTGCCCTTCAGGCAGATGGCTGCAACCCAGCCCTGGAGACGGAAACATACTTGTATGTGCGTCGTCGTGAGCATGTGTGCCGACAGCCTAAGAAGGGATCGGAACAGAGCTCCATCCAGGGCGGATGTTAACCCACCACTCTAACTGGACACGTGAAGTCAGGACTCTTATCAAACCCCGACCTCGTCCCGGCCGGAGAGACAGGCTGGATCGCGTCCTTCGCCAGTAGGAACGCGACCTCCGCAGGCAGAACAGAGGCACGCCTGTTTCCGAATAAAGAATGTAAGGGGTACCTGTGAGTCTGGGCGGACGCCTGGAGCCGGGCCGTACCGTCCGTATCAACCAGTGTAGTGGTATCAAGGGAACGTTGACCGGCGTGACCGTGGTGGGGCAGCCTGGGGAAAGACAGGGAAGGAGACAAAACCCAGAAGGATAAACGTCCTGGAGAAGTGTCTAACTGCGCTAAGCAGTGCTTACCTACTTCCCTGGTTCCCGCGCTGGCGACATCCGGTCCCGAGTCTGGTTCCGAGGAGTGGAAGTGCTGCTCAGGAAGGAAACTCGGGGCCGGGGCCCCAGAGGTGAGAAAGCTGGGTCTTTCTGTGATTTCAAATGACCGGCTAAGTCCCGCTTCCAGCGGGAGTGCCGACAGAGTAGCTCTCTCCACCTCCGGGGGTGCTCGCATCAGGGACGCTTCGAAGCTCGCCTGCGAGGGTCTTCCGTCGCAGGACCCTGAGAGGCGAGCGGCGTCCCTCTCCCACGGGCGGCTCGACGTCGGCTGCGAGCCTGGATCGTGTGGCTCAGCAGGGGACGGAGCTGCGGGGGGACGCCCTCGGCGACGGGCAGGCGGAGGCGGGGGCCCAGGCGGCGGAATGGTAACTTCGCGGCGGGGCAGGATATGTTGGACGGCCTCCGTCTGCCTCTGGACCGTTGGAGCGCCAGAGGAGACGCCCAGCCCGAACGACGGGGAGGCATACTGCTCTGGCAACTCGACGGGGTATGCTGATGGGCGGAGGATCGCAGGCTTTTGGGGGCCGGCGATACGTTCGACGCCGCTGAGCAAAAACCCTTCACGGTGTCGCCGAATAGGCCGCTCTGGGGAATGGGAGAGTCGAGAAAGCAAACTTTGTCGGCCTCTGCCATCCGGGCCAGAGTCAGCCATAGGTGGCGTTCCTGGACCACGCAGGTGGACATCACCTGACCAAGGGGACACGCCGCGACCTAGTGGCCCGAAGGGCGAAGTCAGTGGCGGCGCGGAGTTCTTCAAGTACCCCCTGGTCAGGACCACTCTCGTGCAGGCCTTAAGATGCCTGCACCTGGCACTTTTGCAGTGTTGCAATGGCCTGCAGGGCGGGGCAGCGTGTCGGGGGGCGCAGAAAAGGCCCAGCCGATGAGGGCGGAAGAAATTTCACATGCCCTAAAAGGGAGACGCGGAGGGCCCCACCAGGCGGCCGCGCCCGCGGGCAAAGGTGCACCGCGATGGCGCGCCCGACCTGGGGGACCGCCACGTACCCCTTGGCTGCCCCGCCATGGAGAGTGGCGAGGGGAGAGGAGCTGGAGTGCGCTTCAAATGAATAGGGCGCCATCGATTTTGTCAGCTCCTCATGCACATCCGGTCAGAACGGGACCGGGGGGGAGCGCGGCGCTGCCGCCGGTGCCCCCCCCAGGAACCAGTCGTCCAGCCTAGAAGGATCGGCCGGAGGCCCCTGAGGAACCCTCAAACCGATCCCCCCCGGCTGCCCGGAAAAGCATAGCCGACAGTACGACATCAACCTCCGGGGGGGCAGCGACCACGGGTGGGCGCCGCGCCGCGGGAAGAGATGTGTCACCGTCTGACTCTCCCTCTGATGCTGTGACAGACATCTCATCCTCTGCAGGAGCACCGAAGGAGACGCTCAGCCCGCCAGGCGGGGAAGCGTCTGCTGCGGAAACTCAACGGGACCGCGCTGAGATAGAGAGGTCCGCAGGGCTTTTTGAGCCGGCGGAACGCTGTCTATCGTAAATTGAATGTCCCCCCCCGCGCCCCACCGCGGTGGCCGAAGAGCATAGGCGGCTCAACGGCTGACCACGGGAGGGAGGCGGGGGGAGCCAGCTCGCGAACGAGCGGCAGGACTTCAGCGTGGTCATGGTCATGCTTTCACCGCATGGACCATTCATGAGCACCACCCCAGCGTGCTCAAAGCCTAAACACGTGAGGCAGCGCTCATGTCCGTTCGCTGAGGAGAGGAAACTACCACATCCAGAAACGCACGGCCGAAAAGACATCCTGAAAAGGACGTCTAAAACGGCCGCTAGAAATTGCTCTTTTGTGATCCCGGTTTGCCCAGGGAGGGGCCGCGGGGCAATGCACTCGCCGGGGCTGCTCGCTGGAATGCAAAAAGGCTTTATATGGCCGTGAAAACGGCCGCCCGCGGGACCGCGCTGACGGCTGCCAAACAATGCTCTTTCTGTGAAACACTCTTTTAGTTATGGCAGCGCAGCAGCAGGAGGGAGCATGAACTCTGAAGAACTCTTCTCGGCTGTTTAGAGGCTCGACACATCGGCTCTGAAAGCAAAAGTCTGACTGAGTGGTGCGCGCAGCCATCTTATATACCCGTATGTACGGGGGCGTGGCCGGCGCGCACGTCCACTCGCCAATTTTCAATTGGCCTTTTTAATAAGGCTCAGAGGTGATCGGTCTCTCAAGCGAGATCCCAATGTAACGTCGAAGTGATTCGACTGAAGGGGTAACTGAATGCAAATCATATTGGTTATGCTTGAAATAATTAATTGCCATGAATATCATGAGGTATCATTATTTCAAGCTGAACATAATGTAAAACACAATTCGCTCCTTGACTGAAATGTAGACGAGTTTCTGACAGGTTTCATGAGATTCACTCTTATAGTCCTCGCTGCTGCCACATGTGGGTGTTATAAAAGCCTCCGGGTTAAGAAGCAGAGTTTGAGTGGGTGAAGAGATCAGGTTGACGGCTACACACCAGCTTTTCAACACATCACAGACATTATTTGAAGCCCATAACAAGACTGGGGCTGTCGGAGCAGAGGTACAGCTCTTCACATGACACCTCTGACACAGCGGGTCAGCAATCATAACCATGACTTACCAGGACTTCATCTAAATGAGAGATTCCCCCAGGATGAAAAGAGTCTCGGCCTCAACTTGGACGGACCACAAGGTCAACTGTCACTATCTGACAGCTTTATATTCTCCGTCCTGCCGTTCATAAATCACCGGTTTTATCATCTGCACTTTATCTGCGCCTTTATTTCAAAGCCGGTACGTAAAACTACTTTATATCAATGATAGCCTGATGACCAGTCTGTGTTGTCACGATATGTATGTGGAGGAGTCATAATTTAGTCTTTTTTCTCTCTCAGCGTCCCACAGCTGACAGCACAGCACTGTGATAGATGATATTCATGAAACGTCTGCAATTAAAATAAGTGGAGAAGAGCAACACTGCATAACTCATAAATATGCTGGAACAACAATTTTGCTCACGTCAAGCACTTTGTTATTAAAGCTAGACACTGCAGGTGAATAAGGTAAAAAAAAAAAAAAAAAAAAAAATAGTTATGACATTGATAATTGCAAACATTTTTTTGTATTACAAGTTTTCTAAAATTTTAGGTTTTAATATGCAAATAAGGCATTATTTAATGAAATATGTGCTAATTTGCATACATTTCTAGTACAAAAGTCTAAACACTGGATGAAGTCCGTTTCAAAATTCTTGTTTCATTTTTCTGACATATTAGAGCTAAATGTTTTTACAGAAGGAATTCTGGGTCTCTAATCTTTTCACTCTATAATTCAGAAAAAAATTGAAACGGGCAGAAAACAATTTTTTTTTTTTTTACTTTTTTTTGGTGGTGGTGGTGGTGGGGGGGGGGTAAATGTTTAAAATCAAGCAAATTATATACGAACAAATCCCTCTGTAAAGGCCTTCAGGAAATAAATCAAATCTGACTGACCCCAAACTTTTGAATAAAACAATAAAACAATAAAAAGAAATCAAAATAAAATAAAAATGTTAAAACAATAATTTTAATACAGACATGAATATTGTTCAAATTTACTGACTGGATAAACTAACTAACTAAAAATCTGACTGACCCCATACTTTTCAATCATAAAATAAAATTAAACAAAATTAAAAGAATTAAATTTAATGTTAAAATAATAATTTGAATACAGACATGAATACCGTTAACATTTACTGCATTAACTAAATAAATACCTAAATAAAATCTGACTGACCCCAAACGTTTGACAAATAAAACTAAATTAAATTAAAATTAAATAAAAAATGACTAAATTTAATGTTGAAATAATTATTTTAATACCGTTAAAATTGACTGACTAACTAACTAAATAAATAAATCTTGGCCTCAAGATTTTGGATAAAAAAAAGAAATAAAAAAAAAAAAGAAAAAAAAAGAAAAAAAAAGATCAAATTTAATGTTGAAATCATATTTTTAATACAGAATACCGTTAAAAAGTGACAACTGGTAAAGTGAACTAAATCATTTTTATTGGGGGGTATACTCTTTTATTAATAAAAGTGTCATTGATGTAGCCAGAAAAAATATATATAAAAAAACTTAGAACAGGCAAAAAATTATACTTTTTTTAAACAGTTTTTTTGGTTAATAAAATATACAAAATCAAGCAAATTATATATGAACAAATCCCTCTGTAAAAACCTTTAGGATAAAGACAAGAATAAAACTGTAAAGTGTGGTGTGTGTAAGTGCTACTGAAGTGGAGATTTATGGCTCAGTGTGGGAGAAAAAAACTCATTTTGAGAAAACAGCTTATAATAATATGCGCTGCAATTGAAATCTATTGACACAAATAGATAAAGTACTATAAAAGAAACACTTAACGGTGTCTTTAGGATGTTTTCTTTCCACTAGTCTTAAAAAACACTTTATGAAAAACCAAAAAGATCAAAATCTCATACTTGACAGGTGTCTCCCCTTAAGACGGGGAAAAAATAAATAATCAGTATTTGCAACTTAAATTTTTTAATGATATCCAAATAATTTTAATGGAAAACAAGACAATTTTTAACACTATTTTACTGCGTGCAGTTAAATCATTACCCAGACTATAATGGACGGGGGTCTTTAGATTTCAGCTGAGTTGTTTTATGGTTTCTGATAGCGAAAAAATCCCTCCTCCTTAAACCACACATCTCTCCTTTAAACTTTTGATCCTGAAATCCCGCTCGTAATCAGTATCCCGGCCCCTTCGTCTCTGCAAAGCAGCAATCGCTGCTCCACAAATATTTCGCCTAACGCAGGGCCAAAAGCAGCAGGTTAAATGGGGTGTGAAAGTCTCTGGATTATTAAGAATTAACAGGGCAGAGTTAATAAATCATGTCACGTCAGAGGCTACAGGAGACACATGCCAACCTCCCCTGGCCCCACGGCCCAAACTCTGCACCCCACACTTACTTTCACTCACACGCGAAGTGCAGAACCTCTTTAAACACACACACATTACACAGGGCTGGACTTTCCCAGCAACAGCTACAAATGACAGTCATTTACAATGAAGTTTTCTCATTATTTACAGTCAGGAACTCTGAAGCGTGAGCACAGTAAGATTTGCTCAGCCAACATAATCCTCATTTTATGAGGAATTATGGACATGAAAGGAAACTGTTACATTCCTTTCCGAATTCTACTTAAAGCAGAATGAAGCAAAACTTGACCAGAAACAGATTTTTTTTTCACTACCGAGTAAAAATGTGAAGATTTATTAAATTCTTTCTTTCTTTCTTTCTTTCTTTCTTTCTTTCTTTCTTTCTTTCTTTCTTTCTTTCTTTCTTTCTTTCTTTCTTTCTTTCTTTCTTTCTTTCTTTCTTTCTTTCTTTCTTTCTTTCTTCACTGTCACTTTTCAATCAATTTAATGACCATTTTGCTGAAATTAGTAAATAAATGGATAAATCTGACCCAAACTTTTGAATAGTAAATAATAAAATAATATTTATAATGTTAGAAAGACATATTTTCTTTCTTTCTTTTTTCTTTCTCTGTTTCTTACATTATAAATGCCTTCACTGTCACTTTTGAATCAATTTAATGACCATTTTGCTGAAATAAATAAATGGCTAAATCTGACCCCAAACTTTTAATAGTCAATAATAAAATATTATTTATAATGTTAGAAAGGCATTCTTTCTTTCTTTCTTTCTTTCTTTCTTTCTTTCTTTCTTTCTTTCTTTCTTTCTTTCTTTCTTTCTTTCTTTCTTTCTTTCTTTCTTTCTCTTTCTTCACTGTCACTTTAAAAAAAATTTATTGATCATTTTGCTGAAATAAATAAATAAACAACTAAATTAAGAAATAAATCTGACCCCAAACTTTTAAATAATAAATAATAAAATATTATTTATAATGTTAGAAAGACACCCTTTATAAATATTACATTATACATACTATAATAAACACAATATAGAAATAAATTATGAATACTTTTACTGTCACATTTTGTCATCAATTTAATTACCATTTTGCTGAAATAAATAAATAAATCTGACCCAAAATTTTGAATAGTAAATAATAGAATATTATTTATAATTTATATTTTTATTTTAAATAATTATATTGAAAAAGTAAAACCTTGCAGACTATCCTAACTTATATCAGAAATTTATTTAGTGCATTTATTTATTTTATATATTTAATATTTTAAATACATTTTATTTTATTATTATATTTTATTATTTAATTATTTATTTATTTTGGCTATTTTAATCTATGCAATATTAATGTAATAGTTCTTTTTTTTTTTTTTAAATGTTACATGTAAAAGTATTGTTTTCTTTACCTCAACATATGCTTTTGAATAACACACTACCAGTCAAAAGTTGGTATAATTAAAAAATTTTATGTTATTGAAATATAAGGCCATGGGAACCAGATGAGTCCTCCCCAATTTGTTGCAATATGGAACTCTTGCATTATTATTGACATTTTATTTTATTATTTTAATACTGTAAGGTTGCTTTGACACAACTTGTATTGTAAAAAGCGCTGTATAAATAATCTTGACTTGACTTGACTATTAAGTCTCTTACCAATGCTACATTTATTTGATCAATATTTAGCATATTAGAAAGATTTCTCAATATTCATAACAGATGACTAGAGTATTGATGCAGAAAATTAGCATCACAGAAATAAATTACATTTTAAAATGAAACAGTCCTTTAAAATTGTAAAAAAAAAAAAAAATCTACTTTTGATCAAACAAATTAAAGAATATATTTCGTAATCATTAATTTTTTAAAATAAATAAATAAATAAAACAAAATAAAATCTAATAATAAAAAATATAAAATAAAATAAAATAATTATTTCAAACTGTTGACTGGTACTGTATGTATTGCAAAGTGCATTTGAGCACATTTTATATTTTGCTGTTTAATTAATTGAACATGCACATGTGCAAGCGATTGAACATTCAAATATCAAAACCTTTTGGGTCTACTTGGTAACGTGCACATGCCAAACATGTCCATCTGTGCTCGTCATCAATAGAGTATACTGTAATTTGAAGGCTGTGCGCAAGACAGAGCAAAACGTGCAAAATGAAATATACCCTGGCCTTAATACTAGTCTGTTTGAAGTCAGATAAGGTAAAGTGTGAACATTTTTTTTCTATTTTGGCCTATATCATTAAGAAAAAACAGCCCCACGGAGCCCTCATGGAGGATTGTGGAATGGATTAGAGAATTTCGCTTTGATCATGCTACATAATAGAGACTGATCTAGGGAGATTTACAAGCGTATGTGATTTACAGCCCTATGTGAATTGTCTCTCGTGCTGGACATTGGCCCAACGTTACAAGAAAGAGGTCAATAAAACAGTGGCTTTCTGTGCAGAAGATTTGCCAATTTCATGACATCCACTAATATTCCATAACTAGAAACAGCTAATGTTTTATATTAGATACTCCCAAAAGGACGAGCTCTGAACTAACAAATCTAAACATGATAAATTAATCTTCTGAATGGACTCAACTCGCCGTGTGCTTTTCATACAGCTGCAGCAAAAAAACTTAAATCATTCATCTTTCTCCTTTTAACGTGGGATAATAAAAATGGTATCAGAAGTAAATTTTAAACAGGTGTGTGCACTGAATGTGGAGTGTAACTTACTGCGTGTAACCACACCCTCCAACCTGATGATGTTGGGGTGGTCGAACTGTCCCATGATGCTCGCTTCACTGAGGAAGTCCCGCCTTTGTTTCTCTGTGTATCCGGCTTTGAGCGTCTTGATGGCCACACAGATCTCCTTCTTAGACGGCAGCCTCAATCGGCCGCTGCACACCTCTCCAAACTCCCCTGGTGAGAGATGGTAATTTTAGAGGAAACGAAGGCTAACACGAGAAGCACTGATTTCTGTTCTAATTAAACTGTGTTCATGTTAATTACCTCTCCTCACTGGAATTGTCAGATATAAGAATTACATCTAAGCTTTGTCTGTCTAAGAAACAAAACATAATCATCTGTGGGAAGATTGGACAAAACATCCAAGAGATTTCTATGAACATTGTTGGAGATTTCTGGAGATTTTTGGTAAAACATGCTCATAAAGTGAAAAAAAAAAGTTTTATGTGGATTGGAATTACATTTGACATTGCATAGCATTTTTATCCAACATTTTTCTTTTAAATGATTGAATAATGCAGTAATGGGATTAAAAACAGTGAAATTGAAGGAAATGCTTCCCACAGTCATTAATAAGAGAAAAGTCTCATTTGATCACATTACTGTATGAAAATATGCATGTATATAACATGGGTACCATGTATTATGTTTAAAAAATATATATTTTTTAAATATATTTTTTCACTAAAATAAAAAAAAAGATAATTGCACATTGCAAGATATAAAGTCAGAATTGTGGGATATAGTCAAAATTGCAAGATATAAAGTCAGAATTGCAAGATATAAATTCGGAATTGCAGAATACAGTCAGAATTGTGAGATATTACAAGTTATAAAGAGAATTATGAAATATTAAGTCAAAATTGTGAGCTATAAAGTCAGAATTGCGAGAAAATTGGAATTGTGAGATGTAAAGTCGGAATTGCGAGATATAAAGTCAGAATTGCGAGATATAAAGTCATAATAGCAAGATATAAAGACAATTGCACAAAAAAAAGTCAGAATCGCGAGATATAAAGTCAAAGTCAGAATTGCAGGATATAAAAGTCAGAATAGCGAGACATAAGTCAAAATAGCGAGATATAAGGTCAGAATTGCGAATTATAAAGTCAGAATTCCGAGTTATAAAGTCAGAATTGTGAGATAAAGTCAGAATTGCGAGATATAAAGGAAATTGTGAAATATAAAGTTGCAATTGTGAGATATAAAGTCAGAATTCTGAGATATAAAGTCAGAATTCCGAGTTATAAAGTCGGAATTGCAAGATATAAAGTTGGAATTGTAAGATAAAGTCACATTTGCGGACATAAAGTCAGAATAGCTAAAAATAAAGAAAAATTTGTGAGATATATATTCAGAATTGCGAGACATAAACTCACAATTCTCTTTTTTTATTTATGGTACAATTACAATGTTGAATAATTGTCCTTTTGATCTTTCTATTGACCAAAGAATCCTGAAAAGTTTTCACAAAAATATACTGATAAGCAAAACTGTTTTCAACACTGATTGAACAATTTGAACATTGAACATTTTGTCAGTAATATTTTATGGCGGAGCTCAATGAAATGTCAATCGCAGCATAATATAGAATTGATTTCACCAACCTAAACTGATTTCTAGGGCACGTACACAGGTGTAAGTGCACACTTCAAAATGCTCAGCAGGAGATCAGACCTGTACAATGGATGATGCTGACAGAGACTTGGATGGACATTTGGGTAAAGATGATGTCACCACCTAGACATCCAAGCCAGGGCCGTGTCGTGTTTGCGTAATTCGATGTGCAATTACTTTATTTCCCATGCAAGTTTAGAGAGATGGGTGAAATCCAGGCTTGATGTCTGGAAAAAGTTAACTGGAATAATTGCAAGCTGTCTAAACAGCCGCCATGCTGGACTTGGCCAGCGTTCAGATGATGTTGACCATCTTAAATATCAACCTGGCCTAATCCTCAGCAGTGATCACTCTGATAAGCTATGCAGACAAATGAAGGTCTACCAAACCCATGCTAATAGATCATTTTCCAAGCCATATAAAAAAACAACCCCCTTTTTGCACGTTTGCATCGCTTGCCAAAGTGTACGAAAGGCGTAAAATGCAGATTTACAATAGAAGTGACATCCGAAGCAGGGAATGTGCGTGAGCCCTGATGATTGTACGCCGACTTTATGGTGGTACATCAAAAGTGAACGCTTCCTTTATTTGCTGCATTGTCTACAGAGCCATGAATCACAAGGCATTATCTTGATATGTGCTTGGCTGTTTAAGACATCAGGGATGCGGGGGAGAGAGAGAGCTGTGGGGGGTGAAATATAATATCCCAGCCAGAGGTGTGCTCTGCTTACCCGTGCTGCTCTGCTCTGGCAGCAGGCAGTCTATTAAAGGCATTGAGGCAGTGAGGATGAGCACTGGGAGGGACCCTTTCCCCATCTCAAAGCCACACACCTCCAGCTGAGGTGCTAAATGATTCTCATTTACACCACCGGCCATGTTTGTTACAAGTGTGTTTCGGAACTGGGCAGGTAACTTTGTTTTAATGCACCAAAGAGTGAGGGATGACGCCGCATACCTGCTCCAACCACTTTGTCGATGGCAATACAGGACGCTTCCAGTTCCTTGGCGAATTCGTGCACGGCTTGACTCGGGTCTTCGTAAGTGTGTGGGTCCACGTAGGTCTTGATGCCAGGCAGTCGCACTGAAAATCAAACAAAATAAACTAGATTGAAGGAAACACCAGCGCTTATGAGGTAGGGCATTATATGGGTTTATTGCTAAATATGCATATATGAGTTCAAATATTTAAAAGGATAGTTCACCCAAAAATCTCCGGGCCTTGAAACATAGTAGTTGTGTTGCTGTCTATGCAGGGTCAGAAAACTCTTGGATTTCAACTAAAATATCTTAATTTGTGTTCCCAACGAAGGTCTTACATGAGGGTGAGAAATTAATGACAGAATTTTCATTTTTGGGTTAACTATCCCTTTACGCGTTTTGAAAGCATGGGGAAAAGACTTGATTATGTATTTGTGGTGCTTAATGGGAGTGGGTGGTGCTCAGTGCTCATTTGATGACATTTGACACTCTGATTGGTGGATTTTTTTATAGCATCATAGGTAATGTGTTTAACAGTGTAATCCCTGGTGAAAAGCTACAATTGATATAATGCAAACTGATGGCTTCATTAAAAGCATAAACCATCGATTTACAACCTCTTTGCTCCCAGTAAGTCATTAGGATATGGTTAGAAATGAAGGTTATTGTTCAAAATCAACTTCCCTATGGAGAATATGAAAGGCATTTTTTATTTCTGGAACCTGACTTTTTCACTCTGTACGGTTGAATAGGTGCAAGAAAGAAAATACTAATCAGAATTTGGCATGCAAATCGATTTAGAAACGAAGATCAAATTAGAATTAATTGTTCTTGTCTTGGCTCTTCCAAGATTTAGAATGGCAGTGAAGTTAGCCAACTTAACCCAATGAATGATCCAACCTTGAATATGGATAACAAAGGAGGTTCAACTTCTCTTGAAAGATCGTAATGTGGCATTCAAGTCTGGTAACAAAGAACTGTACAGTGTTTCTAGATGTAACCTCAAGAAAGGGATAAAATTAGCCAAAGCTGCCTATAAACAGAAGATAGAGGATCACTTTGAGGGACTCATCACGTATGTGGCAGGGCCTGCATCATATAACAAACTGCGGGGGAAGTAGAGAACATATGACAGCGAGTAGCATCACACTGGCAGAGAAACTGAACTGTTTTTTTTTTGCCCGATTTGAGAGGAAATCCGACAGCGCAGTTTCACTACAGCTGGAGCCTGTTGACCACTCGCTCATCTTCCGGACTCATCAGGTTAGGCAGGTTTTGAAAACAACAAATGCCAGGAAGGCGGCTGGACCGGATGGAATCCCAGGTAAGGTCCTCCGGGACTGACACATCAGCTTGACGATGTTTTTACAGACATTTTTAATCTTTCACTGGCACATACTGTTGTTCCAACCTGCCTCAAAACTGCCACTATTATTCCAATACCTAAGCAGTCCAGTATCACTTCTCTAAATGATTACAGGCCAATAGCACTAACTCCAATTATATCCAAATGCTTCGAAAGACTCATCCTGGGATATATTAAATCTGTCCTCGCCTCTACATTTGACCCACATCAATATGCATACAGACAAAATAGATCCACAGAGGATGCAGTAAATACAGCACTTCATATTGCATTGGAACATCTGTAACAGAAGGACACATATGTAAGCATGCTCTTTGTGGACTATAGTTCTGCCTTTAATACTATCATTCCTAGCAGGTTAGCCACAAAGATGCGGGATGTGGGTCTCAGCAACCAAATATGTCGGTGCACGATGGACTTTCTCAGGAACCGCTCACAGAATGTGAGATTGATTTCGCATACCTCCACAAGTCTGACTCTTAGTACTGGAGCACCGCAGGGATGTGTGCTGAGCCCTTTGTTATACTCTCTCTATACACACGATTCTACAGCAGCACCCCACGAATGCAATTATCAAGTTTGCAGATGACACAACACTTGTGGGGCTCATCTCACAGGGCAATGAAGCTGCCTATAGAGATGATGTGTTTAGGCTGGTTGAGTGGTGCTCTGACAACAATTTGTCTCTTAACATCAAGAAGACAAAGGAGTTGGTTATAGACTTCAGGCGACATCAAGAAGAACTCCAGGCCTTGGTAATAAAGGGAGAGGGGGTGGAAAGAGTGTCCAGCTTTAAGTTTCTGGGCATCCATGTCAGCGAGGACCTTAAGTGGACAGTCAACACTAATGCTCTGGTCAAAAAGCCCCAACAGAGACTTTACTTTCTACGAACTCTGAGGAAGGCCCATCTCTCTGCCAGACTGTTGAAATCATTCTACCACTGTACAGTAGAAAGTATTTTAACATACTGTATTACAGCATGGTATGGAAATTGTTCTGTGACCGATAGAGCTGCACTTCAAAGGGTTATTAAAATCTCCCAAAAGATTATTGGACTTCCACTGCCTCACCTTAAGGACATATACAGGCTTCGCTGTCATAGCAGAGCCTGTACCATCATCAAGGACAATACCATCCTTTTCATAACCTCTTTGCACTGCTCCCATCTGGGAGATGTTATAGGGTTTTAAAGACTCGTACCTCCAGATTCAGGAACAGTTTTTTTTCCAGTAGTAATACGTGAACTGAATTCCTATCTTTAGGGTTGCCTTCTATAGATTGTTATAATTTTGAAAGGATGGACTGAGCACATTAATGAAATGCACAAGTCACTTTAATATTGTTTTTTTTTTTTTTTGTATGTGAATATACTGTAGTTAGCTTCTTATGAGAGAGATGCAATTTCGTTGTATGTTAACATGCAATGACAATAAAGGGATATTGATTGATTGAATAACTGCTTTCCAAACAGCACTTTTTTATTTTTTTTATGTACCATTTTATAATATTGAACCATATAGTGGCTATACTGGCTTGAGTGTTGCATCCATTTTGGATCTTCAGTTTTGCTTAATCTTTTCTTATGTATTATGACATATTTTAGTATTACTGCTTCTTGAACGAGAAAATATAGGGTGGGATTTGACTTTGTCTGGAAATGATTGGATCGTTGGATACCAATTTCTACAATCTGATGTGAATGACAGCTTGCTGGAAGTTGGGTATTGAATCTACTGGAAAAAAGATGTTTTTCATTAAAGACTCTGACATGAATTTTAAAACATCAATTACAACATTTACAATAAACACTGCAATGAAAAAGTATAAATGTCAATTCTGTTTTCATGTTGACTTCAAGATTGAAATTATCCATAAATCTTGAAATGTGTTTGTATGTTTATCGAATTAATTTCAGAAGTCTAACATTTTGGGTTGCCAAGTTAGAAAAAACGGTGAGGAATAGCAATGCAGTTCGTCTTGCACTGTAAAAATGCCGATGCTTGTGAGCAGCATTTGCTGTTCTTGGGAGGTCCAGTGGAAAAAAAAAATAGCATATTCCTCAACAGAGCTTGTTGATTTGAATCTTAACGATAGGAAGCTAAGGTTGTCAAGAAATGCAATTTGCTGGGTTTGAAGATGGATAGGTCTATTATGGATGACCTAATCAGTTAGCTAAGCTATAGTCCTACAGGGCACCTCATGCAGGTTAATCTAAGAGAAATTGTGTGGGCCTCCATTAAATTTCCTTCCTGATACCTCTGCCAGTGTGAAAAATGGTAGCATATGGACAATTGGTTTGCTGTAACTCGGGAGCAAAAGGGATATTATAAAAACCTCTACCATTACTGGGTTCTTGTGGGCTGTCTGACATTTAAAAATAAATACTACAGCAAAACTTTGTTTTGATTTTTGCTATGGTAGGGAATGAGTATTAAACACTTGGAAAGAACGTGAAGACTTGTTATTGAAGTACATATATATACTCACAGTGGCCGTTGCCAAAGGGCAGCCTCTTCTCATCTGGATGTTTGGACTTGCTGTATCTACAAAACCTGTCAATTAAAATGACGAAAAGCGTTAATTTTTCTTAACGGCTTTAATTGAAACATTTTTCCTTCTCTAAACGATGTACAAAGCAACTAAAACCTGAACAGGCAAGAGTCAGAGCCAGGAACAACTTGACTGTTTTGCTTTGCTATGAGGCATGACATTATTCTGGGGTCTTATAATAAGCCATAGATTCATGCGCTCTTTCAATGGAGCCGTCTGCCAAAATCAGCCCCTCCGCATGACATGACACTCGACTCTCACGGTGCCCGTTACATTCGGCAGGAAAAATAACACGGCTTCTGCCAAGTGAATCGTCTACGACTATATATAGGCAGCAGACATGAAGGGGCACACATTTTCATACTTCATATCTGAAGAGTGGGAGATCAAGGGTCCTGGGGAGAGACTTGAGACAGCAAAGTGACAGCTTCAAGATGGGCACACTTAAACCCCTGCGTGACTGCTCTTTGACTGACAGACCGACCTGCTAATCACAATGTAGAGCAGCACAGTGAGGAGGATGATGGCCACGGCGGAGGAGACTGCGATCAGCACTACCTGACTGTTCTCGCTGGAGATGGAAAAGGCTGCAGAGAGAAAGAGACATTTTAGTTAGTTACACAATGGACAGATTATGTAGCTTTTCAAGGGCTTTCAATGCTGCCCAAGGTTAATTAATAGAAATGTACCATTTTGTTTATTTTCTTGCCTTGTTTTATTAAAATAATGACATTGAACTTAACCCCTGCACCCTCAGTTCATAACTCAATACTTCATTCATATTCAAACAGAAATTAATAAGTAGACACTCTGTATCCCCTTGTGACAAATAAGTGCTTATAATTGAATTGAATGTGCATTTGTACACTGTGAAAAGTTTTTACCAGATTCAACTTAAAAACCTAAGTTCAGCAGCTGCCTTAAATTTTTAAGTTAAATCAGCTTAAAACTACAAATCATTTTAACTTATTACAATAAAAATGACTTGATTTAACGTGTGAGTTGAAATGACTTAAGTTGATTTAACTTACGATTTTAAGGCAGCTGCTAAACTTAAGTTTTTAAGTTGAAACTGGTGACAACTTTTTACAGTGTAGTTTACTTTAATAAAAGTACTTGCAGGACCACAAACCCAGTCTTAAGTAGCACGAGTATAATTGTAGCAATAGCCAAAAATCGTTAGGATATTGAGTAAAGATCATGTTCCATGAAGATATTTTGTAGATTTCCTACTGTAGATATTCAAAACTTAATTTTTCAATTATTAATATGCATTGCTAAGAAGTTCATTTGGACAACTTTAAAGGCAGTTTTCTCAAACATTTTACAATTTTTTGCACCCTCAGATTCCAGATTTTCAAAAATCGTATTTCAGCCAAATATTGTCCTATCCTAATAAACCATACATCAGTGGAAATCCTATTTATTCAGCTTTTCATATGACTGGTTTTGTGGACCAGGGTCACATATTATATTAATGTAATAAAAGTCTATTTACAGTAAGTGTTTCATAAATATGTTACTTAACACTTAAGTACACTTTTAAAAACTGCACTTTGTAAACAAAAAAAAAATTAAGATTTTACTCTGAATTCCATTTTAAATCAAAGTTTTAATATTTTTGGTCACGCTTTAAAGTATTACACTTATTTTGGTGTGTTGACTAACATACTAAAGCGTGTAATTTTAACTGTAGTGTGTTATGTGATATTACATTTAAAGCTAATATAAGTACTAAATTGTACTAAATTATCATTTCTGTTGAATATTTGAAATGTAACATTTTGAAATAGATTTGTAATTACAAATTAGTAATGATGAAGCTGTAATTTAGTACATTTTAAAAATACATTTTAAAAAACAAAAACAAATCAGAAATTGAGATATTAAAATATTAATTATTCATTTTTGTTCAAAAAATGCAGTAAAAACAGTAGTATGGTGAAATATTTTATGATGTACATTTTTAAATTGAAATAAATATTTTAATATCTCAATTTCTTATTTGTTTTCTATTTTATTATTTAATTTAATTTTAATTTTTTTTTTTAATTGCAACTTCATTACAAATGTGACCTTGGACCACAAAACCAGTCATAAAGGTATTTTTATTATTATGTTTTTTTTAAATTAAGATTTATACATCATCTCAAAGCTATAATAAATAAGCTTTCAAGTGATGTGTGGTTTGTTATAATATGATCATATTTGGCCCGAGATATGACTATTTGAAAATCTGGAATCTGAGGAAGCAAAAATCGAAATCAAAATATTAAGAAAATACAATTAAATTTGCCAAAATGAAGTTCCAATGCATATTACTAATCAAAAATTAAGTTTTGATATATTTACTACAGGAAATTTACAAAATATCTTCATGGAACATGATCTTTACTTAATATCCTAATGATTTTTGGCATAAAAGTTAAATTATAAAAATAGATTATTTTGACCCATATTATGTATTTTGGGCTATTGCTACAAATATACCCGTGCTACTTATGACTGGTTTTGTGATCCAGAGTCACAAATATGTAATTATAAATATATTTTAAAACTGTATATTTTAGTTTACCATAATTACATTTAACAGTAAGCTTCAACCATTTTTAATTTATACTTTTTCATTCATGCATTTAAGTGTTCAAAAACATGACATTCAGGTTACATTCAATGAGATGTTTTTATTTTTTATATACACGCTACCGTTCAAAAGTTTGGGGTCAGTACATTTTTATTGTTTCTTTTTTTTTTTTTTTAAGAAATTAATATTTTTATTCACTTTTTTATTTTTTATTTTAAACTTTTATTCACCAAGGCTGTATTATGTTAATAATAAAAAGTTTATTAAAAGTTAACAATAAGTAATTTACATTGTTATAAAAATATATATTTTGAATAAACACTGTACTGTACTTTTTAAACTTGTTATTCATGAAAGAATCCTGAAAAATAAAAAATCACAGGTTCTAAAAAAGATTTGGCAGCACAACTGTTGATATTATCCAACATTGATCATTCTAATAATAAATCAGCATATTAGAATGATTTCTGAAGGATCATGTGACACTTAAGACTGGAGTAACAGCTGATAAAAATTCAGCTTTTTATCACAGGAATAAATTCTATTTTAAAGTATGTTAAAAATATATATATATATTTTATATTGTAAAAACATTTGGCAATATTACTGTTTTTTTCTGTATTTTTAATCAAATAAATGCAGCCTTGATGAGCAGAAGAGACTTCTTTAAAGACTATTACAAGTCTCACTGACCCCAAACTTCTGAACGGTAGTGTATCTTTTAGTCTTTTTATATTTCACCTGCCAAGAGTTTAACAGCGTCACAGAGACTGATTTTTATAGTAAATTTAAATTTAAAAGTAATTGTGCGCATATTTTCTGTCACAACAATATGTCAACTCAAAAACAGTTAAGCATTCCCACATTACCCACAAGTATTTCCAATTTGTAGCTAAAACATCAGAAAAAATGAACGGTTTCAGCATTTAATTACATTAGTGATGTGAAAAATGTGTTTTCTTTTTTTTTACTCAGTCAACACAGTCTGTTTTTCTTCAGTAGATGGAGCTGACAGTAAGTTTGAAACAATCTTATATTCTCAATGCAGTCTTAATCAAAGCTGAATGCTGGATTTTAAATATTTATCATAAATACTGTATGTGACATGACAGCACAGGGTTGTTTCTATGGGATGGTGTTGACACATATTGAGTGATGCCAAAGAAAAACACATTCGGTGAGAAAATGGAAGCAGCGGGAGGCTGTATGCCACTGTAAATGAAAACCTCTGAATATGAACAGATTAAAACATTTATATTTTTAGATCTGTAACTTTTCATCTCAGTCCCAGATGAATTAACTGCATAACTACATACACTACCCTACATATTTCTCTATATTTAAAGAACAGTCTTCTTCATTCTGGTGACTGAGAAATGTAATGTAATATTCAGACCTTTTGTGCATAAATTATGCGCCTTGGTGTACATTTCACACCAGCTATACGTTCAGAGGCGCCTATAGATTGCTGATCATGCTCAGAAACCTGTGGAGAGCCACTCACAGTATCATTTCATTACATGAGTGTGCATTGATTTCCTATAAATGTTTCATTAGATAAAAAGGCCTTCAGCAATATAGGGTTTACAAAATGCTCAGTCTAAGTGCTTAACAGTGCTGCAGACAACAGCTGCCATCACGGGACAAAAGATGCAGCATGTATCGTTTTAACCAAGCGCTTTATATTGTGTGAATGACTTGTATGACAGTGAATTGGATCAGAAACCAGGGGGATTGCGAGCCTTTGTCTGTATTGTTCATTGTGCTGCACAGCTGTGAATGGACTGGATTGTGACTGCGAGGGAATGTGACTGTAAATAGAGAACAGAATGAGAGGAAGTACATAAATGCTTACAGTCTGGACTGGTCTCAAACTCAAACTTGCGACTGCTACCGCCGTATCCGGCCGCGGTGCGCGCTCTGATCTGCAGCAGGTAGGTGGTGTCGGGTTTTAGTCCGCTCAGGGTAACGTTCGTGCCCTTTGACCTCAGGATGGTGTAGCTGGTTTCTTGTTCTTGCTGTAGGATAGAACGCAAGAGGAAATACATGTTAGTTTTAGAATAACATAAACATCGGAGCATCTTTTGGCTTCAATATCAAATGCATCTTTATTTTTTGGCATGCACAACCTAAATAAAAAATGCTCTGTGTAAATAAATTTGACAGCTGGTAACGTACAATCCCTATTCTAGATTGACTAATACTGTGTAGGATTTCCATTCTAAATTAAAGCATGCATATAGGTGTTCCCGGTTTCAATGCAAAAAGCAAAACATTCACCAGGGTTGCCAGGCTTTCACAACAAAACCCTCCCAATTGCTACTCAAAACTAGCCAGAAAAGAAAAAAAATTGCATTCCGGGGGATAAAATACATGTGTTTTGGGAAGGTTGCCCTGGTAAATTAGCATTCTAGGAGGTAAATATTACGTTATTGGGGTCGCTTCAACCCGCAGACATGAAAAACAACCCACGTCAACAGTGTTAAAGTAGCCAAATTCTGCAGGAAAACCACAGACTTGGCAACACAGACATTCACTGATGCGCTTCACTCGGCTGCACATTTGCCAGTAACCCACCAAAATAGGTTTAAAAATATTGAAAATTCATATAAAAAAGCAAAAATAAATAAATAAAATAAAATAAATAAAATTTAAATATTAGTATTGTAATTTGTAAGTGTACTATAAAATAATTGTACTTTTATTTAATACTCTTTTTTATTGTAAAATATGCTAGCATTATCACACTTAATTCATTATTTTATTTAAAGTGTTTTATGCTCATAGAGGCTCGATATATGTGCACAAAAATGCAGTAAAAACAGTAATATGATTAAATGTTTTACAATGTGAAATATTTTAATACTTGGTTAAAATTGTAATTTTCTTTCTATTTTAATATATTTTTTAAACATGTAATTTATTCCTGTGATGGTAAAGCTGAATTATTAGCAATCATTCAGATTTTTTCAGACATTATAATATTTGTTTGTTTTATGCTCATAGAGGCTCCATTTATTTGCTCAAAAAATCTTCTATTTAAATTTTTTTTTTTTTGGTAAAAAAAATGGTAAAGTTGAATTTTCAGCAATCATTCAGATTTTTTGAGAAATCATTATAATATTTGTTTGTTCTAAGATTTGTTGCTCAAGAAACATTTCTTCTCATTATCAATATTGAAAATGGTTAAACTGCTAAATATTTTTTTGTAAAACTGTTATTTTTTTTAGGATTATTTTAATACAAATTTTTTATTTTATTTTAACATATAATAGCATTATCACACTTTATTCATTATTTATTTTATTTTAAAAATTAACTAAACAAAGTGTAATAATACTGCTATTACTATTATTAATTATTTTTTATAGTAATCTTTAATGGGTCACACTATGTGCAGTGTGAAAACGTATGTGTACCTCTGATTATAATGCAAGATTTCATAGAAATAAGGAAGAACAAGGATACAAGTCAACATGAAGAGTTTTCACAACATTTTAATTCATAATCTCAAGTACATTAATGTTCAAATATTTGGGGTCATAAGATGTGAGAAAATAAGTAAAAATAAGTGTTTTTTGCACATAGAGGCTCCATTTATTTGCTCAAAAATGCAGTAAAAACAGTAATATGATGAAATGTTTTACAATGTGAAATATTTTAATATTTTTTATGCAAATAATAAATATTTTAATATCCTAATTTCATTTTTTTTTTGTATTTTAATGTAATTTATTCTATTTTAATACTTGGTTAAAATTTTATTTTCTTTCTATTTTAGTATATTTTTTAAACATGTAATTTATTCCTGTGATGGTAAAGCTGAATTATTAGCAACCATTCAGATTTTTTCAGACATCATTATAATATTTGTTTGTTCTAAGCTTTGTTGCTCAAGAAACACTTCTTTTTTTTCAGGATTCTTTTATTTTATACGTGTTTTATGCTCATAGAGGCTCCATTTATTTGCTCAAAAAATGCAGTAAAAACATTAAGATGGTGAAATATTTTACAATGTGAAATATTTTCTTATTTTTTATGCAAACAATTAATATTTTAATATCATAATTTCTAATTATTTTTCTGTTTTAATATATTTTTTAAATGTACTATTCCTGTGATGGTAAAGCTGAATTTTCAGCAATCATTCAGAACTTTTCATAAATCATTACAGTATTTGTTTGTTCTAAGATTTGTTGCTCAAAAAGCATTTCTCATTTTTGTTGAACCGCTAAATTTATTTATTTTTTTTTTTTTTTTGTAAAACTGATTTTTTTTTCAGGATTCTTTTATTTAATACTCTTTTTTATTTTGAAATATAACAGTATTATCACACTTTATGCAACAAAGTGTACTGCAAATGTACTATTATTAATTAATTATTAATTTTTTAAATAGTTAATAGTATAACCTCACATACACTAATCTTTAAATATTTAGATAAATATTAAAAATAAGTGTTTTATGCTCACAGAGGCTGCATTTATTTGCTCAAAAACTGCAACAGTAATATGGTGAACTATTTTACAATGTGAAATATTTTTAATTTTTATACAAATAATTAATATGTATAATTTTGTTTATGTAATTTATTCCTGTGATTGTACAGTTGAATTTTCAGCAATCATTCTGAATTTTTCAGAAATCATTTTAACATTTGGTTGTTCTAAGAGTTGTTGCTCAACAAACATTTATTATTATCAATATTACTGCAAATGGTTGAACTGCTAAATATTTTTTGTGAAACTGTGATTTTTTTCCAGGATTCTTGGATGAATAGAAAGTTCAGCAGAACAGTATTCATTTGAGATATAAATATTTTGTGAAATTATGAATGTCTTTATCACATTTGATCAATCTAATTCTTTCTTTCTGAATAAAAATATTACGTATTAAATAATAATAAAAAAAAAAAAAATTGAATGAGCAGAATGGGATATTCAACAAGAAAATGTGCCAAAAATGTGGAACTTGATTTTATCTAACTTTATTTGAATGAAAAGTGGGTGTTATTTCATTTGGATTAAAACCTAAGAATCTTAAAAAGCATTAAAAAAAAAATCCTGTTCTAGTAGATGCATGTTTACCACGTACATAAAAAAAAAAAAATCTTCTCAGGACTGTTACTAACATGGACTGAATTGCCTTAAAGGGACTTCAGAGCAGTCTAAGGCCACTTACACAGAGTCTTGTCTTAAACAGGAATAGTGAGCATTTGAAGTAAATCATTTCTCATTAGAGACGTACAGAGACATCCGCCTGTCTGACATGTGACCGTTGGAGCGGACAGGAGAGGGACGTCCCACCGGACGGGAAAATGCACGCTCATCAGGAGCATCTAAGGCTGCTTGGGACAGTTGCCAGCTCATCTTAATACACTGCCACCTTCTTTTCACATTTTTATGGCTTTCCTAAAGATTTCTGTGGTACGTTGATCCTCTCTACAAGCGAAAAAACCTAACTGATTTATGGGGCGTCTTTGCTTTCAAACCATTGTTTCCAGATGTTTCTCTGACTGGAAAAAGAGGCAGCAGTGGAACCAGAGAGAGCGGAGGTTTCTGTTGTTTATTGTAGGAGTCCAGAAAAGGGGGAAAACATCCCGCAAACAGAGGGATCACTCATTTGCTGGTATTATCCAGCACATTCATCCATGTAACGTATCAGTCTTCGGGCCACGGCTAGTGTTATGGCAAACCTTCAAAAGTTCATTTGCATTATGCTCCATCGTTGACCTCTAAGAATAGCTCACTTGTCCACACTGTACATATTGAATTTCCCCACGCTGAAGTAATTAATGGCAAATGGGATTTGAGAGCATCTTTTCGAGGGTCGGCAAACACGTACCAGATTAAGCTCGATTGGGTTTCATGTCTAGACTACACATGCTAATAGGATTTTTGATGCGCGCCTGTATGGAGCATAATTGTCAGACGCCACTAGATGAATGAGAGAGGCAGTGTACAGTTACATACGCTGGATTTTGCCGAATATCCTTTGCTTATCTGCTAATCAGAAACAAATAAAACAGCAATGATAGCACAGCCACATTTAGAACAATGCTGCACTGACGCCATGCACAAGAAACAAGGCTTTCAAAATGCAAAAACAGAAAAAGCTTGAAAAATAGCCACGTAGAACTGCGTGAAAGCAGATTACACTTCAAACGTGAAAAAATTTGGAGTCAATTAAAATGAAACAGGGAGACATTAAATCGATAAACATTGACAGTAAAGTATTTTACATTATTATAAAAAGATTTGTATTTAAAATAAATGCTGCTCTTTTGAACTTTCTCTTCATTGAAGAATGCATTGTGGTTTTCACCAAAAAAAAAAAAAAAAATTAAGCAGCACAGCTGTTTTCAACTATGACAACTATGAGTAATGAAGCTGAAATTCAGCTTTGCAATCACAGAAATATAAATTACATTTGAAAATATACTAAGATGCACTGCAAAAAATGCTTTTCTTACTATTTTTTCTCTTGTTTTCAGCCAAAATATCTACAAATTCTTAAATCAAGAAGGATTTCTAGACAAGTTAAAATTATTGTCTTGTTTTCCAAAAAGCCAAAATGAAGTGAGTTTTTGCTTAGAACAAGCTAAATAACTCAAACAGAAAACAAGATTATTTTGCTTACCCCATTGGCAGATTATTTTGCTAAAAGATTGATTTGGTTTGTCGGATTTCCAGAAAAGCTTGAAAAATAGCCACGTAGAATGCTGTAAAAGCAGATTTTACTTCAAAAGAAAAAAAAATCAATAAATCAATAAAAATCAATCAAAGAATATTGAAAGAAAATAAAAAATAAAACTTCTATTCAACAGGGAGACATTAAATCGATAAAAAGTGTCAGTAAAGTATTTTACATTATTATAAAAGACTAGTATTTAAAATAAATGCTGTTCCTTTGAATTTAGGTGTACTAAGATACACAGCAAAAAACGCTTTTTTTACTTAGAATTTTTTTTGTCTTGTTTCCAGCCAAAATATCTACAAATTCTTGAATCAAGAAGGATTTTCTAGACAAGTAATAATTATTGTCTTGTTTTCCAAAAAGCCAAAATGAAGCGAGTTTTTGCTTATAATTTAAACAGAAAACAAGATTATTTTGCTTACCCCATTGGCAGATTATTTTGCTTGTTTTAAGCAAATACTCACTTAATTTTGCTAAAACATTGATTTTGTTTGTTGGACTTCCAGAAAAAGCTTGAAAAATAGCCACAAAGAACGCTGTAAAAGCAGATTTCACTTCAATAGTTAACAAAATTTGGAGTCAATAAAAAAAGAAAGAAAAAAAATTGATAAAAAAGGAAAGAATAAAACTATTCAACAGGGAGACATTAAATCGATAGAAAGTGAAAAAAGTAAAGTATTTTACATTATTATAAAAGATTAGTATTTAAAATAAATGCTGTTTGCTGTTCTTTTGAACTTTATATTTATTAAAGAATGTATTGTGGTTTTCACAAAAAATATTAAGCAGCACAGCCGTTTTCAACTATGACAACTATAAGTAATGAAGCTGAAATTTGGCTTTGCAATCACAGAAATAAATTACATTTGAAAATATACTAAGATACACAGCAAAAAAAAAAAAAAAATGCTTTTCTTACTTAGATTTTTTTTTGTTTTGTTTTCAGCCAAAATATGTACAAATTCTTAAATCGAGAAGGATTTTCTAGACAAGTTAAAATTATTGTCTTGTTTTCCAAAAAGCCAAAATGAAGTGAGTTTTTGCTTAGAACAAGCAAGCAACATAATTCAAACAAAAAACAAGATTATTTTACTTTAGCCCATTGACAGAAAAAGCTTGAAAAATAGCTACATAGAATGCTGTAAAAGCAGATTTCACTTCAAAAATTGGAGTCAATAAAAAAGAAAGAAAAACATATTGAAAAAAGGGAAAAATAAAACTTCTATTCAACAGGGAGACATTAAATCGATAAAAAGTGACAGTATTTTACATTATTATAAAAGATATATTTAAAATAAATGCTGTTCTTTTGAACATTATATTCATGAAATAATGTATTGTGGTTTTCACAGAAAATATTAAGCAGCACAGCTGTTTTAAATAATAAAAAAAAGAAAAAGAAAGAAAAAAGGCAAAATTAAGTGAGATTTTGCTTAGAACAAACTAAATCACTGAAACAGAAAACACAATTATTTTGCTTACCCCATTGGCAGATTATTTTTTGCTTGTTTTAAGCAAAAACTCACTTTTTCTGAAAACAAGACAATAATTTTACTTAAAATAATAAAAAATAAGTCTTGAAAAAAATCAAAGTAAGATTTTTTTTGCAGTGCAGAAAACAGCTACTTTAATAGTAGTAATATTTTACAATATTATTTTTTTAATTGAATTGTTGATCAAATAAAGATTGAAATAAACTCTTCAAAAAAAACAAACTAATATATATATATATATATATATATATATATATATATATATATATATATATATATATTATTATTATTATTATTTTTTTTTTAAAGAAATGCACTGTAATTGTGAATAATGTTAATAGAATGTTGGTATTTTAAGAATTATATAATTCTAATTATACAATATAGAAAAAAATCTAATAAACTAAATACTTTATATAGTACTTATACTTACAAAAAGGTTCCATTAGTTAATGTTAGTTGTATGTATTAACTAACATGAACAAACAATGAACAATACATTACAGTATTTATTAATCTTTGTTTATTAAAATACAGTCATTCTTTGTTTTTTGTTTTAACTAATGTTAACAAAATATTTTAATTTTAATAATACATTAGTAAATGTTAAAATGAACATTAACAAATTAATAAATGCTGTAAAACTATTGTTAATTCTTAGTTCATGTTAACTAAAGTAGTTACCTAATGAACCTTTTTGTAAAGTGTTACCATTTGTATATAGAAAGCAATAACTATATGATACATAGTGCTTTTCATTTGTTTTAAACAACTGACCAGTTGGAAGTGCACCCAAATCTTGCATATATGACCTCACATGGATATAACATTTGCTAAATCCTGTGTAAAACATGAAATATACAAGCAAAAAATAAAAGCAACAAACACGCACATGCAATATGCGTCTTTACGGCCTAAATACACATTTCACCACATAAGTAATAATATTTGACATTGACCAGACTTATACAATCAAAACCAGACCGCCGGTTTAGACTGAACATGTTACTTACAACATTCAAAATAAATGAAAAGCCATATTTTATCAGCATTGTATGGTTTTTATTCACATATCCTTTCAGAAAGAGCCAGTACGTGCTGTGATGATGGGAAAACACAAGTTCCCGTTAGATCATAGCTGGGCTTTTTGGCCTTAAATCTGTTAATGCGGCTGTGATAAAGCTCAGGCCGTATTACAGAAACATCTTTACTCTGAATCTCATCTGAGTAGTAACCAAGGTCATTTCGCAGAGTAAATACAACTAAAAGTCAAGAATTAAGATAAGACATTTTGCAAAACCTAATCCGAAAGAGCCCGTATAAGTGTCAGCACTGAGTATCTGTTTGTAAAAAGTGATTTCATCTGTAGATCTGTATATCCAGCAGTTTTATAAATGCGGTAGGACGTCGACTGACAAAACCCATCATGGAAAGAAGCATACATATGACTCCAGTGGAAACCCGGTGACTAATGCAAACATCACATTTGATCTGAATCCGACGACAATCATTTCAAGTCCTTTCCCGAACGCGCCACAGAAACCATTTCAAACCCCCAGACTTTGAATGCAAAGCCACAAATGGAGCGCATCAGGTTTAATGGTTGGAGGAGGCCTCGAATATAAATTCGCCCTGCCGCTGAAGACGAAACCAATACCTCGCGTCGTATCGTACCTGAGTCATAAATCTTTTCGCAGGTTGTCACCGTTCACTGCTCACGACATCATGTGATCAACTGGAAATCACATACAGGTGTGTCGAAATTCTCGCTGCAAAAAATTATATTCTTACCATATGTCCTAGGGTCCGCATCAGCCACCTCCCTGCTCTGGGGTTTGACAAGGCGTGCAATTGTTACTTTTCGACAAGTGCGCTATTGGTGGAACTTAATATGCTTGTCATGTTGTACTTTGACAGTCTAAATATTGCAATCTGGGCTTACAGCCTTCCTCTCCGCTAAAGAAGAAACTCTGTAAATACGAAATGGCTTTTCCAAAGCATTCCTTCCATCCGAGCTGGAGGAGAAATAAACATTCTCAAATGCGCTTGGAGATCAATACGATAAAGCGTTTCCATTCGCACAGAGACACATTTAAAAGCTCAATAACGCCAATTCTCGCGATCGGGGATGCTGTAACATCGGGGAAACGTGAACCAGAGCGCTCAAGTATTTAGAGATGCTTGAATTGTAAGGCTCTTTCCTCTTTCGTAGCATTGTTAATTTGATATATACACACAAAGAGCGGAGTATTTCCCCCCCTGGCGCATAATCAAAAAGAGATTTACTCTAAGTGAAGCAACATGGACCTCTTGGACCTCCGGATTCTCACAGGAGCTGCGTCACTTGGGTTACCGTGCATCTCGATGCCTTTTTCAGAATCCATTAAGCGCAGTTTGTTTGATTCTGCGCTATACAACATTATGCAGTGTAAACATCATGGTGTTTTTGAACTGGGCCTGTTGATGCCACATTTTCTTTGAAAAGTCACTTAGCGGCTATGGCTGCTTTTATGAGGTTTATACGTTCAAGTCTGCGGCTTGTGTGTCAGTGAATCCGGTAAGAAGATTTGGGGCCCTCTTTCCTTCTCAGTGTGTGTTTTGTGAGGGTGAAGGTGGCTTGTTATCCTCTGCCAACCTAGATCAAGGGGCACCGAGGGTCTTACCGAGGGTGTCCCTGGCTTTTCCACATGGCGGCACCGGTTGTGTAGGATTTGGCCGACTCCAGCTATGCCTGATGAAGCAGGGTTGTGTAATTAACAGGAATCAATGGAGAGACAGACTAGATTTCATTGTGGAGGGGAAACACTGTGCCACCCAGGGTCAAACGAGACATGGAGGATTTCAGGAGCCCCCCGAGTGTACCTGTGCCAGACGGTGAAAACAGCCCGCGATGAGCTGCCTTTTGCTTGCAAATAAGGGGATTACGGCCTGGGCGAAAGCATTTCCACTGGCGGAGATTTGGGCCTCACTGATCTCACAGAAAGATGCATCACAAAGGTCCTCTGTAGGAAACGCAGGGTCCAACGAATCTCTCTCTCTTTTTTTTTTTCAGCAGCAGATGGAAAAGCGCTATCAGCATATTTGGACTGAATGTAAATGTTGAACACATTCTGAGTGTAACTCGGCTCGGGAGAGTTGAGCCGCTATCCTCAAAAGGTCAACTCGTAAAGTTTGCCCATTCAAGAACAATTCAGATGAAACATGCAGGCTTAACTTTTTACAGTGCTTCCATTGCTAACTTGTTAGCTCATTTTGCAGAAGCTTAGGTTATGTAACGCTTGCTTTTTTGTTCAGTGCTAATCTTCATACGGTAAATCTGAGGCACAATCGAAGGCGTTTTGGAAATAAATCCCTGGTTAACTCCAAAAGCCCTGTCAAAGCTATTTAACACAAAATGCGTAGTGTAAAATAACTTATTACAGCTGGCTGATGTATTGTATTAATATTTACAATAGAAGTGTACAAAAGTTTGTGGTCAGTAAGATTTTCTAATACTTCTAATACTTTTCTAATACTTTTATTCAGCACGAAAGCTTTAAAAGTGACAGTAAAGACTGCAAAGAAAAAGTATTTTTTTTTTTTTACTTTTCTATTCTATATATATAAAAAGTTTTTAAAGCAGTAAATCAGCATTTTAAAATGATTTCTGAATGATTATGTGATGCTGAAGACTGTGATTCTGAATGATTATGTGATGCAAAAACATTTGCCAATGGAGCAAGAAAAATAATCTTGTTTAGCCTTTGGTTTAAGATTATTTTTCTTACCCAATTGGCAGATACATTTCTTGTTTTAAGCAATAAACTAACAAAATGTTGAAAAAAAAAAATCAGACAACCAGACATAATATCTTAAGTCATTTTACTTGTCAAGTAAATGCATCCTGATTCAAGAATTCTTAGATATTTATGCTAGAAAACAAGATAAAAATACTAAGGAGGAAAATCCCTTCCTTTTTTTCACTTTTTTTGGCCATTAAGTTCCATAAACAGCATGTTGATAGTTTGTGTAGGGCCCTATGAAATCCGTATTATTTTAAAAGTTTAACAGAAATTACATTTTTAAGGCAATATAAAATATGTTTTATTTTTTCCTCAACTTTAGTTTTATTTTTACAAAATGTATACAGTTTTATATTAATTTTCTGTATTCCATTTAATGGTTTCATAAAATTTTAATAATCAAAACCTTGTCTATAAAAAAAATAAAATAAAATGTTGTGTTGTGTATTTTATGTTTATGTGTTCAAGTACACATATTTTGAGGCTGAAAACGCTGCAAATGTCGTACACGCTTAAACAAAACTGTGGATCTATGCCATTCATTCACACAGAAACATGCTGAACATGCAAGATTCATATTAAAATAGTTTTTTTTTGCATCTTATTATTCACAGACACTAGTTCATATCACACTTTTGACAGTTTTTTTGGATTCCACAATTCCATCCGCATTTTCCGCTTCATGGAAATCAAAGGGCCCTATTTGTATAAGTTAGTCTATGTATGTATGTATGTATGTATGTATGTATGTATGTATGTATGTATGTATGTATGTATCTATCTATCTATCTATCTATCTATCTATCTATCTATCTATCTATCTATCTATCTATCTATCTATCTATCTATCTATCTATCTATCTATCTATCTATCTATCTATCTATCTATCTATCTTGTTAAGCTGTATCACTCAGCCCTAGTATTTCGGAGAGTGAAAAGTACATGATAAAATGATCTGCCGGTCTAAAATGTTGGCATGAGCTTTCAATTTTGAACTTAAGACCTTTTTGTCATGATGAGATTGAACCATGTCTCGGAGACAACCGAATCCTGTCTACAATTTCAGTATGTGTGTCTCTGTGTGGTCATACAGTCAAGCCGTTTACCCGCTAAAGCTTCGGAATGTTTTTGCTGCGGGAAAAATTCTGGACGGTTGCCACTGGAGACGCTTCTAGGGCTTTCTTTCACACCCTCAGATCCCCTGCCAGTTTGGGAGAGGAGACTCCCACAATGTCAGGGCCCAGTTCAGTTCCAAACCCAGAGTCGCGACGTTACCCACTTCACCTAGAGCAGAAGACGTCTCAGGATCTGACAGCATGAAAGAGCCCGCTGAAAACTGACCCTAAAAGAGCAGCGGCGATGTGGCACAACAATACTGACCCTCAATCAAGACCCGATCCCTATACGGCTCATTAATCATACGGCATCTGTAGGAAAGCAGCCGAGGGGCCGAGTGGACTGGAGAGGAGAGGGTTTTTTTAGATGGGCAAGCATGGGCTTGTAGCCCACAAGGGCTTTAATGGGCAGGTGGTGTTTAGATCAGTGCCTCCAGTGTTACAAGACCAAAGCCGAGATCATCTGGCATTTTCACAGATTGTTAAGACGGCTTAAAATGAACTGACCTGGTCAGTAAGTACTAAGCAATGTTTCCTTTAAACTGCCTGAGCACTTCCTGAACACACAGACGGAAATCTGTGCAGAAGGCAGACTCAGAATAGATAGAGAGCTCTCCAAACAAAACTAAATGAACAGACACAATTAAAAGCTCATCTGCCAGTGACCATGTCCAGTGATTTTAAATATTGACCTGAAGCTATGAGAAATTGTGTGTAAATATGCAGCACTGATCAATTGCAAGTGCATTTTTTTGCATTATTTGTCTTGTTTTCTGCTTGTTACTTCTTTTTTTTTCTCTCCAGCATCTTGATAAAAATTCTACATGTATATTAATGTAGTACATTTTGTCTGTTGTCTAAACAATCAAGTTTGAGGTCTGCACAATTCAAGTACACAGTAAAAAATACATGATTTTTCGAAAAAGTGAATAAAGCAAAGATTATTGGAGTGTTTTCCACTTCAAAGTCTCATGTTTAAGTTTTATTTTATTTTATTTTATTTTATTTTATTTTTAGTTTAGTTCTAGAAATCTTCTTCAATGACTTCTTGGCTGGGAAAAATAGTAATTTTGAAAAAGCCATTTCAAAATAAACTTTTTTTAAATTTTTTTACTTTGGCTGAAATAAACTGAATAAAGTGTACAAAAAATTGTCAGCTCTGAGTTTATTTATATTTTTTCTATATTTTATATTTACATTTATTGAACATTTAATAATTCTTAAATAAAAACACTGCTGTTATTATTATGTAATACCAATAAATGACAATTTAATTTAATTTAATTAAATTTAATTAATTTAATTTGAAATAAGACACTTCAAAGTAAACTGATTCATTCATTCATTCATTCATTTTTTGCAGGTTTCTTGTAAAAACATTGTCAGCTTTCAATTTATTTATATTTTTGTATATATTTTACCTTTGTATTTATTGTTAAACAACATTTAATAATTATTAAACAACAACATTGCTGTTATTATTATATAATACTAATAAAAGACAAATGTTTATTTATTTTTATTTGCATTATTTATTGTTTGCATATTTTACTTTTATATTTATTTTAATTTTTATTATTTATTTTTATTGTTTTAGTTAAAAAAATCTACTTGGCTGAAATGTCTTTATGGTTGGGGAAAATGTATTTGAAATCAGTCACTTCAAAGTAAACTCTTTTTTTATTTTGAATTTATTTATTTATATTTATTTTTTTTGCAGGCTGAAATGAGCTTGCTTTGGCAGCTTTAAATGTATTTAAATCTTTTTCTATATTTACATTTATATTTAGTGTTAAACAACATTTAATAATTTTAAAATTAACAACACTGTTGTTATTAATATATAACATTAATAAAAACCATTTATTTTAATTTATTTACATTTTATTGTTTTAGTTTTAAAAAATCTACTTGGCTTCAATGACGTTATTGTTGGAGAAAAAAGTAATTTGCAATTAAAAGACGTCAAAGTAAACTCTGATTGATTTATTTATGTATGTATTTAGTTATTTATTTATTTATTTATAGTAATTATATGATATGTTTATACAAAATATATAATACAGTTGATTATTTTTATATACATATATTATGTTTTTATAGTTCTAAGAGACTTTAATCGTATTAAAAAACACAGTGAACACTGGGGCGATTCATTTAAGGTGGCTGAAGGGTCTGTCCAACAGAAATAGGTTTTGCTCAATGAAAACAAAAATTAGGGGAACATTGGTACTGGCTTCAAAATTTCATTTGAGGCAAACATCTCTGAGCAGAGCAGACTCTATTTCACCTCCAACAATCAAATTAAGCCACATCAACTAATGACTTGAATTGAATTGCTCGCAGGTATATGGATGTGCACTCTGGACCACGATTCCTAACGACGCCAAATAAAAGCGATGACTTCAAATGAAAATGTTCATGCAGTGAATGCCCATAGCGACTCAAAATTAAACTGCCCCCACCTTCTCATAGTATTTGACCTCATAGTCCAAAATGATCCCATTGGGTCTCTCTGGCTCCATCCATGACAGTGAGATGCTGTTTCTGGATGTTCGGTCCTTCTTGATGACAGTCACTGCAGATGGAGCTGCGCAGACAGAAATAGAGAGAAAGACACAAAATGGAAAAAAGCGGATTAGCTGTTTCCACTCTGGCTGTGATGGTATTACAAGCACATAAAGCCGAAGGTCACAGGAAGTTCAGCTGACATTTTCATTCAACAATTTGCATCCTGTGAACTGGTTCCTGTTGACCTAATCGAGTTTGCTCTCCACTGGGGGCCGGGTTTCAAAGTTGGGAAAGTTGGGACTGAAAGACAAATTGATGCAATCAGGCTGGTTCCTGCAAACACTGGCCACTTTCATGTCAAGTCAATACCTCTACGTTTAAAGCATGGCTCATTAATTCAGGCTTTTTTGATGCTAAGGACCCCCAGTTATGAAGTAATCCATTCACCAGCAACCCAGTTTCTAAATAATGAAAGCAGGTACAACACTGTTTGACAAATCTGAGGTTGGTAAGGTTTTAAAATGTTTCTGAAAGAAGTCTCTTAGCAAGTCTGCATTTGATCAAAATACTGTGAAATATTATTACATATCAAAATGACTGTTTTCGAATTAAATACATTTAAAAATGTAATTGAATTATTTTTTAAAATCATGATACAGGATTCTTTCATAAATTTCAAAAGAACTGAATATATTTGAAATAAAAATACTATTATTGTTGTTATTATTTTATTATTATTTTACACTATTTTTACACAATTGATATTTGGGTTATATGACAAAAGACTAATAATAAAATTAATAATAATAATAAAATTATTATTATTATTAATAATAATACAATAAAAATAAAATTAATAATAATAATAATAATAATAATATCAACAATAATAATAATAAATATTAATTTATTTTTATTTTTTTTACACAGTTTTTATACAATTGATATTTGAGTTATAAAGACAATAGCAAAAGACTAATAATAATAATCATAAAATGTATTTTATTTTATTATTGTCACACCCCCGGACTTTCATGTTGGTTTCTCCCATTTCCCCCCGCAGTTCTGAGTGTTTTTGGTTTCTCCCTCATTGTTGTCACCTGGATGTTTGTAATCAGTCTGTCTATTTAAGGTGTGTGCTTTCCCCTGCATTCTGTCGGTCTTTGATGTTACCTCCTTGTGTTCCTGTGTCTGCCTGTATTCCATTGGATTTATTAAATACGTTTACTTTTATTACGTCGTTGTTCATGTGTTCCTGCCTGCTCCGTGACAATTATATTATTTTATTTTTTATACAATTGATATTTGGGCTATAAAGACAATGTCAAAACAACACCACCACCAACAACAAAAATTAATAATAATAATAATTATTTATCATTTTAATTAATTTTATTATATTTTATTTTGTACACAATTTTGATACACAATTGATATTTGGACTATAAATATATAGTAAAAAAATAAATTAAAATAAAATAATAATAAAAATTGTTATTTTATTTTATTTTATTTATTTTGTATTTTATTGTAAAAGACTAATAATAATAATAATAACATTAATAATAATAAACATTATTTTATTTTTTACACAATTTTATACAATTGATATTTGGGCTATAAAGGCAATTGTAAAATAATAATAATAATAATCATAATAATAATAATAATATATAATAATACATTTTATTTATTTTTTATAATTTTTTTTTTTTTTTTTTTCCACGCAATTTTATAAAATTTATATTTGGGCTATAAAGAAAATTGTAAAATAACAATAATAATAATAATAATAATAATAATAATAATAATAATAATAATAATAATAATAATTAAGAAGTTTTTCAAAGTGGAAATAATAATAAATTATTATTATTATTTCCACTTTGAAAAACTCGATTCGTTTTTTTTTTCATTGATCCCCAATGTGCTGTTCATGCCTTACACTGTTTTTGATGATCCTACTTAACTGTAACTTTTACAAGTGTGCCTCAAAACTCTTCGATTGTGTTCCTCTAGCTGTTTTCTTATGCAAACACCCCCATCTGATCAAGGTCAGGTGAACCAGAATAATTATTCAGGGCATCCTTGAGACAGATTAGCCATCTAATCATTTACATAACCAAGCAACTATTATTTTGTAAAATATGTAGTTTTGCACGTCTCCCTCCTCTCTGACTCTTCACATGGTCACAATCTGTGATGGTAATTCAAGTCAGAGCCGGTCCCGCTCTCCTCCTGCCTGCCGCCCGTGTTCTTTTTCAAGTTTACAGCTCTGTAATTGCGAGTCAGCAATGAGGCCATGGAGGCATCTGACTTGCCTGTGTTTTAATTTTATTAGACCACAGGAAAAAACATGTTGTTCTTTCAAATGTTCAAGCCTTCCTTGATTGTGATTATACAGTCTTGAAATGCTTCTTTTCCCCTGGAACCCTTTCGTTTTTTCTTTTCGTCTATTTCTCTTTGTTAATGAATCCAGATGGGCTCAGTCTGTTTCAGTTTGCAGCCCCGCTACACGAGCCCCTTCCCTACGGCACTCTGATAGGGGAGGAATTATTGAAGTTTTATAGTGGCCGCAGCTTATGGAAGCTATGATTTATAATGTCTGGACAGCAGGCTCATTTGACGCTGTGTATCTTTCTCAGCGCTCTCAGCGTGAACAGATCAACTTTGTCTTAAAATCAAAAGAAAAGCAGTGGTTCCTATAAAACCTTCTGAAAGAAAGCAATAGCAAAGAGAAAAGGGAGAGAAAATTATTATGTTTCTCAAACCAAGTGAGCAGCCTAATTAGGGAGCATTTTATGGCTTCATAGGTAAACTCTTATAAAGTGCACTCATTCAATCCCATAATGCATCTCGATTGGGAGGGGAAAAAAAAACGATGTACACTAGCTAGCAGCCACCTGAATTAATTCTAGAGTCTTGCTATAAAATCACGTTTGCAGCACTTCCTGTGCTCTCGATTTCTGAATTCACTCACTGGTTTTTATTCACTCATTAGTGAATGTAGTGAATAAGAGTATAGGGGGTGGTTTTGGACACACCCTCGGACACACAAGATACTGTACCTTCTTTTCACCAACTTCCCTTACAAAATTAACCTTTACCACAAATAAATAAAAAACAGGAAGGTTACTCTGGTTAAACCATAGTAACCACAAATTAACTATTATTTTACCACAAATAAAACCAAAAAGCGATGGTTACTATTAACCAGTAACCACAAATTAAGCATGATTTTACCATAACTAAAACTAATAAGTGATGGTTACTACAGTTAAACAACAGTAACCACAAAATAACTATGGTTTTACCACAAATAAATCCAAAAAGCGATGGTTACTATGGTTAAATGACCGAAACCACAAATGAACTATGGTTTCACCGCAACATAAAACCAAAAAGCAACGGTTATTACAGTTAAACCACGGTTACCACAAATTAACCATAGTTTCACCACAAATAAAACCACAAATTAACCATGGTTTCACCACAAATAAAACCAAAAAGTGACGGTTACAACAGTTTAACCACGGTAACCACAAATTAATTATGGTTTCACCACAAAATAAAACCAAAAAGCGACGGTTATTACAGTTAAACCACGGTAACCACAAATTAATCATGGTTTCACCGCAACATAAAACCAAAAAGCAACGGTTATTACAGTTAAACCGCGGTTACCACAAATTAACCATAGTTTCACCACAAATAAAACCACAAATTAACCATGGTTTCACCACAAATAAAACCAAAAAGTGACGGTTACAACAGTTAAACCACGGTAACCACAAATTAATCATGGTTTCACCGCAACATAAAACCAAAAAGCAACGGTTATTACAGTTAAACCGCGGTTACCACAAATTAACCATAGTTTCACCACAAATAAAACCACAAATTAACCATGGTTTCACCACAAATAAAACCAAAAAGTGACGGTTACAACAGTTTAACCACGGTAACCACAAATTATCCATGGTTTCACCACAAAATAAAACCAAAAAGCGACAGTTATTACAGTTAAACCACGGTAACCACAAATTAACCATGGTTTCACCACAAATAAAACCAAAAAGTGACGGTTACAACAGTTTAACCACGGTAACCACAAATTAATTATGGTTTCACCACAAAATAAAAACAAAAAGCGACGGTTATTACAGTTAAACCACGGTAACCACAAATTAATCATGGTTTCACCACAACATAAAACCATGGTTTCACCACAAAATAAAACCACAAATTAACCATGGTTTCACCACAAATAAAACCAAAAAACGACGGTTATTACAGTTAAACCACGGTAACCACAAATTAATCATGGTTTCACCACAACATAAAACCATGGTTTCACCAAAAATATAGCCAAAGAATGATGGTTATTACAGTTAAACCACAGTAATCACAAATTGGATTTTACCACAAATAAAATAGTTTTTACCACAAATAAACCCACAAATTAACCATGGTTTTACCACAAATAAAACCAAAAAGCGATGGATTTGTAGTAAACTGTGGTTATACAAATAATTAATATGCCAAAAATATAGTTCCAGGAAGTTGACTGTTTTATTCAATACTGTGTATTTTTATGAATTTCAGTTTGGAGTTGTTAGCTTAGCCACATGCTAATGCCAAACTCAACTCGCAAATGAAAACAATTGCGAGTCAAGTCTCCTATGCATTTCCTGTGAGAACGGCTAAGTGTGTGGCAACAGATCTTTCAACAGGATGTTCACTCGGTTTTGGATCTGTGTCCATTTCTCAGCTTTCTCCTTGTGAACAGATCACCTCTGTCTTAAAGCCAAAAGAAATCATCAGTTCCCACAAACGTTCCAGAAGAAAGCAACAGCAGAAAGAACCACACAATTATATGTGGGATACTGCAAGAATATTCAGTTACGAAAATTGCAGAAGGGAGGGAACTCACTGCTACATTCTGCTTGAACCCACAACCTCAGAAGAGGACTGAAATCAGAGAGCTGCGTTTACAGGTGTGGCTGACAATTATTGTCCAGCACTTGCAGTGCAGACATAAGCATTTGTAAATCATCTTAGTGAAGTGCTGTCGAGTAATGACGTTCTGCAGAACATGGTCTCGAAATGTCCTCCACATGGCTCTGCGGATGTGGGACAGAGGCATGGCATTAATGTGGCTGCAGACCTTCCTTTTCTTTCTCTCTGTCCTTTTTCACCAGAAACCTCCACATGCCAAACAGAAGAGGCAAACCGCAACAACGTATTTGAAGAATGCATGAATGAGTCATGGAAAACCTTCTGTAATGCCACGATCCAGCTAAACACTTCCACGCAGATCAGGGGCCAAAATTAACACTTGCCAAGTGCCGAACGCAAGTCAAAATTGGCTTTGGCTGTTGACTGGTAACATTATAAGCAACTGCAACATTTTGTGGTTTAAGTCGAATTGTAAGAATGATAATCAGACCCTCGCTGATGTAATGTAAACAATTCTAAAGATACATATATACAATAGTTTGCAAAAGAGAACGTCCACTGAGACTGGCAATGCCATGTATTCAACTTTAAAATTAAATCGAAAAATAAATAATATAAACTGTCGTATGAAATGGGGCGATGACATTTTTTTAATGTTTTAAAAAAATGAAAGTATCTTTTGCTTACCCTGGCTGCTTTTATGTGATCAAATATACAATAAAAAACAGTAATATTGTGAAATAGTATTACATTTTAAAATATCTGTTTTTTATTTAAAGATATTTTAAAATGTAATTTATTTCTGTGATACAAAGCTGAATTTTCAGCATCATTACCCCCAGTCTTCAGTGTTGTGTGATCCTTCTGAAATCATTCAAAAAAAAAAAAAAAATAATAAAATAAAATGAATAAACAAACAGTTGCCTAAGATATTTTTATTTTATTTTATTATGTCTTAACTGTCACCTTTGAAGAACTGAATGCCATTTCTAAATAAAAGTATTATTTTGATATATAAAAATATATAAAAACGTATTGACCCCAAACTTTTGCACAGTAGTGAATATGGAGTATTCATCACATTAAATGAAAAAAATAAAAATAAAATAATAATAATAATAATAATAATAATAATAATAATAATAATAATAATAATAATAATAATAATAAATACAATTAAAATTAAATTAAAGCTGTTAAGAAATATTTAAGATTTGGTACTTTTCTGTTTTTTTTTTAATTCACTCATTGTTGAAAAGTTATATAAATAAAACAAAACATCATTTATTTAAAACTGAACTCTTTGTAAGATTATTAATGTCTTAACTGTCACTTTTAGAGAATTTAATGTAATAAAATTATTATTTTTATATTAACAAATATATAAAAACATACTGACCCCTACTGAACTTTTGCACAGTGAATAGGGAATATTCATCATATAAATAAATAAATACATACATAAATGAATACAAGTATTGAAAACAGTTGCTTAATATTTTTGTGGAAACTGTGATACTTTATTTATTTATTTATTTATTTATTTATTTATTTAGATTCTGAAATCTATAGTGCAAAATATAGTTTTCCAGCTGTTAAGAAATATTAAAGACTTGTTTTTTCCTGCTTTTTTTTTTTTTTTTTTTTAGGATTCTGGTTTAAATAAACAGCATTTATTTAAAACTGAACTCTTTGTAAGATTATAAATGTCTTAACTGTCACTTTCGAGGACTTTAATGTAATAAAAGTATTATTTGTATATATACAAATATATAAAAACTTAATGACCCCAAACCTTTACACAGTGAATAGGGAATATTCATCACATAAATAAATAAAAACAAGTATTGAAAACAGTTGCCTAACATTTTAGTGGAAACTGTGATTTATTTATTTGAAGACTCTGAAATCTATAGTGCAAAATACAGTTTTCCAGCTGTTAAGAAATAGTAAAGAAAAAAAAAAAATAGTAAAAAAATTTACTTATCATTGCCAAAAAGATTTATTTTTTATTTTATTTTTTTTTTTAAACCAGGATTCTGGTTTAAATAAACAGCATTTATTTAAAATTGAACTCTTTGTAAGATTATAAATGTCTTAACTGTCACTTTTGAAGAATTTAATGTAATAAAAGTATTATTTTTATATATATACGAATATATAAAAATGTTTGGTAACACTTTAGAATAGGTAACACCTATTAACTATTAACTATGACTTTTCCCTCAATAAATTCCTAATTTGCTGCTTATTAATAGTTAGTAAAGTAGTTGTTAGGTTTAGGTATTGGGTAGGACTAGGGATGTGGAATAAGGTCATGTAGAATAAGGCATTAATATGTGCTTAATTAGTACTAATAAATGGCCAATATTCTAGTAATATGCATGCTAATAAGTCGCAGTTAATAGTTAATAGGTGTTACCTATTCTAAAGTGTTACCAAATGTTTTAATCGCAAACCTTTACACAGTGAATATTCATCACATAAATAAATACATAAATAAATAAATAAATAAATAAAAGTATTGAGTTGCCTAATATTATAATAAATAAATAAATAAATAAAAATATTGAAAACAGTTGCCTAATATTATAATTACTTTTATTTATTTATTTATTTATTATTAATTATAATATTATAGGCAACTGTTTTCAATACTTTTATTTAGTTATTTATTTATTTATTATTATTGAAAACAGTTGCCTAATATTATAATTAATATTAAATAAATAAATAAAAGTATTGAAAACAGTTGCCTAATATTATGATTAATAATAAATAAATAAATAAATAAATACATATTTAATATTTAATATTTAATATTTATTTAAGTATTGAAAACAGTTGCCTAATATTTTTGTGAAAACTGTGACACTTTATTTATTTATTTATTTATTTATTAAGATTCTGGATTCTATAGTGCAAAATACGGTTTCCCAGCTGTTAAGAAATATGAAAGACTTTTTGCTTTTTTTTTGCCAAAAAGTTTTTTTTTTTTTTTTTTTTTTTTTAGAATTCTGGTTTAAATAAACAGCATTTATTTAAAATTTAACTCTTTGTATGTCATTTCTAAATAAAAGTATTATTTTTTAAATATTTAAAAATATATAAAAACTTACTGACCCAAAACTTTTGCACAGCAGTGACTAGGGAATATTCATCACATTAACCAGCCAACCAAAAAAAATAAAAATAATAAATAATAATAATAATAATAATAATAATCACATTTAATTTTGTGACTGTGAGATATATAATACAATACATGATCTTGCAATTTAAAGCTAAATAATTAATAATGAAAGCATTAGATTTATAGTGCAAACATTTTTTGGTACAATTTTTTTTCCTAAATCACTCGTCATTGCTAAAAAGTTCCAGTATGAGACTTTGGAATTACCGAAAGTTAGGCCACAAGCTTTTCGGGCTTTGTTGGCTTTGCTGAAAATCTCTGCTCTGCCCCGGCACGATTGCGAGGGCGGGTAAACGGCTCTGTTAAAATGGCAGAACCGTCAGGTCTCAACACAAACGTTTTACAGCCCTGATGAGGTTGAGAGCCAAGCAGAGAGCACTGTTCTTACATGGAGGGCAGCTTGCGTGTGCTGTCTCCCTTGGGCTGCGGAGCACATGCTGGCTCTGTTTAGATGGATTGGGCTGCGCTGACAACCCTCTGAGCCCCTCGTAAATGTGCTCTCCGCAGGCCCGGCTCACTAGATTGGCCGTTCACACATCCATCTCCTTGTTCTGCCTGTGTTTTATAGGACAGTAAAGGAAGCTGGATTATTTGTCTAAGAGCAAGAGTAGAGAGAGGGGTCACGATCTTCCTGGTTTTGGTTTCTGAAACAGCCTGAGCTGAAAAACTCAATCGAAAAGACAGAAAATAAGGGTGTAGTGCTGTCTCTGTGCTCGGAAATGAATACCATTGCAGTGCAATAAACTACAGCGCTTAAGCCAAACTATGCTTCTTTGTACTGGTATGCTTTGAAAGCAAGTAAGAATTGTGAGTGGGAGTGTGTATGTCAAAAGAGATTAATAAATTGTTAGAGGGTAATGAGGCCATAGGAAAAACAAACACAAGAATAAAGATTGGTAAAATGTTTCTCCAAGATGTCAATGAAGGACAAGAGGAGTGAAGTGTTAAATCCATATTTACTGCCCGTCATTCTGAGGGGCTACAAATCTGTCACCTCAAGGTATCCTTGTGTGACAAAAACAGCTTTAATATAGCAGAGATTTGACCTAGCAACACTAAAAAACCTTAAACCCACAACAAACTCTGGTGCTTATGGCCAGGGTCATTCTAACAATGCAATACATTTTTATAACCCCATCTAAGCTCAGAAATTGCGGGTATTACATGTTATTCAGGTCCTATGCACTGAATCCTGAGGATTTAAAAAAAAAAATAATGTTAATAATTTAATAATATTATTTGAGTAATCATTGCTTAATTTTTAGTTCTCTAATTCAAAATGTTTCTTTTATTTTTTTTCCTCTTTGCTTTCTTCTTTTTTTTAGAAATACTGCTTATCATAATTTATTTTTTTAACCTTTTGTAATTCAAAATCCAATTCCTTAATTAAATTTGTAGTGAAAACAACAGATATATGTTGTAAAAATTAATATATATATATATTACATAATACATTTTTACAACATATATCTGTATATATATATATTTTTTTTTATATAAATATATATATAATTTAAAATATTTTTTTTACAAATAAAGTCAAAATTTATTTTAAAAATAAATAAATATATATATATACATATATATATATATATATATATATATATATATATATATATATATATATATATAATTAAATATATATATAATTTTTTATAATATATAATTTTTTAATATATATAATTTTTTTAAATAAATATTAAATATATATTTTAAATAATAATTAATAATTTTAGTCCTGTGTTCAAATTTATGGGAAATAAATAGTGAGCAATACACACTATTTCTTTAAAACAATTTGAAAGACATTTATTTCGAAATAAGCCTCTTACGCTCTCAAATTAAATTAAATTAAATTTACTGCTAAAACAAACAAACAAAAAAAAAAAAACGTTCAGTTGTGAAAACAGTTGTGTTGCTTAATATTTTTGTGGAGACTTCAGTTTCATAATTTTATTTTTTAGTGGAAACAACAGATATATGTTGTAAATATTAATATATTAGATTTTTTTTCATATAATTTTTAATAATTTTTAAATAATAATTAATAATAGTAGTCCTGTGTTAATATTGATAGGAAATCATTCTAATATGCTGATTTACTGCTAATAATAAAAAAGAAAAAACATATACATTAATATTTTTGTGGAAACTGTGAAACTTTTTTTCAGTATTATTTGATGAATAGAAAGTGCAACAGAACAGAATTTATTCAAAATACAGATCTTCTGCAACATTTAGAGTCTCCTTTAATCAATTTAATTGTCAATGCAGAATTAAATTGTATTAATTTAGTTAGTCATTGCTCATTTTCTTTAATTATTAACATTTAGTAGAATTTAATGAATGTCTGAATGTCTGGAATAGTCTGTTATAAAAATACTTTAAATTATAACACAAGCATACATTATTCATTTTCAAAAGTTACAGTTTTAAAGGTGGTGCACTGCAGAAATGACCCACGAATATAGAAAATATTGTTGAAAACATGAATGTTCAATGACTCAGTCAGGGAAGACAACGTAGAGTTGTATCATTCTGAAAGAAGATGCCTTTCTTCACAGATAAACCAGCATCTGTTCCCTGACAGAAGATGAAAGATCTGCTGAGTGAAAATGCAGTCCTCTCTCAATGACAGTAAGGATTTTATGAGGTCTCAGGCAAAGTCAACTGCTCCCTGTGGTAAAAGGGTGCAAAACTATCAATCCCTAGCCTTTGAACCTCTAGTAGTCCAAGTAGTCTTTGCCTACTATTTCATGACACCAGACCCCAAAGCCTGTAATCTGTGGACCAAAGCCTGCTCTAAATCATCCAGCAGGACCTGTACCTATCACTCCGCAGCCGGCACTGAACTGACAGAGGCCTGAGCCCCACAGGGCTGGAGAACAGAAACCTCGAGTCTTCACAAAGGAAGCCCACATGGAATGAGAGGCAGATGGCCTGCCATTCAGCATCCCTTTGCTTTAGTAACCTGAGGAGTCGTGACCTTCAGTCAGCCATACCAGAGACCAGCACCTGCACAATGATATGTTCCTAGACAGCTGCTATAGCGCGAGATGAGCAATAGGCTTGCGGATACATTAAATGCTTCTTTTCTTCCTTCCAAATGGAATGTTGAGCTTTGTTGCACATCGCTGAGAGGAAACTGAATTGTCTTCGTGAATACGTCTCAACCCATCCCAGGGGACCATTAAAACATTTCGCTCAATCAATGGAAATCTTTTAAGACGTTTTTCTGTTAAAACATGGCTTTGAATGAAGTGTAATTTTTGCGAATATCGCGTTAATGTCCCATTAGGAGACCCGGGAGAATTAAATGGATATTTCACACATTGTTCTGAACCTCTGTGATGTTCTTTCTTCCATGGAACACAAAAGGTGAATTTTGAGGGAAATCCTGGCTGATCTATTCTATAATGAATGGGGAATGGGCCTGTCAAGTCACAAAATTGCAAAAAGAGCACAATAAAGTGATTAGACATGTGAAGATGTGTGCTATAGTCCATGCTACAGTATATACAACCCAGGCTCATTGGAAAAATCCACCTGCAAAATTATATTAGGTTGCTTCTTATTCGTTTTGCAACACTTACAAAGTGAAGTGTTCAGTTTTATTCTAACGTGAACCTAGAAATATTTTATTACATTAGTTGTTCATATTATGGCAGTTTGGAAATGAAATTTCTGGTAAGTGGGAGCTAAAACGCTAAAACATTTGAAAACAATGTATAACTCCAAATCCTACTCTAAAGCTAAGCAAACATGACACAAAAACACAATTTCTGCAGCAATCATAGCATTTTAGTCTTTGAACTATTTTATTGTGACTCATGCTTTGCAGGTACTTTACCAGGTGCGCTACTGAGCAAGTTTACTACATCAGAAAAGCCATATATATGGAGCTGGTTGTGACACAAACATATAGGTCTTTATTAATTGAAAATTAATACCTTAATTGATCTTCCCCATAATCATAATTTGTGTAAAAAGGAACACAAGTTGTTGGTATTTACTGTTTCTAGTGGGAAAATGCAGTGAATTGTATGCATTCGTTTATGGAAAAGATTCAGGATATTCTACAAAAATGCACCTTTTTGTTTCTTGGATGAAAGGATCAGACCACAAAAGGTAGACCTCAGTTCTTTAGATTATTAAAATATTGCTCACATGATTAAAAATGGTTCTTTGGGGAACCCAAAATGGTTTTTCATCGTAAAACTCATTTTGAAGCAATTTTTCTAAGATTGTAGACATCGATGAGATTAAATAAAGAGGAAATGGAGACTTTTGGATGCTTCTAAAATCAAAATTCAGTTGTCTCAATATGAACTGAAACATCTCTCAATAATTTGATCTTATCTTTCAAGATCAAATTATTTTCATTTATTGATTTACTAATTTCCAGCAACACAACTGACACGTTCAAGCACCAGAAAGGCAGTAAGGACATTGTTAAAATTGTCCATATGACATCAGTGGTTCAACCATAATGTTATGAAACTAAGAGAATGCTTTTTGTGTGCAAATAAAACTAAAATAATGACTTTATTCAACAATTTTCTAGCTTCCACAGTCCTTTCTGGCCCTTGAACGTGGTAGTTACGTTGCAGTCTATGCAGGGTCAGAAAGCTCTCATATTTAAATAAAAATATCTTAAATTGTGTCCTAAAGATGAACAAAAGTCTTATGGGTTTGGAATGACATGAGAGGGTGAGTAATTAAAGGATAACTATTGCCAAAATGCAACCTGGGCTGTTTTTTTTTTTTTTACAGTGAATGAGACAAACATATATCTAAAAGCATAATTACGACAAACGAGCCGTTTTTGAGATTGACCGTGATTTCGTTTTGTGGTCAATGGCCGGTGAATGGGAGTACTAGGGGCATAAATTTGAGCGCATCAAAATCTATATTTTTACAACACTAAGAAGGCTTGACACACCATTAAACTTTGCTCGAAGTATCGCCTGGGTCTCCACACATGAACTCGAACATTGAGAACATTGTTTGTGTACACAGAGTTTACTAAAAAGAAAGGTTTTGAACAACTCACTTACACTGTTTGGGTTTCCGCTCGCAGCCATCTTGCCAGTCAAGAAGTGTTGATCTCCGAATGCGAATGAATGGACTCCATAGGACGAAATATTAGGCTTATATGAGGCTCTTTTTACAACTAGAAGGTTAATATTGTTTTTCACTTGCGACAAAACAACGAATTAGCCGTGCATTTATATGGAAATATGCTTTAGGAGCTATCCTTCCTTGCATTCGGAGATCAACACCTCTTGACTGGCAAGAAGGCAGCGAACGGAAACTCAAACAGTGAAAGTGAGTTGTTCAAAAACTTTCTTTTTAGTAAACTCTGTGTACACAAACAATCTTCTCAATGCCCGAGTTCATGTGTAGAGACCCAGGCGATACTTCGAGCAAAGTTTCATGGTGTGTTGAGCCTTCTTAGTGTTGTAAAAATATTGATTTTGATGCGTTCAAAGTTATGCCACTAGTATTCCCATTCACTGGCCATTGACCACAAAACGAAATCACGGTCAATCTCAAAAACGGCTCGTTTGTCATAATTATGCTTTTAGATATAAGTTTGTCTCGTTTTCAGTAAAAAAAAAAACAGCCCGGGTTGCATTTTGGCAATAGTTATCCTTTAATGATAGAATTTTAATTTTTGGGTGAACTAGCCCTTTAACAATAGAATATGCTGGGATGAGAGACTCACCTGCTTGGTTGGTAGTGATGGTGACCGCTGCATACTGACGGACCGCCGGGGCTTGAGCAGACACTCCGTTTTGGGCCTCAATCTCAAAGGTGTAGTTGGTGTGTGCCAGAAGGTCCACCACGGTTACTGTCGTGTTAGTGAGGCCGGTGGCACGGGGCAGGAAGCGCACGGCCCCTCGACAGGGCTCACACTGCCTGGGACCCGGCCAACATCGCTTACAGACCACGTTAAATATCACATCCTTCCTGCCTCCGCTGTCAGCCGGCCAAGTCCAGTCTAGAATCACTGACGTCTCATTAATGGCAGAGATCACATTGCGTGGGGCAGATGGAGGTCCTGAGGAAAGAAGATACGTGATATAATAGTTACTCAAAATGTTTAAATCAAGCTATAAAAATATTGTACAACATGATGAAAATCCATTTGAGCTGTATTGAAATGCATATTCAACGCTAGGGCTGCCCTATAATAGTAGACTATTAGTAGACAATTAGTAGACGAGAAGAGGCTTGGTCGACCAAAAAAAAAAAAAAAAAAAAAAAAAAAAAAAAAAAAAAAATCCATAGGAAGTGGCAAAGTCATGCAGTCCATGACGGACAGATCATTAACGGCTGGTCTATGTGGTAATATAACACATCGGGCAGGATATCCAAATGCTCACCTATCATTCATCGACATCAAATTGTGTGCACTCACAATAACAACGAAACGTTGTGGTTTTGTAAAATAATGAAAGCAAACATAATGCGCTTTCTTGAGCGTGAATCTTCGAAACTCTACTACAAACAAATATTGACCCAGGAAACCTATCTTGAATGTTTTTTTCTACACTCTTTAAATTAAAAGTTCTTTATTGGAATTGACAGTTTCATGAAGTACCTTTAACATCGACAAAACCAAAAGTTTCACAAAAGGTTTTTTATAGTGGACCTCAGTTCTTTAGATTATTACAATGTTGTTCACATAATGAAAAATAGTTAAGAACTCTTCACTGAAAGGTTCGAGGAACCTTTCAGTGAAGTGAAAATGGGAAAGCAATGAGATTAAATAGAGAGGAAATGGAGACTTTTAGATGCTTCTCAAAGCAAAATTCAATGGTCTCAATATAAACTCAAATAAAATGTTGAAAAATGTTGTTCACATTATGAAAAAATAGTTAAGATCTGTTCACTAAAAGGTTCTTTAAGGAACCCAAAATGGTTCTTCAGGCAAAAACCCATTTTGGAGCCATTTTTCTAAGAGTGTAAAAAGCAATGAGATTAAATGGAGAGGAAATTACTTTTAACTAATTACTTTAACTATGCTTCTCAAGCAAAATTCAATTGTGTTAATATGAACTCAAACTAAATGTTGAAACATTTTGTTTACATGATGAAAAATAGTTAAGAACTGTTCGCTGAAAGGTTCTTTGAGGAACCCAAAATGGTTCTTCTGTGAAAACCCATTTTGGAGCCATTTTTCTAAGAGTGTAGAAAGCAACGAGATTAAATGGAGAGGAAATGACTTTAAGATGATTCTCAAATCAAAATGCAATGGTCTCAATATGAACTCAAACAAAATGTTGAAAAATGTTGTTCACGTGATGAAAAATAGTTAAGACCTGTTCACTAAAAGCTTCTTTGAGGAACCCAAAATAGTTCTTCTGCAAAAACCCATTTTGAGCCATTTTTCAAAGAGTGTAGAAAGCAATGAGATTAAACAAAGAGGAAATGAAGACTTTTAGATGCTTTTTATGTCAAAATTCAATGGTCTCAATATAACCTCAAACTAAATGTTGAAAAATGTTGTTCACATGATGAAAAATAGTTAAGACCTGTTCACTGAAAGCTTCTTTGAGGAACCCAAAATGGTTCTTCTGTGAAAACCCATTTTGGAGGCATTTTGCTTAGAGTGTAGAAAGCAATGAGATGAAATGCAGAGGAAATGAAGACCTTTAGATGCTTCTCAAATCAAAATTCAATGGTCTTAATATGAACTCAAACAAAAGGTTGAAAGACATGTTCACTGAAAGCTTCTTTGAGGAACCCATAATGATTTTTCTCTGAAAACCCATTTTGGAGCCATTTTTTTCTGAGAGTGTATAAAGCAATGAGATTAAATGGAGAGGAAATGACTTTTAGATAATTCTTAAATCAAAATTCAATGGTCTCAATATGAACTCAAACAAAATGTTGAAAAATGTTGTTTACATGATGAAAAATAGTTAAGAACTATTCGCTGAAAGGTTCTTTGAGGAACCCAAAATGGTTCTTCTGCGAAAACCCATTTTAGAGCCATTTTTCTAAGAGTGTAGAAAGCAATGAGATTAAACAAAGAGGAAATGAAGACTTTTAGATGCTTTTTATGTCAAAATTCAATGGTCTCAATATAACCTCAAACTAAATGTTGAAAAATGTTGTTCACATGATGAAAAATAGTTAAGAACTATTCGCTGAAAGGTTCTTTGAGGAACCCAAAATGGTTCTTCTGCGAAAACCCATTTTAGAGCCATTTTTCTAAGAGTGTAGAAAGCAACGAGATTAAATGGAGAGGAAATGGAAACCTTTAGATGCTTTTCAAATCAAAATACATTGGTCTCAATATGAACTCAAACAAAATGTTGAAAAATGTTCACATGATCAAAAATAGTTAAGAACAGTTGGCTGAAAGGTTCTTTGAGGAACCCAAAATGGTTCTTCTGCGAAAGGCCATTTTGGAGCCATTTTTGTAAGAGTGTAGAAAGCAATGAGATTAAATGGAGAGGATATGGAGACTTTTAGATGTTTCTCAAATCAAAATTCAGTGGTCTCGATATGAACTCAAACATTTATCATCAAAGTCTTCCAAGATCAAATTTTTATAAATTTTTATTTATTTATTAATTAATTTATATTTATTCATTCACCTAAATCTGCAAGCAACTGTCTCATTTGTGCCTTTTGGGATTTTTCCTAAGGGATGACAGGAGAAACATCTGGGACAAAGTTTATACTTAAATGAAACACAACTGAGAACTCCATTAAATCTCATGAGCTATGAAAGGGCAATAAAATGTCCCTCTGGGGAAGTACGTTTACTTTAAAAAGTGTGGGTTTAATCGTTAAAGTCATCAGTTATGGATGGATACGGAATTTAGACAGGCATGTCCTTCCCCTTGTTAAAATGTTGGCAAAGCCTCTAGAATTACTCCAGAGTTCAGAAGTGTCCTCACTGGATTGTTATATTAACTTTTAAAGATTGTCCCGATAAAAAAATGGGGTATGAAGTGCAGCCAGCGGGCTCTATTGATTGGAATAGCAGGCCAGCACAGCAAGCTGTTATTTGAATAAGTGACAGACTTCTGCGTATATGAACAAAAGTGAGGAGAAAGGAGATGGACACCAGCTCAAAGCCAGATTGTAAATAATTTTGGAATATTTCACGAATTTAATATTTGACCTCCGGGTATAATTACACAAAAACTAAATTCCTGCCTTCAGTGGTGGTGAGTGAAGGAATTAGGTGTGCGATGTTGGGTTAGTTTGATTTGATGTGAAATCTCACACTGAAGGCCCAGTCTAGAGAAGGTTTCCTGAGAACTTGAGAACCAATCTGACAGACATTTTGTCTGAAAGCGAGAGTGGGGGAAAGATAGGATTTGATACTACATTAAGAAATAGAACATTACACAAAGGAGTCTCCTCCACAAATTCGCTCCGGAACATTCCAGAACACTCCCTGTTGCTTTCCCTTGATTCTGACATGCCGATAAATCAGACGTTTAGCTTCAAGGTCGAATACAGGATTCACCACACTGGTCCTTTCAAAAGCACTTATAGAAAGAGAGCAACAATCCTTAAGGAATAATTCACTCAGAATGTAATTTTATAATCACATTTACCAGCTCTTGCTGAGGGGTAGACTGAAAGACTTTCACTGAAGTCTTAAACATCAGTCTGGTTCTTACAAGTAACAATAGTATGACTAAAAGGCATAGAATAAAGCATATAACTTTCTTCCAGAATTTATGCTCTGCTTATTAAATGTATACACTTTACTCGCATTTAATGTGCTTTCTATGGACATAAAATCACTTTTGTAAAACGTGGACATCCTAATGTCTATAGCCCACATATACTGTATTAGATGAAAAAAAAGGTCAAGATTATTTTGTTGCCGTTGTTATAATATCTAATAATACTTATCTGTAGCAATATTATCAAAACTAAAACTAAAATGAAACATCTCATTTTATTTCGAAATTTCATGAAGGTGAGAATTTTCATATTTGGCCCAACAATCTTTCTTTCTATTTTAAAGTACAGTGGATTTTCTACTTACAACACATCCTTGATCTTTCCTTTGTATAAAAAATGAGTATCATAAAAAGGAGGTTGTCTGTGTCAGCACAGATAAAAAATGCATTAATGTGCCTCAGTCTGCAGTGGCAACAGCATAAACCAAAGTCTCTTTTTATAGGAGAGAGGAAAAAGTAGTTATATGTCACTAGGTAACATCTTTGCCAGAGCAAGGCGTCCTTTGATCCAGCTGTATAATAGAAATCACAGTGAGCAGGTAATGTTAACAGACTGGCTGGCCTGTTAGGGGGAGGATGTGAGGTGTGCCAGAGTAAGCCATCCATTACACGGACACTTCAGTCTGACAGGCGGTTCACAAAAGTGTGAATACAGCCTTCGTTATTTTCGCCGACCTGAACAATCACCACCAACAATATGACGAGCAAATGAAATTCTCTCCGCATTGATAAGTGGTACAATCAAAACTGGGTTAGATTACTTTTAGTTTTAAATTTTAGTCCACTACTGATTACAGATTACATGAAAACTGTAGTAAGTAATGTAATCTAGGTTAACCATTTGGGGTAATGTAATCAAACTACTTTTTTAGATTACGTTTAATCTTTTTTTTTATCAAACTAGTTTAAACTTTTAAACTTAACATTAAATAAACTGAATATGATGAAGACATTGTGTTTCACAACTATTTATCACCAGTGTTTAGTAACTTGAATTTGTTTAAATCAATAAATTGTGTATAATTTACTGCCATTGTGTAAAAAATATGTAATCGTGTAATCCATAAAAAAGTAACTGTAATCTGATTATGATATCCCTTGTCAAAAAGGCTGCTATTATTGTTATTAACCGCCGCTAAATAAAAACAAAAAAGCTAATTGCGACAGTTTATCTCACAATTCAGACTTTTTTTCTCAGAACTGTGAGATCTAAATACACAATTGCAAGTTATAAAGTCTGAATTGCGAGACATAAACTCGCAATTCTGAGAAATAAAGTCTTTATTTTGATAAATAAACATAGCAGTCTTTTTTTTACCCCTCGAAACTGAACTTTATAACTCACAATTCCAAGTTTATACTGTATCTCACAATTCTAAGAAAAAAAAAAGACAGAACTTCGCAAAAAAGTCTTGCAAGATACAAACTTGCATTTGTAAGAAGTTTATTTCTCAATTCTGACTTTTTTCTCACAATTGCGAGTTTACATTTCGCAATTCTGACTTTTTTTCTCCGAATTGTGAGATATAAACTTGCAATTGCAAGTTATAAAGTGAGAATTGCGAGACATAAACTGCCAATTTTGAGAAATAAACTCACAATTCTGATAAATAGTCACAATTTTGATAAAGTCAGAATTCTGAGAAATAAAATCGCAATTTTAATAAATAAAGTCAGAACTGCGAGATATAAATTCGCAAATCTGACTTTTTGCCTCAGATTTGCATGCTATGAACTCACAAATGTGAGTTATAAAGTCAGAATTGCAAGACAAACTCACAATTCTGAGAAATAAAGATGCAATTCTGATAAGTAAAGAACTGGACTTTATAACACGCAATTGCAAGTTTATATCTCATAATTCTGAAAAAAAAAAGTCAGAATTGCGACTGTTTTTCTCACAAATCTGACTTTTTTTGAAATTTTTAAAAAAAGTCAGAATTGTGAGAAAAACAGTCGCAATTCTGACTTCTCGCAAATGCAAGTTTGTATCTCACAATTCTGACTTTTATATGCAGTCAGAATTTACATTTTTTCTCAGATCTGCGTTATATAAATTCAGAATTGTAAGTTATAAAGTCAGAATTGCAAGACATAAAATCAAAATTATGAGAAATCAACTCGCAATCCTGAGAAATAAAGTCACAATTTTGAGAGATATAAACTCGCAAATCTGACTTTTCCCCTTAGATTTGCATGCTATAAACTCACAATTGCGAGTTATAAAGTCAGAATTGCAAGACAAAAACTTGAAAAAAAAAAAAAAGATAAATAAAGAAATGGACTTTATAACTTTATATGCAAGTTTATATCTCGCAATTTAGGCTTTTTTCTCAGATTTGCGTGATATAAACTCACAAGTGTGATTTTGATAAATTTTGATGAAGTCAGAACTGTGAGATCTAAACTGAGAAATTCTTATAAATAAAGAACATACAAGTCTTTTTTCCCCTCAAAACTGGACTTTATAACTTGCAAATGCAAGTTTAAATCTCGCAATTCTGAGAAATAAAAGTTTTGATAAAGTCAGAATTGCGACTGTTTATCACAATTTAGACTTTTTTCCCACCAGTTTACATCTCGCAATTCTTACTTTTTTTTTTCAGAATTCCATGATACAAACTCACATGAGATATAGACTCAAAATTGCAAGTTATAGTCAAAATTGTGAGACATAAACTTGAGAATTAAACTATTTCTCAAATTTGAGAAATAAACTTGCAATTCTTAAAAATAAACTCAAGACATAAACTTGCAAATCTGACTTTTTTTTTTCTCAGAATTGCATGTTATAAAGTCAGAATTGTGAGACAAACTCATAAGTCAAACATATAAGTCTTTTTTTCTTGTAAAATTGGACTTTATAACTAATATAAGTTTATATCTCACAATTGTGAGAAAAAAAGTCAGAATTGCAAGATACGTTTTTTTCTCTAAATTCAGATTTTATTTCTCACAATTGTGTTTATATCTCGCAGTTCTGACTTTATAACTTGCAATTTTAAATATATATTTCACAACTTGCACAGGCTTGCATAAAAGATAATATATTCCAATTACAAGTACTTATGGAATCTGATTACATAATCCAGATGTACACGTAACCTGTTACTACCCAGCACTAAGTACAATTATATAACATGTTCGCCGTTGGCATTTTCCTCACGTCATAGATTTACGCCACAGAATATTGCCTTTATGAGCTCATAAAATGGAGGCAGCCAGAAATAAACAAGTCCATTTTATAAGTACTAAAAACAGGCATAAATATGTATGCCTTTGAAACATTCAACGGTGATTAAATGCCGACCTTCGCTGACACGACATAGAATGCAACATAAACTGTAAATTTTACAAAGCCATAATTCACAGAACAACTGCCCGTATAATGCAGCCATGACCTGAATTATATTCACATGCATACAAAAAACATCTCTGAAGAACTCAGAATGACCTTCCACAATTATTGCAGATAATATCGTGCGTCGTCTTCCTTTAATTGCAGTTCCGCTCTCAGAGCTGCACTTAAACTGTATCTGTTCCACTGCCTGCATCCCAGCAGATTCTATCAAGATAAATGTATGAACTCGAGGGCTATGACAGTATGAAGTGGAGAAATTAAAGTCGCACTCTCTGTTCGAGCGTTTTTCCGCTTGCTGTAGCCATCAAAGTCTTAAACCAACATTGGAAATGAGTGCTTAAGTGGGAATGAAGACTCTGTATTGCTTCCGACAGACAAAATAAAAAGCGACTCGCATGAGCGTGGCGTGATCCGACGTGCTGACTACTTCGGATGTCACGTAAGATACACCCTATTAAACTTGGCCGCAGAATTCAATAAGGCTCTTGGTGGTTTTATGTGATATGAATCAGCACTGATAGCAATGCGGTGATTTATGGATAATGTGTTTTGGAATGCTTGGCAGTCGCTGTATGCATCTGTCTACCATCTGCGTGCTTCTCCATAAAAGAGAATGGGTTAGCTTGCTCCGCTGCGCAAACCCAGAGGAGGCACGTCGGTGGAAACGGTTAAAAATAAGCAAACACGGCCTATTCTCGGTGGGACGGCTCGAAGGCCGCTGAGGGGGTATCGGAAGCTTTGTCAGAACGAGCCAACGCAAATTCATCAATCCTTGAACAAACACCATCCTTCAAAAAGCTCCAGCGCTTCTGAGAGAGAAGGCTGCACGGCGGACGGGAACGCTGGGTTTCAAACAACATAAATAATTATTCCCGTACAACAAAATCACTTCTAAACGCTTGTGGAGGTTTTGCTGTCCTGCACTGTTGTGTTGGACATCTGGGTACGTCTTTGTGTTGTGGGTCAAACTGACGTATATTGGTTTCCATGCAGTTTGCCAAAAATCAACACTAAGAAAAAAAAAAAAAAAAACCCTACAGATTCATGAGAAAGAAAAAAAAAATCTTTTGAAGCTTGCAGTGTTATTTAAGTATAATTGTGATACTGTTATAGTTTTGTTTAATAATTGTATTTTTGTATTTTCTGTTTTCATTTTCATTTTAAATAAAGTTTCGTTGTATTTTTGTTGTTTAAAAAAATTATAATAAAAATAATTTCAATTAATTTTAATTTTATTTTTAGTCCTTCATACACCAAGTTAAACTAAATGAAACTGAGAAATGACATGTTGGCAACTATCTGAAATAAGTTTTTTTTTTTAAATGTCTATATAGTTTTTATTATTTTTAATTGTTTTTTATTGTCTTTTTTTAGCTCTTTAGTACACCAAGTTAAACTAAATAAAACTGAGAAAAGATGTGTTTATTTTATCGTTTTCTTTTTCTTTTTTCTTTTATAAAATAAGAAGAATATATATATATAAAATTAATTGTGAACACAAAAACAAATAAATACATAAGAGAAATTATGAACTCATAAATAAATAAATAAATATGAGGAAAAACAAACAAATAAACAAATAAATAAATAAACGGTCCCACTTTATATTAAGTGTCCCTAATACCTGTGAAGTTACATGGTAACTAGATGTGTACGTAGCATGTAACTACAATGTAAGTACACTTTGGTACATTGTATCTACAGCTCTTAATACTGGTGTATTTACACACATGTAACAACTCACTGAATAGCATTTGTAAGTACAAATGTGTAACAGGACATTGGTAACAACACTTTTTTTCACTTCTGGAAGTACACATGTGTAACAAGAATTATGTAACTACATTTTGTAACAACAATATGTACTCACAGAAGTTTTTACACTTCCACACAGTCTTCAATACTGCAGTTACCAGTTTGGAATGCCCTGAAACATTATTGAAATCGTGATGATTCCTATGTAGGCTACATACAATTCTTGTATTCATGTATTTGTGAACACTGAATTAGAATTAAAGTATCAATTTGTAATACCAGTGTACTTACATGGTAACTCCTCAAGAACTGTCTACTTAATATAAAGTGTAAAATGGTCACAATTTACTGAGTAATATATCAAATGTAAACCTCTGTGCAACACTTTAATTTCAGTGTACTTACATGATAACTCCTCAGGAACTGTCTACTTAATATAAAGTGTAAAATGGTCCAGCCTGGTCTCATTGTTTATATGTTGGTATTTATACGTATTTTTAGATGCACAATTTAGATGTATTTCAACGTTTAAAACGTACAAATAGCTACGTATGTTTTGCTAAAAACGTAAAATATTTACGTATCTTTCATTTCATTAAATATTCGTATCAATGCCTTTTTATCATTTCATTAATACGCGATTTATATTTTTAGCCCCCTTAACCTACCCCCAAACCTAAAGCCACCCATTTTATAGCAAATATAAAAGGATATAAATCGTAACTGACAAAAATATATGCAGGGAAATTACCATTTTTACTAACAATATAGCATAAAAATATTTTTATAGTCACTAATCACACTCCTACCTCTAAACCTAACGTTAACCATTTCTCTCTCAGTACAATAAAAAAAAAAAAAAACATGACAGACAGAAAATTGCAATTACAATAATTTATTTAATGCAAAAATATCAACAGCCATACCAAAAAGTAATCCAAATGGCGATGCTTTTGCAGCCGCAGTCCTCTCTGGCAGAATACAGTAGGTTTGTTTGAGGTGCAGAGCAGAATTAAAGTTATTATTCGCTGAAATATTAATCAGATTATTTTCCTGATCCTCTCCGTAAATGCGGCCAAAGAGTATGCGCCCGCGCAACATTCAAACATATCTCACCAGAAACACGGCATGTCGTAAACTGTGACGAATGCTGCTGGCGAGAGTCAATGAGAGCTCGATTTTCCTGCCGTAAAAACTGCCGTTTCCTGACGCGGTTGTATTTGAATTCGTAAAATAAAGATAAAGATTTGAATTTGGGCATGTTCCTCGCAATGGTATGGATTCTGAAGATCTGGATTATAGCGCACAAATAAAATTGTTTCATTTTATAATTATGATGCGTGTTCGGTGTATTTTATGGTTTTATTGTTAGTCGCAGGGATGTCAGAAAATGCCTGCTGTGTCCCACCGCTACAAACGAAGTTAATATTACATAAATGGTTAAACGATTTTAGAAATGTTATTTATTTTAAAGGTTTAAAGTGTAGTCTTGTTAAACATTATGCTTACATATGCTTGGAAACGAGTTGGCAACAGAAATCACACAGAACAGGATGGAAAGTTATAATTTCATATTAAGTAAACTATTTAATAATGCATTTGAAAACACAGTTTATATATTACTCTGTAGGCTGGACCATTTTACACTTTATATTAAGTAGACAGTTCCTGAGGAGTTACCATGTAAGTACACTGAT
>NC_133368.1:12711222-12750743 GCF_049309525.1 Garra rufa
TAAAGATGTTTCATGAAGAAAATCACATTGCATAAATAAAATAAAATAAAATAAAATAAAATAGGAAAAAGGTGTATCATAAAGAATGTCACACTGCATAAATAAACTAAACTAAACTACATAAAATACAATAAAACAAGACAAAGATGTATTATGAGGAAAGTCACACTGCATAAATAAAATAAAATAAAATAATAAATAACAAAAGACGTTTCATGAAGAAAGTCACATTGCATAAAAAAATAAACAATTAAATAAAATTTGAATAGGTTGTATCATGAAAAAGTCACATTGTATAAAATAAATACATGAAAATAAATAAAAAAACTAGAAAAATGTAGCATGAAGAGGTCACATCACATAAATAAAATAAAATAAATAAAAGAAAAAAGAAAAAAGAAAAGGTTGTATCATGAAGAACGTCACATTGAATAAATAAAATAAAATAAAATAGGAAAAAGATGTAAAATGAACAAAAGTCACATTGAATAAAATAAAATAAAATAAATTGAATTGAAAAAAAAATTGAAATATAGCTAATTTATCAACATAAATTAAAGGCAGTGCTACATGTATTACTGTGATGTGTATACACTTTACTATTTAAATATATACCCTCCCCATTACAGTAATAAGAAAAAGGTGTTTTGTGAAGAAAGTCAAACTGCATAAAATAAAATCAAATAATAATAATAATAATAATAATAATAATAATAATAATAATAATAATAATAATAATTAAAACATTATTAAATATTAATTATTAATAATAAATAAAATAAACTAATAAAATTAATAAATTAAATTAAATGATAAAACAATGTATCATGATTTTTTTTTTAAATTAAATTAAATATAAAATAAAATCTAAATTAGGTTAAATAATCTTTAAAATAAAAATGACCAGCACTGTTACTGTTAAATAATGCTAAAACTATTGAAAAATGTTTTTGCAAATTGAAATATAGCTCATTTAAATTAAAGCAAATGATAAATATTAGATCAAAACCTTAAAAAAATTATAATAAATACACCTAAAGCTTAAAAAAGTAAATAATACTATAATTATAACAATTTAAATAAATTAAAACTCAGAAATGAAAAAAAAAACTAAAAAAATTGGAAAATGTGGATAACAAAAAATTACTAAAACTTAATTACCTTTATATAGCGCTTTATACTGTGCAGATTCTGTCAAAGCAGCTTAACAGTGTTAAACTGCAAAATTTTGTTTTAATAATGCAAACAAAGTTCAATTCTACTGTAAAGCAGCTCTTAAAAGATGATAATAGTAAACAGTCAACCAGTTAATACATCAGTTATGATAATAGTACAGTAACACTGACCTAGACTCTTGACAGTCTTAAGCTCACTCTTAAAATCTGAACACAGTGTCTAATATTGTCTAAACCATCATTGAACCTCAAGGGCAAATTCTACGTCCAAACACTTTCCACACTTTTCCTGTTTACTCAAAACAACTTCAAAAGCTCTGTTCTGGGACCGTCCTGACAACCAAACCCTAACATTCCCCCAACATTCTGAGAAACCAAAAACTCCTCGCTGGAAAGAGCATACACTTCACAAAGCGAATAAATGTGTTATGGAGAGCGAGCCAGGCTCTCCATCAGCTCTCTGCGACTGAAAGGAAAGGTCAGTGAAGGTTTCGCTCCACTTCAATGGTGCCAGCGGTAAACAGAGCGAGTAGTGGAGAGTGTTGACTAAACAAATGATTTCCTGGTTCCACAGACCAGCTCCCACCCCTTCCATTCCACAAGGTCAGAGGGACTCACGCCCTCCCATCCTGGTACCCACCTCCGGGTAAAATTAGATTTGATCAGGCACCCCGCGAGGCAGCCCAAGCTGGCTTGTACCGCACTGTGGATGGATATTAGCATCGTAATGTGCGCCGCGCTTCTGGGACTGTTTACAGTTCCAAACGTGTTTCCGCCCCTCTTTCGCAGCGCGGCTATAATGCCTCCAGTGTGCCCACACCTTCCCGATCCGCTCATCAGCGGGCTTTCTCATTCAAATCAGCTCGAGATCAGACCGCTTAATTAGGCCGCACACAACGCGCACCGCTAATTTCCCAAAGTGAAGCTCCAATGTGAGGAGCCTCTTTAAGAGCCTTTTGAAATGAATGAGCCTCCACTCCAGAAACATTACCTTGTCGTTACCAGGGCAAACACCAACAGAGGCCTGAGAAAGCTGATGTGAATTAGCGTCGTCGAAAGTCGTCCCTCCGCTGCATCCGCTGGCAAGCTAACAGAGCAAATTTGTAATTTGTTTTTGAGGGTTTGTTTTTGATTAGCTCTGCACTGCATCAAGGGTAACTAGGGCTGCTTTCGACTAAATATTTTTCTGGTCCACTAGTAGTCATTCATTTGAAGCATTAGTCAACAATAAGTCACATGTTTATTAATAAACCATATCACATGAGTAGATGTGAAATATTGCTGTATATCGGTACTGCTGTGATTCGGCTGTAGGTAATCACAGTATGCCATTATACAGTCATATCTCACGTCTACAAGTGATATTGCGTTTATACAACAGTTCGACGTCACAAGTGTATAAATACATAAAATAACAACGGCGTGTCTTTAAAAGCCCTCTTTTGTGCAGAACTACTTCCTTCCACCACAAATGCAAATCTAAAGTTGAGCTCAAGCCTCCGTTACTAATTCCAAAACATCACTTTAAAACTAGTAACGAAGGAACGCTGAGTTGCTTTATAGAAAGTGTTTTGTATTACTGTAGTAAAAGCAAAGTATTATGTGTAGTAGAGTATTATGAGAGAGAGAGATGGACTGGGCGAGTGTGATTACCTGTATCTGATACAGAATTCATTCTTCAGATTGGTATTTAAAATAATCATTAATTTAAAAATCTGCTGAGGAAAGCGATATCTTTGTCGTAAAATTAATATCCTTTTATCTGTTAAGGGTGATTTTGCTGCTAAGTGCATTTTTTAGCTGCATCAAGCTGTTGTTGAAACAAAAAATAACTTCTGTTTATGGTGTAAACTTTTCAAAGTAAAAGTCTTTATTGCTGACTCCCTCTCTTGTCACCATCTAATGGTGTAACAATGTAACTAAGATCATCATCACAAACACGCACCATTTCTCAACACTAAACACTATTATTAAATACTATTATTTATATAAAAGAACCATTGTATCAGTAATCAATATCACACTTGTTGATGTGAGATATGGCTGTATATCGGCACTGCTATAATCACAGTGTGCCTATAAACAGCCATCTCATGTCTATGGGTGTGTAAATACATAAAATAACAGGAGTGTCTTTAAAAATCCTCTTTTGTGCAGAACTACTTCCTTCTTCCACAAACTCAAATCTAAAGTTGACAGTTTAACAGCTGAGCCCTAGTCTGTGTTACTAATTTGAAAACATCACTATAAAACTAGAAATAAAAAACATTGGGTTGCTTCATTGAAAGCTTATTGTTTTACTGTATTAAAAGATGAGAGAGAGAGATGGGCTGGGCGAGTGTGATTACCTGCATCTGATACAGCATTCATTCTTCAGATCAGTCTCGTATTTACAATAAACATTAGTTTGAATATCTGCTGAGGAAAATTCTATCTTTCTCGTAACATTAGTATCCTTTCATCTGTTAAGGGTGATTTTTTTTTTTTTTTTGCTGCGTCAAGATGTAAACTAAAAATAACTTCTGTTTATAGCGTTAACTTTTCAAAGTAAAAGTCTTTATTGCTGACTCATAAAAACAGTCTCTTGTCACCATCTAATGTCAGAACAATGTAACTAAATAAAAGTCATAAAAGTTGCTAGGTAATTCAGTCGAATGTACAAATGCAGTGCTCTTTGAATTTACATAACCATGAGACTTTGCTAAAACAATCTTCTCTGGAACAAATTATAGATTAATAACGTTAGATTTACCCCAAATTATATTTTACGTGTAACCACTACAGAGACATTAGAGCCAGCGGTAAATTCCAGAAGATCTGGCCGAGGTTAGGCTGCTCTCGGTGGGTTCATGAGAGCAGAACAAGCGCTAACGATCTGGACCTCACATGTCTGAAAATGTTGACGCAAACTTTCAAATAGACGCTATCTTTATTAACAAACTGAATTTTTGAATTATAAACAAGTACATTCTCTGTTTATGAAAAACTGAAAACCTCTTAAAACTACATTCCGTGACACAAAAACAGCAATATTAAGTTAATAATATTGGATTTGGGCATCCACCGTGCAACTAGTTTATGCGTCTAAGCAACTAATGCAATTTTGGTTCGACCAAGCCTCTTCTCATTGACTAGCAGTTAGTTGACTATTAGGGGGCTACCCCAAAGGTAACAATAAACATTTTGCTCTGACATTACTGCATGTTAGTGACGCTCACTAGTTTCTTGGTGCTGCGCTCCAAACGTCATTGACGCGGCTCGATATGTTACAAATGCATGGCGAGGCTAATGAATAGCTTTTGCTACGAATGAGAAACAATGACTGCATTTTAATACAATTATCACACAGCAAATGACCACACTGGGTAATGCTTTTGCCTTTAAAGATACTTATAAATTAATTACAGACCTCTGCAGTTGATTCCTCTTTGTAAATCTGTCAGAGAGAATCATAATATTGTGGCTGCGCTAAAAGCGCGCTAATTATGATTCAGTAATGATTCAGAGGAGAGCAGGTCGGTCATTGTGAGGGCCATCTAACTGGCATATTTCATAATTAGAGACCTAGAGAACGAAGGATTGCAAAGCGTCTGGATAGAGATGCAGCTCCACCTCATTAAAAGCAGCATTTCTTTCCCGCTCAGTGGCATAATCCTGTCGCTACGGAGGACAACGTTGTGGCTCACTGCTCTATTAGCGGAGAGAGAGCTGCATATTTTCCTGGAGTGTCTCGCTCGCTTCGTCTTTTGACATCTTTGTTAGGCAACGGGTCTTATTTGTGCAGTGTCACGACAGCCGCTAGCCTTGCCGCAGGATGGACACACAAACAAATGCTGACACTCACGCTTATCTGCATTAATGTGCCATCTCATGCCAGACCTTCAGGCCCTTTATTGTGAGAGCACATCTCTAAATGATTCTGAGTTTAGCCATCAAAGGCTAATTGGAATATATGCCGAGTGAGAAATGTAAAAATCTGGTTCCAGTACTGAAAAGTGTGTTACATATACAGTACCAATTTGTTCACTCTTATCAATAAGGTCTAATTTGTTAATACCAGTTAGTTCATGAACTAAAATAGATACCATGAGCATATTTTTATTGTTAAGTTAGATTTATATGTTATAGAGATGCCATGGGACTAAAGATTTATTGAACTCTTGGTGATGGGCCACTTTTAAACGGATTGTTGTTTCCAAGGCTTTCTTCTACAGCAGTGTTCTTGTCAGCGGTTAAGGTCAGTGTGTGCTGTGTGTGTGAAGGAAAGCTTAGCTTTGTGTTCACAGCTGGACGCATGTGTACAGACTATAATCTAACGTAGGGAACAGCTGGCGCCCCATGACAACTGCGCATAGCAACATGCATGAGTATGCCGGGACCGCCAAACACTTCTCAAACTGAAACAAGAGCTATTCACAAACATAAACAAATGCACAGGCATACCGAAACATGCTATTAAAATAAGGACGGTTTTAGTGATGTGATCATTTGTCCTCACAGAATCCTATCCTTCTTCAATACCTGATCAAAAATGCATATTTATGTGTTATCTTGTTCTAGCTACTCTCTAATTTTATGCTGAGCCAGCAGGCTAAGATTGTAGCTTGCTACTGGATACCCTGTTGAAAAAAAAAACAGCTTAGGCTTGCATGTTATTGTATTTAGTACTGACCAAAATAAGATATTTCAATACTGTATGTCACATATTCCACAAAATAAAATGATAGTTGAATTTATAAAAAAAGACACTGTTCAAAGTTTACATACAGTTGAATCTTAATACTGTGTTGTTATCTGACTTATCCACAGCTTTGTTTTTTTTTTAGTGATAGTTGTTCATGAGTCCCTTGTTTGTCCTGAACAGTCAAACTGCCCGCTGTTCTTCAGAAAAATCCTTCAGGTCCAACAAATTCTTTGTTTTTTCAACATTTTTGTGTTTTTGAACCCTTTGCAACAATGAGTTTATGATTCTGAGATCCATTTTTCACACTGAGGACAACTGAGAGACTCATATGCAACTATTACAGAAGGTTCAAACACTCACTGATGCTTCAGAAGGAAACATGACGCATTAAGAGCCAGGGGGTTAAAACATTTGGAATGTGAGGATCAGGGTAAATTTAACTTATTTTGTCTTCTGAGTAACATGTAAGTATCTTCTGTAGCTTCTGAAGGGCAGTACTAAAAAAAAAAAAAAAAAAATATTTAGAATATATTTACAAAATAAGAAAAATGTACACATCTTCATTCTGTTCAAAAGTTTTTACCCCCGGCTCTTAACGCATCGTTTTTTCCCTGAATCCTCAACTTTTCTTTTTGACCTCAACTATAGAATAAGTTGATTTACATTTTCATGATCAAGACTAAATAAAGGGTTAAAGTGTTTTTTAGTTTGTTTATCATTTCAAATCAGGCACCAGAATCATAATCAGAATCAGAACATTTATTGTCATTGAACTTAAATCCAACCAAATTATGTATTCCAACGTATCGAGCCACAGTAATAATAATAATAATAATAAAAAAAACATACCGAAAACACATAAAAAAGTTCCTCAATATGTCAGATATTCCTGTAAAAAACTTATAAAATCAATTTAATGGCAGATAAATGTTAATTCTGGTGATTACGTTAGTATTTTTGCGATTAGTAATGAATGTAATTATTACGAATTATTTAAATGTTCATTTTATAGCTGTCGCCTACAGTGGCAAATTGCTGCCACAGACATATAACTAAAAAAAAAAACATTTGCCACTGTAGTTGCTGCATTTGCATTATGTCTCTTACTTATGGTAACTATTTTTTGCACGTTAATATCTTTTATCATACTGCTGTTTCCGCTGTTTTATAAAAAGTAAGCCACAAGACATTACTGCTTTAATACACTATATGAATATTGCTTTAATACAGTACATGAACATAATGTTTCTGCATGGTTTTCTCTGAGACGCTAGATGTGACTGGGTCAGTCAGTAATTTTAGGACATAATTTGGGCGAAATCCCCTGACACGTCTCAATAAGCCACCATGATGCCTGTAGCAAATTGAGTGCAGGAGCAGAAGAAAGAGGGGAGAAAAAGAGAGAAAGTAGCTTCGAAACAACTAAGCCTATTAGCATAATTTCCAAAGCCTCTCAGAATGCGAGTCCTCCTGTCGGAGCCATCCCTCTTCCTTGGTGCCATTGTGCTGAATGTACTGCTCTGGCACAATGGGAGCCCAGCATCGGCCACCACCTAATCCCCTATTGTGGCAGGTTTATGACCGCCTCTTTTTTCGGGGGCCCCTCAGGACCCTCCATTCCTCCGGAGCTGCCGGACCACACGGAATCGGCTGCCACTGATAAATCTCCAGCGCAGACAAAGAGATTGCAGGTCAGCCAAGGGTTCAGGGATTGTGCCGGCCACTTTTAATGTACGCTGACTGTCAGCCGCAGGCATGACTGATAACAGAGGTATTATTTTCACAGAGGAGCAGTGCCCAACACTAGCCATAAAACCTCCTATTCTAATCCAAATGACCTCCCTCTGGCTATTGTGGAGAGGACGCGCTTCCGTGCAGAGCTCAAGTGCGATAACCGTGGCCAACACGGCCGCCGAGAGAGGAGGGATCCGTCCGCCGAAGAATTACTGTCTATCTCTCCATTGTGTCCCTGTGTGGGAGGACTAGCTGCCAACGGCCGACAACAAGGAGGTGTTCCGTATACCCACCTCCGAGACCCTGACAGAACATAAAAATTCAGGTGGCAGATCTGTCAGCGTAGGTTCTTTGCTTCCCCATCGCGCTTCCCCATCTCTGGTGATAAAAAAACGCCTAGAAATCTAATGGGCCGAAGAAATTATTCAAACGCTTATGCTGCTACTCCACCCACATCATCAGTGAATACATGCATACGGGATGCGTGTGAGAGTGTGAATGCTTTTTTTTGGTTCTATTCCAAAACTTCTACCATCTACATAGACATCTGTCTCATAGGGCAGCATCTTAACCTCCCTAGTGAATGATTCAGAATGTTGTAAATAGGCAGGAACCAACACTCCGTATGAAAGACACAACTTACAACTCGTTAGTTTTGAAGTTTGATGTTAGCATGTTGCTAAGATAACAATGCAAGACTTCAGCTTATAACTTATCCAAATAGAGTTTAATGTTAGCTTAGCAACATGCTAACATCAAACTCATCTGAATAGAATTTGACATTAGCATGCTGATAAGCTAATAATGCAAGACTACAACTAACATCTTATTCCAATAGAGTTTGAAGTTAGCTTAGCAACATGCTAACATCCAACTCATCTGAATAGAATTTGATGTTAGCATGTTGCTAAGCTAACAATGCAAGACTAAAACTTACATCTTATTTCAATAGTCTGAAGTTAGCTTAGCAACATGTTAATATCAAACTCACCTGAATAGAATTTGACATTAGCATGTTAAGCTAACAATGCAAGACTACAACTTACATCTTATTCCAATAGTCTGAAGTTAGCTTAGCAACATGCTAACATCAAACTCATCTGAATAGAATTTGACATTAGCATGTTAAGCTAACAATGCAAGACTACAATTTACATCATATTCCAATAGAGTCTGAAGTTAGCTTAGCAACATGTTCACATCAAACTCATCTGAATAGAATTTGATGTTGCTAAGCTAACAATGCAAGTCTACAACTTACAACTCAGTCTGATAGTTTGATGTTAACATGTTGCTAATTCCAACAGTTTAATATTAGCTTAACAACATGCTAACATCAAACTCATCTAAATGCTAACAATGCAAGACTACAACTTAAAACTCATTGGAATAGTTTGATGTTAACATGTTGCTAAGTTAACAATGCAAGATTACAACTTACAATTCATTTGAATAGTTTGATTTTAGCCATGTTGCTAGGCTAACGATGCAAGGCCTCAACTTACAATTCATTTGAACAGTTTAATGTTAACATGCTGCTAAGCTAATGACGCAAGACTACAACTTACATCTCATTTGATTAGTTTGATGTTAGCATGTTGATAAGCTAACAATACAAGGCTTACAACTTACAACTTATTCTAATAGTTTGATGTCAGCTTAGCAACATGCTAACATCAAACTCATCTGAATAGAATTTGATGTTAGCATGTTGCTAAGCTAATGATGCAACACTACAACTTACAACTCATTTGATTAGTTTTATGTTTGCTTAACAACATTCCAAGAGAATGTTGCTAAGATAACAATGCAAGACTACAAATGACAACGTATTCTAATAAAGGCTGATGTTATCTTAGCAACAAGCAACATAATCTGAATATAATTTAATGTTAGCATGTTGCTAAGCTAATGATGCAAGACTACAACTTACAACTCATTTGAATAAAGACGTTAAAGGAACACTCCACTTTTTTTGGGAAATAGGCTCATTCTCCAACTCCCCCCTGAGTTAATAAGTTGAGTTTTACCATTTTGAAATCCATTCATCCCTTCTCCTGTTCTGGCGATATCACTTTTAGCATAGCTTAGCATAGATCATTGAATCCTATTAGACCAATAGCATCACATTCAAAAATGACCAACGAGTTTCGATATTTGTCCTATTTAAAACTTGACTCTTCTGTAGTTATATCGTGTACTAAGACTGGTGGAAATGCAAAGCTGCGAGTTTCTAGGCCGATAAGATTAGGAACTACACTCCCATTCCGGCGTAATAGTCAATGAAGTTTGCTGCCGTAATATGGCTGAAGCAGGAGCAGTAATACCACGCAGCACATGTGCAAATGCTAAACTAGCTGGGAACTCATTTCTGATAATACTCTGCCTGCTTTGGTCATATTACGGCAGCAAACTTCCTTGACTATTACGCCGGAATGGGAGTGTAGTTCCTAATCTTATCAGCCTAGAAACTCGCAGCTTTGCATTTCCACCGGTCTTAGTACACAATATAACTACAGAAGAGTCAAGTTTTATATACAACAAATATTGAAACTCGTTGGTCATTTTTGAACACGATGCTATTGGTCTAATAGGATTCAATGATCTATGCTAAGCTATGCTAAAAGTGATATCGCCAGAACAGGAGAATGGCTGAATGGATTTCAAAACGGTAAAAATTAACTTATTAACTCGGGGGGAGTTGGAGAATGAGCCTATTTCCAAAAAAAGTGGAGTGTTCCTTTAACATGCTGCTAAGCTAACAATGCATTAATGTTTTCCATAGGAAAAAATATTTTGAACAAAAATATATAAACCTTTTAAAGACAGACCCGCTGGAGTTAAAAGGTTGTTAATCGATGGTATGTGCTTTTGTTGAAGCCATCAGTTCCTATTATTTCAACTTATGTTTGAAAAAATCATGTTTGAATCCCTGATGAAAAACTGAAACACTATGTTGATGCATATTTTATAAATATATTATTGTATATTGTATATTTTATTATTATTATTTTTATATGTCTCTGTCATTTTTAATTTAATTATGCCATTCCCAGTGGTTCATGGGATTGTAGTTCTTTCCCTCATTAAATCTGTTAAGCACACAGTCTTGTATCTTTGCCTTTTTGTCAGATTACCAATACCTTTTTGCTTCAAATAAAAGTTTGTAAGGTTGTGGTTCACGCTGTAGTTGGTTGGCTTGGTTCGTGGCGTTTAACACACTAACAAAGACTTTTTAAATGGGAAATGAATGGGAAAAATGCTTCCAGAAGCAACACTACTGAAAAAGTGTGCTATAAATTTTGATGCTCAGCTAACAATGCCAGACTACAAAAAGCTTAAAATACACAGCATGAACAAATGTGAATGAAATATTGCTATTTAAATTAAACATTTCTCCCACCATTTTGGAAATATTTTTCACAGGGCTCATCACAGTGGCTTTATAGAGCTGCCTTCTTCACAAAGGATCCCAGTGATGATACCTTAGAATTTGGCTAAAATTAGGTATCTTCAGAGGCAGTGTAATTAATTTAATTATCATAATTACCTTTTGGAACAGTCTTTGCAAGGGAAAGTGTTCCTACAACGCCCTAAAATGGTGCCCATGCAGGCAGTTGACTAGGTTTTGGAGCGTTGAGTTTGTTTCTTGTGTGTGTGTGCTAAGTAATGGAGGAGAGAGCACTCTCAACAAAAGCCTGTGCGAATGACCAGCATGTGTGAGGAATAAGTGTCCTCCTTTCAAGAGTGCTGAAATAGGTCATCTCCAACACTTCATAAAAACAACACTGTGCTCCAAGTGAGGACAGCCCACTTCCTCTTTCACCAGCTCCTGACCAAGAATATATTTGCATTCCATGCTCAAGATGCTCAGGCCTACTATTAAAGGCACAGTTCAGTCAAAAATGACAATTCTTTTATCATTTACTCACCCTCATGTTTCAAAGCGATTGTTTGAGGAATATCCTACCTGTTCTTTTCCACACTGAAAGTCAACAGGAAACTGGAACGACATCAGCTTTGGAACGATCTAAACGATGACAGAAGTATTCCTTTGAAACCCCAAAATGTGTAAAAGTGATTTCACAAATCCCAGTTTTATACATCATAGCTTTGATTAATACCGATTCTTACAAAGAGTGACATGCAATTTTATTTTCACAGTTTATTTACACAGCTGAAGTCTTGCACAGCCAGTGTGTGTTCGGTAACTTTATCAAGGGACCTTAAGTAATGCTTAGCAAGAGGATTTCAACCACTGTGCTAGAATCTGTTGAATTTCTAGAAAGCCATTGCCAAACCACAGCTTTTCATTGTAACCATATGGCCAGTCCCCATAGTCACCTTCCCTCTTACTTCACACCTGCTGCTCCAGCGCAAACATGAAGCTATTCAAACAGCAGATGAGTGATCACTCATTTACTGGAGATCATTATCAAGATCCCATTTAGTTTCCAAACGACCTGGGAACCTTGGTAACCCACACCCAGTGTTCTGACCAAATCATTAATAAAACAAGATTTGCATTTCCTGAAGGAAATACCAGTGCTTGCAAGGCAGAAATGGAAAAAGTTTTAGGTACCTTCAGGTTTATGCTGTTGGTGGTTATAGTATCAGAATCAGTCAATTTGTAATTTTAAAGCTCAATGCTTAAAGGGATAGCTTCGCCTACAAATGAAAATTCTCTCATGAATTATTCAATGTCGTTCCAAACCCGTAAGACCTTGGTTCATCTTCAGAACACAAATTAATATATTTTTGATGTAATCCAAGAGTTTTCTGACCCTGCACAGACAGCAACGCAACTAAGGCTGTCAAACGATTAATCAGTTTATTGCATCCAAAATAAAAATTGATGTTTACATACCATATGTGTGTTTATTTGTGTGTTTATTCATTATGTACTGTATATGTAAATACACACACGTATAAATGTATATATAAATAAACGCATGCATTTATATATTAAGGACAATATATTTATATATGATGTGTATTTACAATGGCAAGTCAAAGTTTGGGAACCCCTTGCAGAATCTGTGAAAATGTGAATAATTTTAACAAAATAACAGAGATCATACAAAACGCATGTTGTTTTTTAATTAGTACTGTCCTGAGTAAGATATTTTACATTAAAGATGTTCACATATAGTCCACATGACAAAAAAAAAAAAGCTGAAATTATTAAAATAACCCCCTTCAAAAGTTTGGGAAAGTTTTCCAGTATCTTTTGCATATTTGAACCCATCCAGCAGTATGATTTTGATATCCATCATATCCATCCACACTGAGGACAACTGAGGGACTCAAACACAACTATTAAAAAAGGTACAAACATTCACTGATGCTCCAGAAGGAAACACAATGCATTATTAAGTACCGGGGGATGAAAATTTTCTTATTTTGTTGAAATATCATTTTTCCCATTTAGTACTGCCCTTTGCAAGCAACAAAAGACACTTGCATGTGTTCCGGAAGACAAATTAAGAACAATTTACCTTGATCTTCAATTCTTAATGCAACTTTTTTGGATGTGATTATTTGCAATTAATCGTTTGACAGCACTAAATGCTAAGAAACATTCAAGGACCAGAAAAGTAGTAGACATTATTAAATAACATTTTCTTCTCTTCCGTGTCAGTCTTTGGTGTATGTACGCATGAGTCGTGGTATTCATGAACGTGTGTCGATGACTGACACGGAAGAGAAGAAATTGTTGAATAAAGTCGTTATTTTTGTATTCTCATAGCTTCATAACATTACGTTGAACCACTGATGTCACATGGACTATTTTAATAATGTCCTAACTACCTTTTTGGGCCTTGAACGTGTCAGTTGCTGTCTATTCAGGGTCAGAAAGCTCTTGGATTTCATCAAAAATATCTTAATTTGTGTTCTAAAGATAAACAAAGCTCTTACAAGTTTGGTACGACATGACGGTGAGTAATTAATGACAGAATTGGCTGAACTGCCCCTTTAATTTGTGGAACAAATTGTAACCTGATAGTTTCTGGGAGGGTATGAACCTCAAGTCTTGGCGAATTTCATAGTTCTACAGAGATTCTCTAAAGATTTGTCACTTGCTCATAATGAAGCTGTAAGCATGGAGGCCCTTTAGGAGGCCTTGGCTGCCTGAATATAAAATATCCAGAGAAAAGATCAGGTTCTTCAGAGATCAGCAGCTCCTGCGAAGGTCAGGAAGGGGTCTGACGCCCACGCCGTTACGGGCAGCTAACAGAGCGAGGATGCTATTTAGATTCCTCCGGCAGGTGCCCCGTTCCAGCCCGGGCAGAGGGGCCCACAAATCAATCTTGCGTGTCGAGCCACTCCGCAGGGTGTCCGCACATTTGTTAAGGCTTGCCTGCCAGCCAGTCCCCATTCGTCTCTCTGAGGGGGCCACTCTAGGGGAAAGGGCTGTCTCACCAGGGGCCGCGCCGTGCAGGCTGGGTACGTGGAGCTGCGTCGCCATAAATCAGAGGGCCTCTGCGCGGAGCTGCGCGGCGAGGCTGTCAGGGTTGTCCGAGATGCGCCACCGCAGGTGATCCACAGACACCGTGGCAGGACGGCACCGAAACATCAAGAGTCTCTTCTTACGTGCCCTCAAACAGCTGTTGAGAATGTCCCTCTCTTTTTCTTCATAAATACCCACGCTCACACTGACAGGCGCTCACACTATGCTCTTCTGTTTGTTAACAGTGTGTTACATAAAATGCCCTCCTGCGGCTTGGTTCCTGAGCCACGGATATTTTCTGATGACACAGCAGAGCGGCAGAATTTATGAGACTAGAATAAACCTTTTCTGAAAAGCACAAGTGCTTGCAAACAACCTCAGGCTTTGTCAGAGATTAAAAGTGAATGCGGTGGGTTGCTTGATGCCTGCGCTTTGACAGTGAGAGACGAGGGGGGAAGACGCAGGGGTTTTGAAATGAGCCCAACGCCAAGGGACCGTCTCTGAGACGAGCGAGCTCCTCTGGGTCCTCCTTAGATATCTTAGAAAGGGAATGCTTGAGGAGGGCTGACATTTTACACAAAACCCCCTCTTTATACAAGGAGAGGGGCAATTATCTGACTGTTTGCACCAGTCAGGGGGGCAATTACCTGAGAGAAAGGTCAGAAGCAGTGTTCTGCTCCAGGTCCTTCTCCACAGGATTGATTGCTCACCTGGGCTGATCACTGGGGCTGATACGCTCGGTCTCACGCGATTTTGTCTCCTTGGACTCATTGAGATTTCCTGACACGGTTCTCTGACAGACCTTTGTTTCTAGCAACGGAGGTCTTTACATAAAGGGTGGTCAGCTAGATGAGTTTAACTTTTCTATTTTGTTATGCAGTTGTTATGACATATTTCATTTTAACATATATACAGTCAAACCAAAATTTACTCACTTACAAAAATGGACTATACGTCACGACTTTCATAGTGTCCTGCACCAACTAGTACAAGAAAATATCAAACATTATATCTGGTAATCTAATTTATCTAATTTATTATTATTATTATTATTATTATTATTATTATTATTGTTTTACAGAAATAACTTAACCTTCATGTTCATGTTACTGTCATTTTGACTCTTTTTCTTTTTCTCAAAAATGCTAGTTAATATTATCTCACTGAACTAACACAGTCATTCCTTATTTAATTTATTTCAACATATATCACATATTGTATATGTTAACTTATACTACTACTACTACTACTACTACTACGCAATAAGTCTTGAGGAAGCAAGGAAGCCCTCGGCAGACAAAACTTGAGATTGCACAATATATGAATTAAGAATTGGGAGATTTAAACTCAAATTTGAGAGAGAAAAAAAAGATTTTGCGATTTTATCTCAAAATTCTCACTTTTTCCAATTGCAAGAAACAGTCTGAACTCAAAGTCAAATTTGTGAGAAAAAGTCAGAATTGCGAGATGTATAATTACAGTTGTGAGAAAAAAAGATTTAATCTGACAATTAAGAGAAAAAAGTCAGATTTGCAAGATTTCACTTGAAATTGTGAGAAAAATATATATGAATTAGGAATCGTGAGATTTAATTTATAAATCAAAAAGAAAATAAGAGAAGAATTGTGAGATTTAAACTCAAAATGGAGAGGAAAAAAAGAAAGATTTCGTGATTTTATCTCAAAATTCAGACTTTCCCCCTCAAAAGAGAGATTCTGAATTCTGAGATATAAACCCAAATTTCTGAGAAAAAGTCAGAATTGCAAGATTTATACTTACAATTGTGAGAAAAAAGATTTGAATTCAGAATTGCAAGATTTAAGCTCATAATTGTGAGGAAAAAGAATTGCAGGATGTATACTTAGAATTGTGAGAAAAAATATATGAATTAAGAATTGTGAAATTTTTAAACTTGAAACTGAGAGAAAAAAGGAAAGATTTCACAATTTTATCTCAAAATTCTGACTTTTTCCCCCTCAAAATTGCACGAAACTGAATTTGTGCAATTTAAACTAAATAGTTCAGTCTGAATTCTGAAATATAAACTAAAATTTCTGAGAAAAAAGTCAGAATTGCTTATACTTATACTTATAATTGTGAAAAGAGAATATATGAATTCAGAATTGCAAGATTTAAACTCACAGTTAAGAGAAAAAAATCAGAATTGCAAGATTTAAGCACACAATTGTATTTTATGTTAAAATTCTGACTGTTTCCTCTCAAAATGGCAAGAAACAGTCTGAATTCTGAAATATAAACTCAAATTTGTGAAAAAAAGTCAGAACTTATCTCAAAATTCTGACTTTCTTTCCTTCAAATTTGCAAGATTTAAGCTCACAATTGTGAGGAAAAAGTCAGAATTGCAAGACGTACACTTGCAATTGTGAGAAAAAAAAAAAAAACGAATTAAGAATTGTCAGATTTAAACTCGAAATTGAGAGAGAGAAAAAAAGACAATACTTAAGACTGCAGTGCTAAATCTGCTCTGGGGTTTTAATATAAAGGGGGACATAAGGCCATGCCTCCTATCACAAAACCCAGAGTTCAGCTTGTTTCTGCTCACCCTTCAATCTAATCACCGTACAGTGCAGAGAGAATACCTCACACCTCAAGACACAAGTTACATTCCACGCTAAATTACTGTTATAGACTCGCACCTCTCCCAGATTCAATCTCACAACCTGCCTAGACTCAAACTTTCTCTTTCTGTCTCTCTCTTTCTCTCTCTCTCTCTCTCTCTCTCACACACACACACACACACACACACACACACACACACACACACACACACACACACACACACACACACACACACACACACACACACACACACACACACACACACACACACACACACACACACACAGTCTTTCTGTATCCTTAGAGCTCCTGCTACTCGAAGAAATGCTCATACAGCAGAACACAACTTCAGATAAAGAATCATTTTACGGGAAGTTTTGAGGCGTCGGCACAAATTTGGATCGAGGTGGAAACAATGGCTTAATCTTCACTGTTACAATACATCATGGCTCTTTCTGTAACATCTTATAAGTTCACTCAAAGCAGAACAAACGCATTGGCACTTTTTAGTTCTTCTCAGCACACTAACAACTGATTCTGTGTTTAATTGGCATCAGAACAGTCTGCCAGGAAACAATATTGGGGCTATAAGCAGATTTGTACAATCTTACAATCAAGTTACAATCAAATCTCTCTAATAATTTCGATATTGTACTGTTTTGACAGTATTTTGCTCAAATATAAGCAGCTTTGGTAATCATAAGAATCTTTAAAGCAACAACAACAAATAACCAAATAATCTGTAACCAGATTTTTGCTTAAATTCTGTAGAAATCGGCATCATGCCATAAAGGCTGTCGATGGAGACCGAACGAAGCCCGAGACATTCCTTTAACTCATCTGACAACCAGCCATCTGGTGGGAGAGCGTAAGGTTTGTAAAGTCGAGAAGCGAGGGAGATTTTATAGATGGAGGCCTATCAAGGGAGCAGCCTTGGTCTCTGGCCTTTAGCAGCTCACTATTAGTTACACTGATAGATCTCTTAAGACATCAGAGGGGAGATTAGAACACACTTTACTGTGAAAAACAATCCCTTCAGCGGGCCCCTCTACCACAGCCTGATCGATGCACACTCAAACAGGCCTTGTCAGGACTGGGCCACTTTGATTGGCTGGTGCTGAGGAACAGACAGCAGACAAGCTGACAGCGACCCTCCCCATAAGCCTCCCATCGATCTTGTGAAAGCCCTGCTGCCACACACACAGAGATGCTGTCTGTCCCCCGCTGCCGAGCGGACACTGCGGAGAGCGCACTGCGTGTCACCGTGCCGTGACATGTACATGCCAACACATGCTCGCTTACACACATGCACACACGCTGTCTTTCCCACATGTGTGGTGAGGGAAGAAAGAAAATGAAATGGCACACAAATGGACATTTTGTGAAGGTTCTTTTCTTAAGAAAATTCATTCTTGATGATCGCAGACTAAGCTGTTTTTCGACAAAAGCAGATCTAAGCCTGTTTTCTCCATGGAGTAAAAATAAAGGCAACTGCGACTTTTTATTTTTACAATTCTGACTTATTCTCACAAATTCATATCTCACAATTCTGAACTGGGAGACATAAACTCAGAATTGAGAGATATAACATTGCTTTTTTAAGGGAAAAAAGTCAGAATTGTAAGCTACTGTAAAAAGTCACAACTAACTTTTTTCTGTGGAAGAAACAAACAGAACTGTGAGGTGTAACCTCAAAATTTAAATTCACAATTGTGAGAAAAACTCAGAATTGTAAGATTTATACAGTACTTGTGAAAAAAAATGAATTCAGAATTCTAAGATTTAAATTTACAATTGCAAAAAAAAAAAATCTGAATTCCAAGATTTAAAATCACAATTGTGAGAAAAAATGTCAGAACTGCAAGATTTATACGTACAATTGTGAGGAACAAAAAGCTAGAATTGCAAGATTCAAACAATTGGGAGGAAAAAGTCAGAATTCCAAGATTTAAACTCACATTTGTGAGACAAAAGTCAGAATTCCACATTTTAAATTCACAATTGTGAAACAAAAGTCAGAATTCCAAGATTCAAACTCACAATTGTGAAACAAAAGTCAGAATTCCGAGATTTAAACTTACAATTGTGCAAAAAAAGTCAGAATTCCAAGATTTAAATTGACAATTGTAAGGAAAAGTCAAAATTCTGAGATTCAAACTCACAATTGTGCAAAAAAAAAGTCAGAATTCCAAGATTTAAATTGACAATTGTAAGGAAAAGTCAGAATTCTGAGATTTAAACTCACAATTGTGAGAAAAAAAGACAGAATTCCAAGATTTAAACCCACAATTGTGAGGAAAAAAAGCTAGAATTCCAATATTTAAACTCACAATTGGGAGAATAAAAGTCAGAATTCCCAGATTTAAACTCACAATTGTGCAAAAAAAAATCTGAATTCCATGATTCAAACAATTGGAAAAAGTCAGAATTTGAAGATTTAAACTCACATTTGTGAGAAAATAGTCAGAATTCCACGTTTTAAACTCACAATTGTGAAACAAAAGTCAGAATTCCTAAATTCAAACTCACAATTGTGAGACAAAAGTCAGAATTCCGAGATTTACTCACAATTATGAGACAAAAGTCAGAATTCCAAGATTTAAACTGACAATTGTGAGAAAAAAAGTCAGAATTCCAAGATTTAAACTCACAATTGCAAAAAGTACGATTCACAAGTTTATATATCAAAATTATGATGATTTCCCTCAAAATTGTAAGAAACAGTCTGGATTCTTGCGTCTATAGGTGCTAAATTAATACTAGATAATATTTAATTTAAACATGTATATGGTGTTTTTTTTTTTTTACAGAGTATTTATATAGTGCCCTGCAGAACTATTCAGTTCTTAAATCTCCAAATTTAACTCATTTTACTGAATTACCAACAGTTATATAAGCACTGAAATGCCAGAGTTAAATATTCCATTTGCATAAGTACTCATTTGAAGAAGCTACAGACGAGAAACTAACAAGAAGGCAATTGCCTTATAATTGGTCCCTATACCAGTGAATCATTAAAATAACTACCACATTTTGAATCATTATGAGGGACAGCTAAGAAAATGAACACTAAAGCACAGTCCAAAGACGATTTTGCATTATATTAGCTTATTACAAGAAGTGTATGGGTGTCCCAACGGAATCTCTTTAATTATCGGAAAGTGGACTGAAGTTTAGTGCTGGGCTATTTGACGGTGTATTATTGTGTGATGTAAAAATGGGTCAGCTGGTAGAGATTTTGCTTTACCACAGTATATACCACAGTAAATTCACACAAAGATAAGAATGGATAACACTGCTTAATGTTATTTACAAAAATGGAGCTATGGAAATACAATACACAGTGGGGTGGGACTTTTTCCTCACAATTGTGAGATTAAATCTTGCCATTCTGACTTTTTCCCTCACAATTGTTAGATTAAATCTTGCCATTCTGACTTTATCACAATTGTGAGTCTAAATCGTGGAATTCTGACTTTTTCTCTCACAATTGTGAGTTTGAATCTTGGAATTCTGTCTTTTTTTCCTCACAACTGTGAATTTAAATCTGGGAATTCTGTCTTTTTCCCCCTCACAATTGTGAGTTTAAATCTTGGAATTCTGCATTTTTTTCTCACAGTTGTGAGTTTGAATCTTGGAATTCTGACTATTTTCTCACAATTGTGAGTTTAAATCTTGAAATTCTGAATTTTGTCTCACAATTTTGGGTTGAAATCTTGCAATTCTGACTTTTTTTTCCCAAAATTGTGAGTTTAAATAATGGAATTCTGATTTTTTTTTCTTCACAATTGTGAGTTTGAATCTTGGAATTCTGACTTTTTCTCTCACAATTGTGAGTTTAAATCTTGGAATTCTGGCTTTTTTCTCTCTCACACAATTATGAGTTTAAATCTTGGTATTCTGACTTTTGTCTCACAATTGTGAGTTTGAATCTTGGAATGCTGACGTTTGTATCACAATTGTGATCTTAAATCTTAGAATTTTGACTTTTTTTCTCTCACAATTGTGATTTTAAACCTTGAGGTTACAGCTCACAGTTCTGTTCATTTCTGCCACAGAATAAAAAAGCTGACTTTGTTTCTAACAATTCTGACTACAATTGTTTGCATTGTTTCTAAGGAAACATTACACAAAAATGTTCTGTAGTGTACCTTTAATATACTTGGATCTTGGAATTCTGACTTTTTCCTCACAATTTTGAGTTTGAATCTTGGAATTCTGACTATTTTCTCACAACTGTGAGTTTAAATCTCAGAATTCTGACTATTTTCCCACAATTGTGAGTTTAAATCTTGGAATTCTGACTTTTGTCTCACAATTTTGGGTTTAAATCTTGCAATTCTGATTTTTTTTCCCAAAATTGTGAGTTTAAATCTTGGAATTCTGGCTTTTTTTTCTCTCTCTCTCTCACAATTATGAGTTTAAATCTTGGAATTCTGACTTTTTATCTCACAATTGTGAGTTTGAATCTTGGAATTCTGACTTTTGTCTCACAATTGTGAGTTTAAATCTTGCAATTCTGACTATTTTCTCACAATTGTGAGTTTAAATCTTGGAATTCTGACTTTTTTCTCTCTCACACAATTATGAGTTTAAATCTTGGTATTCTGACTTTTGTCTCACAATTGTGAGTTTAAATCTTGGAATTCTGACGTTTGTATCACAAATGTGATCTTAAATCTTAGAATTCTGACTTTTTCCCTCACAATTGTGATTTTAAACCTTGAGGTTACAGCTCACAGTTCTGTTCATTTCTGCCACAGAAAAAAAAAAAGCTGACTTTGTTTCTAACAATCTTGACTACAATTTTTTTGCATTGTTTCTAAGGAAACATTAAACAAAAATGTTCTGTAGTGTACCTTTAATATACTTGGCTAATTTAATGCTTCCATCTACCAATAAAAGTGTAATGTTTTCCACATTTTAACAATCCATTCTGCAGACTTTCCCCCCTGCAGTTTCCATCTGGACCTGCATATCAGTCATTCCAGAGGTGTTATACAGAGAGGAATTGTTGATACAGTGATGAACCCACAACATTTCTGTTCTTTCACAATGTAACACAGAGGCTGGAGTTGACAAGCTGCTGATGAGGGGGTTTGTTAGAGGGGATAAAGCCCCGAACAATGCGATTACAGTAGGGCTTCCAGAGGACGAATGTGATGAGGAAATCATAGGATTGGAGGAATGTCCCCCTACTGGGCGCACACATGGTATTTCACTCTGTTCCACCTCTTCTAGCTCACCGCCGTGACTCGGACAATGAGCCCTGCAAAGCCCATGACCACTCTCGCTGCTGCCGGATTGCAAAAACTGTGTCAGAGAGCCAGTGGGCCCCATAACTCCGCCTGGAGAGTCTTTATGCCATGCAGCTATTTGGCGTCCACACATTCCCTTCAACAGGACAAAACCATGTAAGCTCGGCCAACCCAAGCTTATATGTAACATGAATAATGAACATGCATGTAAATGCCTTTTATGGTTTCATAAATAGAGCCTGACGCAGATTCACTGACCCAACGGCTGGACTGCCGTAAAAGTGGGCAATGATGATAAATGGCATCTATTTACTGGCATGGATCTCGCTTGGCAAAAATATTGGCTTTGGATGAACTTCCCTCCGCTCCGTTAATGCATTTCGAGACCTCCTCTGGCATTGATTTATCCTAAATACAGCAGCAATCATAATTAGCCCAATTAAAGTGATGAGTAATAACCATGCCGATTCTTCATACACCTGGAGACAATTTTCTGATGCTCTACACTATGGTGCATTAATTACCATTGATCCACACCATGCAATTTCCATTTGCACATTGTTCTATAAATCTCAGCTGTAATTTACACTGAGCAAACAATTATGCAAGATTAGTATTCCTTTAGTGACAGTAGCACTGAGAAAAACCTACTTGCGATAACTCTGTGGGAAACGCATCATATGTGTCATATTAAACAAAGTTTGCATAAAGATATTAAAACATCTGAGGCTGGATGTTTTATGTATGATACTGTGATTAACACCTAACGTTCAACAATCATATGCAGCGTGATCGGATATCGCTACTAGGCCCTCGTCCTCGTTTGCATAATAACGACATGCAAATGACACTTAACAAGCAGTCATATCTATTTAAATGTAAATCGATGTATTCATAGGTCTGTCCTCATTAAACATGGCAGGCTGTTAATTCTGACTTCAATACCCAGCGAAAGATAAATTGCAAATGTGATCTCATTAATATCTCAATTGTTTCTCCAAGATAGCGGTGGAATGAAAAAGGACAGCAAATGGACAATGATGCTTCAGAAATCATTCTGCTCTAGAAATATTGCTTATTATCAATGCTGAAAACATTCAAAACGGTGACGCTTTACTTGTCTTTACTTGCACTTTTGATCATTTTAATGTATCCTTGCTGACTGAAAGTATTCATTTCTATCTGACCCCAAACATAACTGAAAAAAAGAGAAAAGTCTCTTGAAGAAAGGAAACTTCCTGAGCAATATATATTTTTTTTTTCATGGCTAGGTCTGCAATCACAAAATAATATTACTTTCTAAACTGCGACTGTGCAGGGGTGAAAAAACCACTTAGTGTCTGAAAATTGTTAATAGCGCTCTGTTTCAGACATACACGACCTCATAATCTGTTTTCCATTTCTTATTAGAGTCGTCGCGCTCCGCTGTTGTGGTTTCCAGTCATCCATCTGACAGTACTGTTAAGTCTTAATGCATGGCGAGTGTCAAAACACCGATATAATGTGCAATTAAACATGACTATTACTCGTTTCATAGACATGACTCTCCATAACGCGAGTCGGTTTCAGCTGTGTAAACGCTGCGAGTCTTTTTTAATGGGAAATGAAGAGGTTCTGATGTCATGGTTTTACTGCTCTGCTCTGGGAGTGAGCCTTTTCTTTGGCATCATAATCTCTGAGGAGCACAATAAATGAGCACAGGCTTTATACTTTAATTGTGTAACACTGTCTCAGTAAGTGGCCTTTGGCAACGGAGCTGACATTCCACTGGCAAGCCAAGAGCATCAAAAGAGGTTAAAGATGGATAACAAATGCAGCTCATCAATTCAACAGATTTCAGCTGTGATTAAAGATCCATGCTGTCAGTCAAGAGACCATTTTGAAGTAACAGGGAGCCAGAATGGTTGCTTTTGTGTGATATTGCTTTTATATAACAGAAGAGTAGCTTTAAAAACAATGTTTTGAGGTACTTTGTTTTGTCTGTGTCATCAAAAAAGCTTTAAACAAACCCACAGAAGAACCACATCAAAAAACACACAGTAGAGGGGTTTCCAATGAATCAACTTTTTTTTAGTACGACTCAACACAATTAATGAGTCAATGACTCACTCATAAAGACAATCACTTTAACTCCTGGATAAATCAGTGTTTCTGGATAAATGTTTGGACATGTTTGGTCATGCCTCATTCGGAAAACAAAGTCACTTGTTTTGTTCCTGAATGAGTCGCCGTTTTTGGACAAATTGGTTGAGTGAATAATTCAAATGACTCACTCATGAAGACAGACATTTGTTTTGTTTCTGAAAGAATCTGCGTTTTAAACAAATCAGTCAAAACAAGGAATCAGTGACTCACTTTTAAAGACATTCTTGAATAAACCAGCATTTTGAATACATTTGTTAAGTCTTTGTATTTTGAATTATAAATTGCAATAAATAATTAAACTATTCACTTATAAAGACAGTCACTTTAATTCCTGAATAAATCAGTATTTCTGGATAATGTTTAGAATAAAATATATAATGACTCATTCAGAAAAACAACTTGTTTTATTCCTGAATACTTTGCCATTTTTTAACAAATTGGTTGAGTGAATAATTCAATTTACTCAGCAATGAATCAGCATTTCTAAATGAATCTGTTGAATAAATTATGCAATGACTCATTCATAAAGACAGTCACTTGTTTGGTTACTGAATGAATCAATTGTTTAGTATAAATCGGTTAAGTGAATGATTCAAATTATGCATAAAAACAACTATTTGTTTAATTCCTGAATAAATTAGTCTTTCTGGATAACTGTTTTGAATAAATTATATAATGACTTATTCGGAAAAAAAACAGTCACTTGTTTTGTTTCTGAATGAGTTGCTGTTTTTGAATAAATTGGTTGAGTAAATGATTCAAATGACTCATAATGGTTACTAAATAAATCAGCATTTCTGAATGAATCTGTTGAATAAATTATGCAATGACTCATTCCTAAATCAGTTGTTTTGAATAAATCGGTGAATGATTCAAATTACTCACTCATAAAAACAATTAATTATCTGAATGAATCAGTATTTCTGAATAAATGTATAATAAATGATGAACAGTCACTTGTTTTGTTCTTTAATCAGACTGTGTTTCTGAACAAATTGGTTAAGTGGATAATTTAAATGACTCACTGTTAAAGACAGTCGCTCGTCACCACAATTGTTCATTTTACATATCAGACAGGTATTTCCTGTCTAAGTGGGTGTTTTTTGGTCTAAATAAGCTGCATTGTGAACCAGGCTTTACTAAAGATAGATAACTAAAGCTACCAAGATGGCTTAGGAAACCAAGGAATCCAAGAGGCCGATCATCAACCCTTAAGAACCAATTACCGAACTCCAGGTTCAGTTTCATTCCATTTGACAAATACCCCAACAGTGGAATCTTAGCGGAAAAATGTCGGGAGATTAAAAGGAAAAACGATGCCGGAAATGTCTGCCGGTCAATTTTCCATGATGAGTATATTAATCTTAGAGGACTGCTCTCTGTGGCATTTGGAGTCCCTCTCCATAGTCCCTAGCACTGGCCGTATGTGTTTAAAGAGACGGCTCACAGACAGTGGCTTCCTGAAAGGTCACTGCACATCTCAAAGGCATCCCACAACCTTTAAAGGTCTTCTCTTTTGTCCCCTCTTTAAGTGGCAGATGCATCAAAGAGCGGTCCGCTCTGTTTGGAGCTTTTCAGAACAGATAGATTACAAGTTCAGATGTGCTGGATAAATTAAAGTGCAAAATGACGCCTCGGGCTGTACTTTACAGCTTTAGCACCTGATAGCATCACCACTGAACATCCTAAATGAAAAAAAAAAGTCTCTGTTGAGTCTCGGCTCAGATTCTAGCTCCTGGCTTTCATCATTCTAAGCCTGAGAGCGCAACATTTTTTCCGGGTAGCTATTGTAGCCTCCATGCACTGCTGCTCTGGAATATCCACTGTTATGCTTGGCATTCAAGGTGGAGAGCAGACTCAAAGGTTGGAGAGCCGTACAAGTGCACTGGAGCTTGAAATGCTTTAATAAGCTGAGGGTGCAGAAATTGCGGTCTCTCTGGAATGATGCATGGACTCACCAGACTGATCCACACCACCGTGTAAAAGGAAGTGTGTGTGTGTTTGTCTCTCTGATGTCGGCCTCTGTACTTCTCCAGCTGGCGGGGGCGATGCAAAACCATCCTGTGTGAACTTCGGACCTGGTTTCCTGCTGTATTTCTCATCTTTGCTGTGTTTGTCCTAAAACGTATGTTTTGCATGGCTGGTGGAGGGCGCTTTGGACAGCTTCACGTCATCGGACAGTCCTTATGTGTTAGAGGCAACTGTAATCAGCATGCTGTAGATTCAACTGGCAAGTTCTCTAGGCAAGTGTGTGAACGCCATCTGTGTACATTTCTAACTTTGCTGTGTAACTTGCACATGAATGATGCTGTCTGTGTGTGTCTGGACTAGAAAAGGTGTGCTAATATACAAAAATATTTTATTTTTTAAAACAGAAATGAATACTTTGAAATTTCTCTGCCGATACGATAGCAGATTATTCAGAATGAAATCTGCCGATATCGAAATTAATACAGATAGCTTGGTTTTCTTAAGGAAAAAATGTCTCCCAACCAATGCTGTAAAATATACAGGTTATGCACTCATTTATACTAGAAGTTCAAATGAATCAGACAAACCATCTAGGACGAGTTAAAAAAAAAGTAGAACTAGTATTAAAAAAAATAGAAGTAGTATTAAAAATAGCCAAAAAACTTGACCTTACAAATTTTTAATTTTGAGTCAAATTTGGTGAAAATTGGACCAACAATCTAGGAGCAGCTTGAAACAGTAGGTTTTCAACATAAATTAAAATGGCGGACAGGAAGTTCAACTGACTATGGCAATATTGGGACCAATGTTCATGGAATAACCCTAGGAATATCTTGAGGTCACTTTCATTACAATAGGTCAATTGAATCAAATGTTATTACCATTTTTTGAAACATTTTTGCACGCTCTTCGTTGAATTCATTTGCGTATTATTCTAGAACAGTTTGACTAATCAACTTGAATTCCATAACCTTTTGCCATTATCGTCTAAAGATGATCTGAGCCAATTTTGGTAAAAATCACATAGACTGTCTAGGACAAGTAAAAAAAAATTGTTTTTTCTAATTATTAAAAATAGCGAAGAAAAAAAAAACTTGACCTCACAAATTAAAAACTTTTGTCCATTTGCAGAGATACAGTCTCAGACGCAGTTTGGCATCATTCCAGCAAATATATTGATGTGTTAAACAACAAACGTTTCGTATATATCGACACGACATCCACAACATGGTCTGAAGATGATCTGAGTCAAATTTGGTGAAAATTGGACCAATGGTCTAGGAGGAGTTCGAAAAAGTAGGTTTTTAAGAAAAATTTAAATGGCGGACAGGAAGTTTGGCTGACTAAATTGGGATCTATGTTCTCAGAATGACCCAAGGAATATATTAAGATCACTTTCATTTCAATAGGCCAATTTAATCAAATGTTATTAGCATTTTTTTAAACATTTTTGTGTGTTCAAATTCGTTGTGTGTCAAATTCGTTCTCGCATTATTCAAGAATAGTTTGACTGATCAACTTATATTTCATTACCTTTTGCCAGCATCTAAAGATGATCTCAGCCAATTTTGGTGAAAATCAGACAAACTGTATAGGACAAGTCCAAAAAGATAGGTTTTCCGAACTATTAAAAATAGCCAAAAAACTTGACCTTACGAATTTACAATTTTGGTCCATTTGCAGAGATACAGTCTCAGACGCAGTCTGGCATCATTCCAGCAAATTCACTGATGCGTTGAAACAACAACCGTTTCGTATATATTTCGATACAAAGTCCATAACTTTTTGCCAACATGGTCTGAAGATGATCTGAGTCAAATTTGGTGAAAATTGGACCAATGGCCTAGAAGGAGTTTAAAAAAGTAGATTTTCAACATAAATTAAAATGGCGGACAGGAGGTATGGCTGACTTTGGCAAAATTGGGATCTATGTTCTCTGAATAACCCAAGGAATACATTAAGATCACTTTCATTACAATATTCCAATTTAATCAGATGGTATTAGCATTTTTTAAAACATGTTTGCATGTTCTTCGTCCAATTTCTTTTTTTTGACAAATCAACTTCCATCATTCCATATTACTTCCATATTCCATAAACTTTTGCTAGCATCATCTAACGATGATCTGAGCCAATTTTGGTGAAAATCAGACAAGCCATCTAGGAAGAGTTCGAACAAATAGTTTTTTTTTTAAATAATAATAAAAAAAAAAAAAACTTGACCTTACGAAATTGCAATTTTGTTCCATTTGATCTAGCATGAGTCAAGAATTCTGAGGGAAGAAAATTCCTTCTAGACCAGACAGTTGGTGGACAGACAGAAAATGGAATAATTGAATTAGCACAAAATGGTACATTTCTCCCAAAAAGTCTGACTTTACTAAGGAAGTATTTTGAGAAACTCCAGTTGTTGGAGAAGGATTGACTTAGAGACTCCAAATTTGCTATGGTGACAGTTCAGATTCTTCTCTATCTGTGTGCCAAATTGCACAACTTTCCCGTAAGCGGTCCAATGGGCTGCCATAGACTCAAGAGTGGAAGAAACAGAAACATGCTTGGCCTCTAAGGATTTCTGAAGGGTCATGTGACACTGAAGACTGGAGAAATGATGCTGAAAATTCAACTTATTACCAATCAAAAACCAGATAGAAAAGTTAATACTTGAATTAGCACAAAATGGTACATTTCTCCCAAAAAGTCTTTGAATATGGGTCAATGACGTGGCATGTCAATTCTGGTGTCCAAAGCATATTCATAATATTAAAAATGTATACATTTTTAAATGCATTTCATTAAATGACTCAACTTTCCCCTCTTTAATTACTCTTGTGAGAATTCATTATAAATAATTAATCTTTAAGGAACTATTGAGCTCAAAAGTCCCAAAACGTCATTCCGGGTAACTGTCCCGGCTTAAAATCTGAGTACAAAAATACAATAAAAATGTAAATAATAAAAATAAAAATATTTAAAATCTACTTGGGCATAATTATATTGATGTTTTAAACGATACCTGCAAATATGGTTATAATACTAAGTTTAATTAAATTTTAATGACAGAAAGACTTTTGTCCCCAAATTGTGATTTCTGTAATGTCACTCCTGGATAACAGACACCAATGACCATTTTAGACCATAATGCATTGTGGTATGTCATGTGACATAATATTGTATCAAAAAGAAGACCCTGAATGAGCACCAGAACATGTGCAAAGGTGACTAAGCGTCTCTTAAAATATTGATATTTTGACTTTTTCGGTCACTGATGCACTTTGTAGCAATATCATGTGTCCTTTTGGATAACACTGACAAACTATTTATAATGTTTTTATATGAAAAAACTATCTATTTGATCTAAAAGATTACCTTAAAGCGATGATGGCTAAGTTGTAGTTTTCCATAGGTGGTTAAATTAGTGCCTGATTATAAAGAAAAATATTTGTTTTGTCATTCCTGGATAACAACATGTCATTCTTGGATAACAAAAAAACTCTGTTAGCCAGGACATGTCATCCGTTATCCAGAATGACATAGGCATAACAATCTAGTTTTTTTTTTTTTTTTTTTTTTTTTTTTTTTTTTTTTTTTTTATTATAATTTTACTTACAATTTACAAAGCAGGATCAAACATCAATTCAACTTTCCCCCCACCCACCCACCCACCCACCCTTCCCTTGCGGTCTCTGTAAATGGGGTATTTAATGAATAGAAAAGTTAACAGCAAATCAAAGCCACAGGAATCATGAAACAAAATCCAGCATTACAAATGCAAAAAATACAAATAAAAAACATTCATACTGAGCCCTGATCAATGTTTTTTGCAATGTACTTGGAGATCTTCTCAGCCGCTATAGTCCAGATCTTTAATGTAGACATTTGTGCCAGGTTCACCCGAGCTGTGGATATTTCAAGCATTATAATGTCCTGAAGTTGTATCAACCATTTATACATATCCAGGCTATGTGGTGGAAGCCAGTGTTGCGCTAACAGTTTTTTTGCAGAAGTTAAGCCGGCCAGCCAAACAGTTTTTTGTAGCTTAGAGAAATTCAAAAGAGAATCGTCACACAGTAATAATATAAACGGGTTCACCGGTATAGGATAATCAATCATTTCTGATAAGATGGTACACACCTCGTTCCAAAATTTTTTAACTTTTTCACATTCCCACATCACATGAAAAAAGGATCCAAGTTGCTGGTCTGAACATTTATCACAGAGGGGACTAAAGGAGGAATCGATACGATGTCTTTTAAGTGGGGTCCAATAAGTTCTGTGACAAAAATTGTAATGAATCAGTTGGTGATTGGGATTTTTAGATGAAGAAAAAATGTTCAACCATACTCTTTCCCAGTCCGTAACACCTTCCTCTTGTTGACAGTCTCTTTCCCAAATGCGCTGTATAGCTAAGCGTTTTGCTGTAGCCACTAAGGCCTTTCTGTACATCCATGAGGTGAAATGGCTAGAAGAAGACAGATCAAACCAGGCAACAATTGGATGCACGGGTAGATTTTCCCCCCAGGGCACCCCATAGGCCTTCATGGCCGACCTTAGGCGCAAATATAAGAACAGAGAGGAGGGTTCAGATCCATACCGCTCACATAATTCTTGAAAACTTAACATGCCGTTAGAACCAGAAATATCCTTCAATGTATAAATACCTTTCTGCATCCAATCTCTTGAAAAAAAAGGTGCACCACCGGAACGAATATCATTATTATACCAAATAGGAGTATAGGTGTGCCAATTATGGGAATGTTGAATGCATTTTTCCATCAGTTTAAAATTGAGTATTGTATTGGAAATGATAGGACCAAACGCTTGCATACATTGTTTGTTGTTTAGCCCAGAGAACAGTATATCTTGTAACCTATATTTATGTGCTAAGCTCATTTCAATCTCTCTCCAAGAAACCCTAGAGTGCGGGTCGAGCCAAACATTGATACATCTTATTTGAAAAGCCCTATGATATAATTCAAAGTTCGGAAGAGCTAATCCCCCATTATCTTTTGTCCGCTGCAGAGTTTCAAATTTTAATCTAGGCTGTTTCCCATTCCAGATAAATTTACGAATCATAGAGTCAAGTTTGAGCCAAAACTTTTTAGGAGCAGGTAATGGAATCATAGAACTAAGGAAATTGATTCGCGGCAAAACATTCATTTTAACACTCGCTATTCTGGCATGTAGTGATAAGGGCATCGAGGTCCATCTTTGGAGGTCTTGCTCCACCCTGGTTAGAGTTTGAAGATAGTTGGCATCTGGAATAGCCTGCAGGGATGATTGAACAACAATGCCTAAGTAGCTCATGGAAGTTTGTATGGGAACATTACATGGTAATCTGACTTTTTTAGCCATGCCATTAAGTGGAAGCAAAGCGGATTTATCCCAATTGATTTTGTACCCAGAAAGCATGCTGAACTTTCCAAATACCTTCAGTATCTGAGGAAATGAAGCTTGTAGATCCGAGATAAACAGTAATATGTCATCCGCATAGAGAGATATATGTTGTTTGTAGGACTTAACTGAAATTGAACAAATGTTTTCCTGTCTAATCAGCTGGGCTAGTGGCTCGAGCGACAGTGCAAATAACATGGGGGATAACGGACACCCTTGTCTGGTGCCACGTTTTAAATGAAAAGGTAGAGAGTGTACCCCATTGGTTATAACAGAAGCCGTTGGGTTTTTATATAATACCTTTATCATGTTCACAAAATTTGTTCCAAGGCCAAAGGCATCTAAAACAGACCAGAGGAAGTCCCACTCCAGCCTGTCGAATGCCTTCTCCGCATCCAAGGAAAGAACTGCTGCTGGAGTGGGACAAGCTCGGGATTCGTGTATGACATGCAGTAATCTACGAATGTTATCAGCTGCCAATCTACCTGGCATAAAGCCGGTCTGATCTGGATGAACTAATTTGTTTATATAACGTTGCAATCGCAAGGCCAAAATTCTGGCATACATTTTAATATCTGTATTTAACAAACTAATGGGTCTGTAATTTGCACACTCTGAGTGATCCTTCCCTTTTTTGGGTATCAACGATATAAGTGCTGTATTTAACTGTGGGTGAAAGGCCCCAGCTTCTACTGCCGCATGAATGGCCGTCAGGAAGACAGGACCGAGTAGATCGAAGTATTTAAGAAATAACTCAATAGGGATCCCGTCTAAACCTGGCGCCTTGCCTTTTTTAGCCCCCTGTAACGCCTCTTTAAGCTCCTCCAAGGTAACGGGCTGTCCTAATTGATCCGCTTCTTCATAACTAAGACGAGGTAAAGTAAGTGACTGCAAGAAAGTTGTACAGCTTGGACTTGAGGGATTAAGTTCGGATATATAAAGTTTAGAAAAGAAATCAGAAAATGCAGAGTTAATTTCTTTGCCATTCCTGACCAATCCTTTAGATGGGTGATTAATTATATCAATGTACGCTTTCGCTTGACTTTGCTTCAGTCTAAGGGCTAAAAGTTTGCTAGGTCTAGCACCGCTAAAATAATAGTTCTGTCTGGTTCTGTGAAGTACAAATTCTGCTTTCCTTCTCAAGAGATCATTCATTTCTGCCTTAAGGATTTGAAGCGTCTTAAATAACGAATTGGAAAATGAAGATTTTAACGAACATTCCAGAGATTGACATTCTTTTTCTAAATAGTCGATTCTTTGATTTTGCATCTTTTTTAAATTAGTAGCAAAGGATATCGAAAAATCTTTGATAAAACCTTTCGTGGCTTCCCACACAAATATAGGGTCTTTAACAGAACCAATATTAAATGAAAGAAATTCAGACAGACCGGCCTTAAAATCTGCATCGAACTGGTTATTCAGTAAAAGAGAAATGTTAAAACGCCACCGCTGGGATCTTTCGGCAAACAAATTACAATTGAAATCTGCCATTATAGGATTATGATCTGCAAGAATAGCTGGAAGTATCATCGTCTGATCAAAAGAAATCAAAAGTTCCTTGGAGCACAGTAGGTAATCTATTCTGGAAAATGAGAGATGCCGTGTCGAGAAAAATGTATAATCTCTACTCAGGGGGTTTCCAGATCTCCAAACATCGATCAAATTTAGCGCTTTTACAAAATTATTAAGAGCAGCAGAAGAATTGAGCTGAACTTGATTACACAAGGAAGATCTATCCAATACAGGATCCATAACCGCATTCATATCTCCCCCAATAATCAGAGAATAGTCTATCAGCGAGATCAAGTGGTTAGTAATTTGTGGAAAAAAATTTGCCTCAAATATTGTAGGGGCATAGATCGATACAAATGCTATTTTCTTCCCTTTAATGTTTGTGCAAATATAAGCTAGTCTACCAGATTGATCTTGGCTCTCTCTATCAATCTTGAGGTTACATCTACGAGAGATCAAAATAATAGTACCTTTAGTTTTAGTATTATCAGTAGAGAAAGCCGCCACTCTGAAAAATTTATTCTGTAATCTCTGAACATCTGCTCTCTTTAGATGGGTTTCCTGAATTAAAGCGATATCAACCATTTTCCTGCGCAAGTAAATCAAAAGTTTGGCTCTTTTGTTAGGACTATTAAGTCCTCTGATATTAAGCGATATAACTTTTAATTTATCCATAATCTATTGGAAAAATGGTGCGTATTTTAATAAGTATTGCACAACCAAAATATATCTGCCTGACCTGTGACAAAAGCAAAATAATAGAAAATATACATAGAAATAACATGAACAAATACCCCCTATCTGAGACCGCAAAATCCCCTAACATTATAAGGGCCCGTGGCAACATCCACCTTCGTTCACCAGAAAGTCAACGTCAACCCCCCTCTTCTACTGAACATGAAATATGAAGTAAAACAGCATGCATAATGTAAACAATAATGACAGTCAAGATATATGTAGGCTACAAGATAAATTAACAGAGGGCAAGTGCCTCATCAAATTAATAACTAAATCAATGTGTTTAAACAATTATACTTATAATAAAGTAAATATAAAAAATACAATCAAATGAAAAAAAAAAGTATATATGTATGTATATATAAAAAGTATATAAATATTAATAAACAAACAAAAATCTCAGGACTCAAATCTTCTAAAACAGATCGTTACATTGTTTGCACTTCACTTTACTAACAGAGGCACTTATTCCTAACCCGTTCAAGGACTCTTTACCCTTCCATAGACTCTGCAGGCGGCGATGGACCATAAAAAGCCAGTTTACGTCTGGCACCGGATGCGTGTCCATTGCGGGCTTCCACTAAGAATTCCTCCGCTTTTTTAACTGAATCGAATGAGTGTTGATTCCCACCATAACTAACGCGAAGAATCGCAGGGTATATAAGGAAGTTTGGAATTCCCAGCGCATGCAACTCCTTTTGAATACTTCCGAAGGCCTGTCGTCTACGGGAGGTGAACCCGCTATAGTCGGCGAAGAAACGCAGGTGGTGCTCTTGGTCACGAATCGGTTCGGTTTTCATCACTTCTCTGGCTCCTTGCAGAATCGCTTGCCGGTCCTGATACCGTAACACGCGAAAGATTAAAGTGCGGGATTTACCAGAGCCGTAAACTCTGTGCGCTCTGTCGATCTCGATCGGTCCCTTCTTCTTCAGCGCTGGTATCCAGGTAGGGAGCATCTTTTGAAGAAAACCTATTGGGTCATCTCCTTCACGGCTCTGCGGGAGCCCCACCAGCCGCACATTATTACGGCGAGATCTGTCCTCCAATTCCGCAATTTTTAAAGTGAGGCTTTGCTGCTCTGTTGTGCACATATTTAAATCTTTCTTCATCTGCCGCGTCTCACCCTGGATCTTGTCAACCTTTGATATCAAGTCTCGTACCGTGTTCGTTTGAGATTGTACGTCTTGGCGGAGCTCTATCAGAGATGATTTAACATCTTCCATGGCCACTCGTATAGCTTTCTGAACCGTAGTTTCAAGCGATATTTGCTGTTTCGATAGCGCCTCCGCAATGGCGTCGGTCAGATTAGCTTCGGTGCTCGCTAGCTTCATCTTTTTCTTTCCCGAGGGGGTTGTGGACGGTGAAGAGTCCTGTTTTCTGTTTCCGTACATAATACTGACACTATTGCAAGTAGAAATTACTGACTGTCGAGTATAATAAAACTATTTAAATAGCAAAAGAAAGGGGGTTTGGACGGAGCATCAGTATCTCTCAACCATCGCGTGTATGGGTCACGTGACCTCCCATAACAATCTAGTTTTTAATTAACATTTGTAAACTTTTAGGTATAGTTATTATAGTTATATTATTAACATTAACATTATTAACATAATTGTATGTTTTTTGCCGTATTTTTGCTGTCATTCATCTTGATTTCATATGATTCACATTTAATTATCATTGAATTTAACTTTTGTAATGTTAATGGTCAAAATCATGAATAATGTAATCATTATTATTAATATATCCACATTTGGTAATACTTTATAATAACTACACGTTAATAATCATTATTTAAACATCATTAAACTGTTAATTCATCAATAAATTTACGATTTAAAATGCAGCTATAAATTCTTAATGCTTGATTTATAAGCCTACCTACAAGTATGAAATTAAAGTATGGAAATACAATTATTAAACACATTATAGATATGCTTTTAAATCAAGAATAAAGCATTTATAGCTGTATTTATAAACTGCTTATTAATGTCTTTTAATGCGTTATAAATAGGGCTGGGACACGATTAATCGCGATTAATCGCATCCAAAATAAAAGTTTATGTTAACATACTAAATGTGTGTTTACTGTGTATATTTATTATGTATATATAAATACACACACAAACATGTATATTAAAGAAAACTGAAAATAAAAATTAAATTAAAATAAATAAAATATTTATAATTCTATATATAATCTAAATTAAATACAAATATAACTATCCACACATATAAGTATTTTTTAAAGGCTTTACATGTATGTGTGTCTATTTATATATACATAATAAATATACACATTAAACACACATTTAGTATGTTAACATAAACTTTTATTTTGGATGCGATTAATCGCGATTAATCGTGTCCCAGCCCTAGTTATAAATGATGAATTAACTGTTTACTAATGTTTAACTAATGATTAATAGCGTGCCGCTATTATAAAGTGTTACCCATTTTAAAACTTTTGTATAGCTTCTGGTGTTTTAAGGTCAAATCTGTTCTTCCAGATGCCTCTGTCTAATAAAGAGAGGCAGAGACGGTTCAGAGCCAGAATAAACACAGATGCAGAAGCTAGGGCTGAGTATCTTTGAAAATAGAGAGCAAGGTATTATGGTGATGATTCAGTGGAACAATAATGTGTCAGTAACAAGCAAACTTGAAATATTAAAGGAACATTCCACTTTTTTTGGAAATAGGCTCATTCTCCAACTCCCCCCGAGTTAATAAATTGAGTTTTACCGTTTTGAAATCCATTCAGCCGTTCTCCTGTTCTGGCGATATCACATTTAGCATAGCTTAGCATAGATCATTGAATCCTATTAGACCAATAGCATCGCGTTCAAAAATGACCAACGAGTTTCGAAATTTGTCCTATTTAAAACTTGACTCTTCTGTAGTTATATCGTGTACTAAGACCGGTGGAAATGCAAAGCTTCAATTTTCTAGGCTGATAAGATTAGGAACTACACTCCCATTCCGGCGCAATAGTCAAGGAAGTTTGCTGCCGTAATATGGCCGAAGCAGGAGCAGTAATATCACGCAGCACATGTGCAAATGCTAAACTAGCTGGGAATATTTCTGATAATACTCCGCCTGCTTCGGCCATATTACAGCAGCAAACTTCCTTGACTTTTACGCCAGAATGGGAGTGTAGTTCCTAATCTTATCAGCCTAGAAACTCGCAGCTTTGCATTTCCACTGGTCTTAGTACACGATATAACTACAGAAGAGTCAAGTTTTAAATACAACAAATATCGAAACTCGTTGGTCATTTTTGAACGCGATGCTATTGGTCTAATAGGATTCAATGATCTATGCTAAGCTATGCTAAAAGTGATATCGCCAGAACAGGAGAACGGCTGAATGGATTTCAAAACGGTAAAAATCAACTTATTAACTCGGGGGGAGTTGGAGAATGAGCCTATTTCCAAAAAAAGTGGAATGTTCCTTTAATCGAAATAGGTTCAGACTCATTTGCAATAAGCCTAAATGTTTTAGCGGTGTAATGTGTTATTACACATTATACACTATACCCCTGGCCATTGTTTATGAAGCATTATAATTTTACAGATTTACTGTAATATTTAGAAAATACGATTGTAATGAAATTGGTGTCCCAAAAAGCCTGTTGTACTTTTTTTAAATCATTAAAAACTGTGAGTTTTGCAACTGTCAAGTGTATCTTACTTTGTTTCAAGTTTGAGTGTTGGAAAGAAAAATTATACTGATGATGGTTTTTATGGTAATCCTGAAAAATATTGCAGAATGTCATTCCGTCTAACAGTATGTCATTCCGGCTAACAATGACACGGGCAATTCATTTAACCCATATTTGTGTGTTAGATTACACAATTCAGTTTTTTGTTGAGTTAATGATAAAACAAGTCTTATTTACTTTATTGGAAAACATTTTTAAACATTTTCCAGGTTTTTTTTTTATTTGGTTCTGAATTTTTGAATTAGCAGCAGCCAAAAATGAGCCTGTGCCTATAAGAAATCCCAAATTGATTATATTAATTGTGATTAAAATGTAGTTTTCTGAGCACTAATTGTTTGTTGAGCTCCAAATATGGAGATCAGTACATTTGTATATGCCAACAATGGTAGAAATGTAATTAATTTAAAAATTCATTACGTTACCCAGGAATGACATTTTCATGAGGAAAAAGATCTGATTCATCAAAAAAAATGGTTAATTACATTCTTGAAATGTGTAAATATCATTGCATTACATACACAACACTGTAATAAGTATAGAATGTCCTAACATTTAAAGTTTTTGCCAGTTTTATTTTTTTTTCACATTTTAAATCCTTATCCGTCATTCACCCATATACAGCTTTACTAAGGAAGTATTTTGAGAAACTCCAGTTGTTGGAGAAGGATTAACTTAGAGACTCCAAATTTGCTATGGTGACAGTTCAGACTCTTCTCTACCGTATCTGTGTGCCAAATTGCACAACTTACCCCTAAGCGGCTGCCATAGACTCAAGAGTGGAAGAAACGGAAACGTGCTTGGCCTCTAATGATTTCTGAAGGGTCATGTGACACTGAAGACTGGAGTAATGGTGCTGAAAATTCAACTTACCAATCAAAAACCAGACAGAAATTTTATTATTGAATTATCACAAAATGGTACATTTCTCCCAAAAAGTCTTTGAAAATACAGCTTTACTAAGGAAGTATTTTGAGAAACTCCAGATGTTGGATTGATTTAGAGACTCCAAATTTGCTATGGTGACAGTTCAGACTCTTCTCTATCTGTGTGCCAAATTGTACAACTTTCCCGTAAGTGGTCCAATGAGCTGCCATAGACTCAAGAGTGGAAGAAACGGAAATGTGCTTGGCCTCTAATATGTAATAATGCTGAAAATTCAACTTATTACAATCAAAAACCAGACAGAAAATTTAATAATTGAATTAGCACAAAATGGTACATTTCTCCCAAAATGTCTGCTTTACTAAGGAAGTATTTTGAGAAACTCCAGTTGTTGGATTCCTGCCTTCTTTATGCAGGAAAGGGGCAGAGCACAGCTTGCCCACTTCATCACATGGACACCTGAAGCTGTCCCAGGAGGCAGTAGTGTAGCAACCAATATAACTGGGAGAGTTTCATTTTGATTGGCAATCATTGCAAAAACTCAACAATTAAAACCACTTCATCCATAAAAGTTAAAAAAAATCTTTAAAATCCATGTAGGCCTACTGGGTGAACATCACATAATTGATATTCATGTGCAAAGCTGATGAGTTTTATACCAGGTCCCTCTGTTTTTCAAACACTCACAATGCCCTTGCCAGGATGCATGAAAAAACAAAAGCATGTGACCCATGGGACACCAGCGCACAACATGCTGCATGTGCTCATTTGCAAAAGCAACAAACAAACATGTGCAGGACAATGCAGGTGTAGTATTAAGCACTTTTAGTACCTAAAGCATAAACAATGCATATAAAGTGATTACGGTGCAGGATAATTGCCAGAAACAATTGCGCTGAAAGAGCCCGTCTGGGTCAGGATATAAAGAGTATAATAGTACTGTAAATGTCTGTGGTGTAAATGGAAGTGCACTTTAAGGGCTAATGAGAGACAAAGGTTGTGCTGTCATGTGCATTACATCTGCCCGCTTCTCTCTGGTTAACTATAACGATCTGACCGAATCGACAACGCTGCTGAGGCGCCACACAAATGAATCCCCGGCAGACATGCTGAGGTCTCATTGCCGAGCGCTGTGATTAAGATGAAGCACTCAAAACAACAAACAAAGCAAACCCACATCTAACTTCAAACAGCGCGGTCAAGGACTTTGCTGCGCTCGTCCCAGTGCTCCGCTAGGCGACATGAATGACCGAGCGCACACAAGGTCTGACTTAGAAAT
>NC_133368.1:12751243-12787146 GCF_049309525.1 Garra rufa
AACTTGATTTTTTTTTCTTATTTCATTGCAGTTTGGGTTTTTTAGGTAAATGTGTTTTATTTAGGATGGTTTGTATATAAACTACTGTCAAAAAGTTTGGGTTTGATAAGATTGATAAGGTCTGTTTTTTTTTTTTTTTTTTTTTTTTTTTTAAAGCCACTTATGATGATCAAGGCTGCATTTATTTTATCAGATATACAGTAAAGATAGTAAAAATGTGATTAATTGTTAGATTTTAAAATAACAGTTTACAATTTGAATATATTTTAAAATGTAATTTATTCCTGTGACGCAAAGCTGCATTTTCAGCATTACTCCAGTCTTCAGTGTCACATGATCCTTCAGAAATCATTCTAATATGCTGATTTGGTGCTTAAAAACAAACAAATATACACATAAATAGGCTTTTTTGATGAATAGAGTTAAAAACAACATTTGAAATAGTTTTTTAGCACTATAAATGTCTTTACAGTCACTTTTGAAAAAAAAAAATCACAAAATAATCAAATATACTGTAATAGACTACCGTTCAGTATTATATCTTATTTTAAGGATGAATGCATGCAAACAAGACAAAAACACCACATATGAGAGCTTTCGTAAAACATGTGAGAGCAATAAAGAAGTGAGCATCTCATTAATAACAGCGCTGTCAAAATTCAAGTATGATTGCACAAAAACAGACACTCAGCCCTGAGAGAGGCATCCATTGTGTTTGTCCTTGTGAATGGTGCGCTTCCCCCAATGTGCAGAGAGAGAGAGAGAGAGAGAGAGAAGAGGGGGCCAGCTCAGACCGAAGCAGGCCTGGAACAGTGGTTGTCAGAAAGGCCTTGTCCTGCTGTCAGGCCAGCACCACGCTCATCGATCACAGTCACACCCCCTTCCAGCCCGTGTCCCATCCACCATCGGGGGTCCATGCCGCATAAACAGCCCAATCCGCCGCTCGCATCTGCCGCCTGGGGCCTGCATTCCAGGGCCTGCGGATACCATCTTTGAAGTGAAAAGCACTGCGTTTCGCTTTAGAAAGCTCCTCTATCCCTTCGGACTGCCTCTTACTCTGCCGCTTTGGAAGGTGAGGCCATAAAGGAACAGTTGGAAAAGCAAACAAGCTGAAAAGACTCATGCGCACCGAGCGCTGGAGCGGCCCTGGCACCGTAGCGCTCGCGATGTGCGGCTTTCTTCGCTTTAATTAATTCTCGGGTCAGGGCTTCAGATACAAACGCGGCGTCTGTAAACCCACGCAGGTTATTTCGATGCCTGCTTTCCCACAAGATTCCTGCGCAGCTGATGTTTTGTGGAAGCGCTGTTATTGCTACAGGGGTTTCTGAGATTTAATTAGTTTTCGTCATAGAAAGTGGAATGATGGGATTTTCAAAAAGTCAAACATCTCCTTGGGTGTTTACTCGGATGCATCGGGAAAAATGCAGCTGGAAGACTATACACAAATAACTCGCCTCCGAATTGATTTGGTTGCAGGATTAATTGACTTTTTGCACTGTAACAACATCACATCCTTTTGGTTCCAGAATCGGATTGTACGGACAACGCTATTGACCTGGAAAAATAAACAGCGTTTCTACCATGTTTCTGTCAGCAGAGCTGCTCTTTTTCATGTCTTGACCGTTTGGACTAGTAACCTCGCATGGTTATTATGTCGCAAGCACATCCCGAAGTAATCTCACGTCGTTTTGGCCATGGAAAATGTCAAGACTGAGACTTTATGGTGGAAAATGCTTTGGGGTTACATTTTCGTTGGAAAAACAGCTCTGCGAGCAAGTGTCCCCTGCTCAAAATTGATAGAAAAACCAAATGCAATGAGTCAGAGGTACAATAATAGCTTCCATCTGGGACCTGACCTTAGTTTATAAAGGATAATTCTAGGATGAAAGGCCCACTGCAAACCTGAAAATGACAGCGTTGTAAAGAACAAAGCTTCGCTCGTGTGTGCGAGAAACTGTTCTGTCCTGCGAAGGTGTTAGACAATTACCAACCCAAATGAAATCACAAAATAACCAAGGACGAGTATTATTTGTGACCCTGGACTAGTCATAAGGCTCAGTTTTATTTAACTTAATAAGATTTCCATTGATGTATGGTTTGTTTGGATAGGACAATATTTGACAGAGATACAACTATTTGAAAATCTGAAATCTGAGGGTGCAAAAAATCTAAATATTGAGAAAACCGCCTTTAAAGTTGTTCAAATGTTCTTAGCAATGCATATTACTAATCAAAAATTAAGTTTTGATATATTTACGGTAGGAAACTTACAAAATATCTTCATGGAACATGATTTTAATATCTTAATAATTTTTGGGATAAAAGAAAAATTTATAATTTTGACTTGAAATACATACCATGTATTTTTGGCTATTGCTACTTAAAGGAGTATTTCATTTTCAGAACAACAATTTACAGATAATGTACTCACCCCCTTGTCATTCAAGATGTTCATGTCTTTCTTTCTTCAGTCGTGAGGAAATTATGTTTTTTGAGGAAAACATTTCAGGATTTCTCTCCATATAATGGACTTCTATGGTGCCCCTGAGTTTGAACTTCCAAAATGCAGCTTCAAAGGGCTCTAAATGATCCCAGCCGAGGAAAGAAGGGTCTTATCTAGCAAAACAATCGGTTATTTAAAAAAAAAAAAAATTACAATTTATATACTTTTTAACCTCAAATGCTCGTCTTGTCTAGCTCTGTGTGTACTCTGTGTAGAGATTAAAAAGTATTTAAATTGTAATTGTTTTTAGAAAATGACCAATCATTTCACTAGATAAGACCCTTCTTCCTTGGCTGGGATCATATAGAGCCCTTTAAAGCTGCATTTAAACTGCATTTTGGAAGTTCAAACTCGGGGGCACCATAGAAGTCCATTATATGGAGAAAAATTCTAAAATGTTTTCCTCAAAAAACATTGTTTCTTTACGACTGAAGAAAGAAAGACATGAACATCTTGGATGACAAGGGGTGAGTACAGTACATTATCTGTAAATCTGTTCTGTTCTAAAAATTGGTCTGAAAGTGAACTACTCCTTTAAGACTGGTTTTGTGGTCCAGGGTCACATTTATCTTATTTGAAAGGATTCAAATCTCAGAGTTACTGTTCTCTGAGTGGTAATGAGCAAACACACGTCCCTCGTAAATCAGCTCAACAGACAGACAGCTATTTTTTCTTCAACTATGCTTATTTAGTGAGTCTGACACTCTGTCATTATGAATTATAGCACAAACCACTGCCCTCCTGTTTCGAAAGGAGACAATGTCAAGGTCACAATTCCACGAGCTGCGCCTGGAGAAAATACTTCTGTTATGAAATGCACACTAGTACTGGGCGATATGGTGAGTAAACATTTTGAATATTTCAAAGCACTTTCAAAAAAAAAAAAATAATAATAATAAATTTTGACTGTTTCACTTTTTGCATTAAATTTTGCATTAAATATTACATTAAATCTGTTTGGCTTCAGTGGCAATCTGGATGAAAGGAAAATATAATAATATATATAATAATATAATATAATATAATATAATATAATATAATATAATATAATATAATATAATATAATATAATAAAAATAATAATGAATCAGCATATTAGAATGATTTATGAAGAATCACTGGAGTAATTAAATGAAAACAACAGAGAATGTTTTTGTTTTTTACAAACCAATAAAATTAAAATATAATAATAATCATTTTTACATAATTTAAAAGACTCATTTTTATTTTCAACAAGAGGAGGCACAGAAAAACATAAAAAATAAAATAATTACAATAAAATAAATGAAAATAAAATAAAATAAAAACAGAGAATGATTTTATTTTTAAGAAAAACCTAAAATAAAAAAATAATTAAAATAAAATAAAATAAATTAAAATAAAACAAAAAAGATAATTATTTTCTGTTTTATTATCCAATAATAATAATAATAATTACTTTTAAATTATTTAAAATCTTAATTTTTATTTTCAACGAGAGGAACCAAAAAAAAAACACAAAAAATAAATAAAATAAAATAAGAAAAAATTAAAATTAAATAAAAACATGACAATTTTGATTTTCTTTTTTACTAACCAATAATAATAAAAATAATAATATAAACCAATAATAATAATAATAATAAAAAAATAATAATAATAATTACTTTTAATTATTTTAAAATGTTTTTTTTAATGAGAGAGGCCATAGAAAAAAACACAAACTAGAATAACATACAAAATAAAATAAAATTAAATTAAAATAAAATAAAATAAAATAAAATAAAATAAAATAAAATAAAATTAAATTAAATTAAATTAAATTAAATTAAATTAAATTAAATTAAATTAAGATCAATAATAAATCAGCGTATTAGAATGATTTCTGAAGAATCACTGGAGTAATTGAAAACAACAGAGAATATTTTTGTTTTTTACAAACCAATAAAATTTAAATATAATAGTAATAATAATATTTTTGAAATAATTTAAAAGTTTAATTTTTATTTTCAATGAGAAGAGGCACAAAAAACATAAAATAAAATAAAATAATAAATGAAAATAAAATAAAAACAGAGAATGTTTATTTTTAAGAAAAACATGAAAAAAAACGAATTTAAATAAAAAATATTTAAACCAATAATAATAATAATAATAATAATAATAATAATAATAATAATAATAATAATAATAATAATAATAATACTTAATTTAATTAATTTATTTAAAATGTTATTATTGTTATGTTTTTTTTTTTATAAAAGGAGCCATAGGAAAAAAAACATACAAACTACAATAACATACAAAAAAATTAAAAAATAAATAAATAAATAAATAAAAATAAATAAATAAATAAAATAAAATAAAAATCGATAATAAATCAGCATAGTAGAGTCACAGGAATAAATTCTATTTTAAACTACATTATTTATTACGCTATTTTAAATTGCAATAATATTACAGTTTTTTTCTGTATTTTCAATCACCTAAAAAATGCACCCTGGATAAGCATAACAAACGTATTTAAAAACCATTAAAAATCTAACCAATCCTAAACTTTCAAACAGCAGTGTATGCTAAAGAGGGAAACTGTGTTACAGCAACTAACAAGGCCAAACACAAAGCACATAACTTCAGAAAGTGACTGAATCAGCATGTGTGTGCACATGTGTTCTCAGAGATCACATGATGTCCTCAAACCATCTCTGTCTCTTTCTGTCTTTACAATCCCTAAATAAACGTGCTGTAACTAAACACATGTGACCTGGTCAATATCAGACTGATTTCTGAGGCTTTATTATGTCACAGCCCCAGTGATTATGTGCAGTGTGCAGAGTATTTTCCGACGCCTGAGTAAATCCAGGCCCTGTTTGAAGCCACACATTACAGCCAACGGCCTCAACAAAGCACTGGACAACAAAACCAAAAGCAGAGCCTATTTCTCATCGGAGGTAGGAGAGATTTGGTCAGTAGCTGCTATTTGAGGAGCATTGATGTGGATGGCAAAGTGGCGACTGGAGATCTCAAAAGTACCTGTAACATCTGAAAATTATAAGATTCCATCTACAATATCAATCATACTGAGCGCTACAGACAGGACAGGGAATTCAGAGAAAGTAATAAGAGAAATACAGACTTTGATCCAGCAACCAGGACAAAAAACGCTTACGATTAGCGTGTGCTAATTGTGCAACGAAATGAGAAATCTGCACGATGACGCTCTATTAAAGTCCCATCATGTGCTTGAGCGAGAGAGCACGACCCTTGAAGGAGGCCTCGCTGCTGCGTGAAGCTTTTTCAGGAGTGTTTTTAATTGTCCGTCGAGGTGAGCGCAAACTATCCGAACTGACTGAGCGCTCTTTAGGGACTTTCAGTCTTAGCAATCAGTGCATAAAATTAATGAGCTGTCCTGCTGCTGTGATTTGAAACAAAGCCGGGCAAGCGAGCGCATTCCCCATCTGAGCCTCATGCTTTGGGTATTGCAAAACTCAGCCTCATTATCACCAGCAGCGACTCAAAGGAAACTGAAGACTCAGAACACACCAACAACACAAGCGCAGCGAGAGCCACTGATTTCTGAAATCCTGTTCAGAACGGAGCAAACAGTCTATAAATTCAGCTCCTTTAATGCGCCGCCGCTACAGCCATCAAAGCAGAGCTTTTGTAACAAATCCACCATCTTCAACAGTGCACTTCAAGACGCTTTTGTCGGATTTCAAATGTCTGTTATGAGCAAAGTGAGGTATATATGCAATAAAAAAAGAGACTGAAAATGTAAATTAAATAAATAAAAGTGTGTGTGTGTGTGTGTGTGTGTGTGTGTGTGTGTGTGTGTGTGTGTGTGTGTGTGTGTGTGTGTGTTCGTTAATTAATAAAAAAATGAATAAAAAATCTATCTTCATCAAAAATGCATACAATTAATCAAAAGTGATATGAAATATATCAAATAAATGCTGTTCTTTTGATGCTTCTATTCTGAATAATAAGAAAAGTATCAGTTTCCACTAAAAATATAAAGCACACAATAATAATAATATTTATTTTTAAATGATTTAAAATGTTACTTTTTTATTTTCAATGAGAGCAGCCATAGAAAAACATAAAAAACATACAACATAATAAAAAATTAAATTTAGTGAAATGAACAGAACCGAAAATGTTATATATATATATATATATAAATTTTTTTTAACGAAATAATAATAATAATAATCAGAATAATAATCATAAAAATACTTCAATTTGTATTTTCAATGAGAGGAGCCATAGGGAAATAAAAAGAAAATAAATAAAAAATTATAAAATGAAAAAAAAAATATATATAAAAATAATAGAGTTAATGATCTAACCATGTTTTCTACAGTTTTTCATGAAATAAACACAACAGAATGATTTTTTCTTACGAACAAATAATAATAATAATAATAATAATAATAATAATAATAATAATAATAATAATAATAATAATAATAATATGCACTTTTAAATAATTTAAAAGGTTCGTTTTTTTTCTGAGGAGCCATAAAAAATATAACATAAATAAAATAAAATAAAATAATAATAAAAATAAAATATAATAAAATTTTTCATTAAATGAACACAACAGAGAATTTTTTAGTTTTTTTACAAACCAATAAAATAAAAATATAATAATAATAATTTTGAATTTATTTAAAAGTTTTGTTTTTATTTTTAACGAGAGGAGAAAAAAAAATAAAATAGTTAAAATAAAATAAATGCAAATAAAATGAAATAAAACGCAGAGAATAGTTTTATTTTTTTAGAAAAAACATGAAATAAAAAATAAAGTAAAAAAATAAATGAAAATAAAATAAAAAGAAAATGATTTTCTTTTTTATTAACCAATAATAATAATAATAATAATAATAATAATAATAATAATAATAATAATAATAATAATAATAATAATAACTTTGAAATTCTTTAAAAGGTTAATTTCTATTTTCAATGAAAGGAGCCATGGAAAAACATTGAAAAATGTATAAATAAAATTAAATATTTTTTTTTTAAATAAATTAAAAACATGATGATTTTGATTTCCTTTTTAAAAACCAATGAAAAAAAAATAATTAATTAATAATAATAATAATAATAATAATAATTATTATTATTATTATTATTATTATTATTATTCATTTTAAATACATTTAAATTTATTTTTTAATGAGAGGAGCCATAGAAAAAAACAAACTAAAATAATGTACAAAATAAAATAAAATAAAAAAAGAGCTAATGTTTTTTTTTTTTTACAAACAATAAATGATCAGATGAATAAATAATAATAATAACAAAAAACAAAATCTTTCTAAAGCAACAAATCATCATATTAGAATGTTTTCTCAGAAACATGTGACACTAAAGACTGAAAAAAAAACATTTTAAAATATATTAAAATAGAAAAGCTATTTCAAACTGTTATACTATTTCACAATAAAACTGTTTTTACTTTATTTTTGATCCAATAAATGCAGTCTTAGTGAGCATAAGAGGACACAAGACCTGTTGCCATTTCATTTAATGTCAAGAAAATAAGAAAAGAAAAGAAAAGAAAAGAAAAGAAAAGAAAAGAAAAGAAAAGAGAAGAAAAGAAAAGAAAAGAAAAGAAAAGAAAAGAAAAGAAAAGAAAAGAAAAGAAAAGAAAAGAAAAGAAAAGAAAAGAAAAACAAACTATAGATTTGGACAATCCCAAACAAAAGCTAGGGGGATTTTTTCTTCTTTTTCTTCTCAAAGTGAGGGGCAAGAGTAGAAGTACATGAGGACAGAAGTACAGCTGCTTTGAGGTGGTGCATCACTAAAGCATATCAGCCCTCAAATCTGCCTGAAAACCAAGAATAGCGTCCGTCAGGCTGTATTAAATCCAGCTTTTGGCTTGGAGGTCTCCATCCAGCTTTGAGGGGCTTGTTAAAATAACCCATTGCACTTTCTGCCGCCGCATTAATAAGATCTGATAACTAATCAGGGATAGCGAGCGCAGGGATTGTGTATCTTGGTAAATCCAGCCGGAATGTAAACCGTTGGCACTCTCAAAGGAGCCCCGTGGCAGCTGCGAACATGGGAAGCTTCGCAAAACAGACAGACATCCGGCTCAAATACTCCTTTTATTTGCTGTTTTAAGATCAAATTATGGTTAGAAGAATTTCACACAGATTTCAGATCGGCGACTCGCTCTGTTTCATTATCATAATGGGATGTAATTTCCAATCCTGGACCCATTTAACTAAACAGTGCGGCGTAGCAGCCATACGGCAAGACGTCTGCGAGAAACAACACAAAGGTTATGATACGGCGCAATATTTCCACTCTCAGGGCTGACAGTGGAGTCTTTCTGTTAGCGATAATGAACATGTGAAAATCCACTTAAGAATCACCTCTAGGTCTGCGGCTCTACTGATGCCGATAATTAAAGTAACCTTCATTTCATCTGTGGGAAATATATCACTTCTCGCCACAAGTTCACACATATTAACACACAAGATCACACTAATTCACACACAAGCGCACACCCACACTTGCACATGCGTTCGCATTCGAGAAACGCTTCATTTGCATTTAGAAAGCAAATCCCTTTAAAAATAACACAGCACATTATGGTTCTCCCTTTCTTAGGAATTGGCAAAATATAAATATCTAATATAATATCAAATAAAATGTACAAATAACAAAAATAAAATAAACACAATTATTGGCCAAAAATGTGTCATTATCAATAAAATAAAATAATAAATATTATTGTTCTTGTGGAATATTATATTAATAAAAATAATAAAATAAAATAAAAATTGCTGTTGTTGTGGTATATTAGATTGATAAAAATAATAAAACAAAATAAAATAATATAATAAAATAAAAATTATTGTAAAACAAAAAAGATATTTTATATTATTACATAAAATAAACAAAACTAACTAAGAAAATTAAATTAAATTAAATTAAATTAAATTTAAAAAATGGTTGTTGTGGTATATTATATTGATGAAAATAATAAAACTAAATAAAATAATACAATACAACAAAAAATAAAAATAAAATAAAATAAACAAAACTAACAAATAAAATAAAATAAAATAAAATAAAATAAAATAAAATAAAATAAAATAAAATAAAATAAAATAAAATAAAATAAAATAAAATAAAAATAAAATGGTTGTTGTGGTATATTACATTAATACAAATAATAAAATAAAATAAAATAAAATAATTATGGTTACTATGATAATATTATATTAATAATAAAATAAAATAAAATGTTGCTGTGGTATATTATATTGATAAAATATTTTATTGTGTTATTGTTATTGTAAATATTATTGTGGTATAAATAAATACATAAATAAATAACCATGTTTTCCTAACCATGTTAATCAGTTAAATAAATCAGTTTAAAATAAAATAAAATAAAATAAAATAAAATAAAATAAAATATTAAAAACATGTTTCCTAACCATGTTAATCAATCTGCTAATAAACTAATAAAAAACAATAATAAAACGAAATAAAATAAAATAAAATAAAAAAGGGCTGCACCACTATAGCCAAACATGTGTCATTATAAATAAAATAAAATAAAATAAAATAATAATACAAAATAAAAATATTGTTATTGTGGTATATAAATAAATAAATAAATAAATAAATAAATAAATAAAATATAATAAATAAATATCCATGTTTTCCAAAACAAGTTAATCAATCTGCTAATAAACTAATAAACTAAACTAATAAATAAAATAAAATAACATAATAAACATTATTGTTGTTGTGTTACAAAAAAATGTAAAATAGTAATGAGTAAAATAGTAAATTTATTAATATAATAGATTTAATTAAACAGTCTTTGTGATTTGATAATCACATCAATTGACATCAATCATTCTATGTCTTTTTCTTCCTCTTTTTAATGTATAACCTCAAAACTATCTCAGTCTTCTTCTAAATCCTTGTTTTTTCTCAGATGAACTGTGAGCTGCTAGCTCTGATATTGTAACCAAACGCTTAACATTTACAGAGTTTGAACTCTTCTGCATCTCGAATGAAACTTCTCAATCCAAACATTTACAAAGGCATTACTGGGGAACGGCATGTAGCCGTTGAACTCCACAAAGACAAAAGGCCATTAATTATTGAAGAGGTGCTCCCTCAGCGAAGCATCAAAAGCCGCTATATGACTCATCCATGCTTCAAGTGTTGAAACAGAGGTCTGCACACCTCAAAATATCTCAGTCAGAGTCACACTCGGGCTCCCTGCCGTAATCAATCCGTTAGCACAGCGGGCCTGCCGAGAGATTTGTGACTTAGACCCCTTCCCCTGCACAAGAGTGTGCGACGCCGCAGCTGTCACGCTCTGGTAATATAAGCCCTTATTAGTGTCCATTAGGCTGCACTCAAACTAATAAGAGATTGTCAAATACATCCAAACATTCACACAACTCTTCACAAAACAGAACATGGAGGACACGCCGAATCACGCTCTTAAAGCAAAGCTCGTTGACATGATCGCCTCACATTACAGGGAGATCAGAAGAAAGAACGGTAGAGATTTATCGAAGTGAATAAAAATTATGCTGAGATTCATTCATTCATTCATTCATTCATTAGCTCACTGATCAATCAATCAACCTCACATACTAGCTTTTTTATTTCCAGTTTTCATTTATTTTATTTGTTTCAGTTTATTTTAACATGACTGTTTGTTTAATTTTAAATATTTTTTTTTTATTTTACTTATGAGTCATTTTGATTACACTTTTAATTTTATATTTTCAGTTTATTTTTAGGTTGTTCAGTAATTTTTCTACGCACTTCTGTTTTTTATTATTTCAATATTACTATTTATTTTTAATGTAATTTATTTCTGTTTTTACGCAATTCTGGATAAGCTTTTTATTTTTATTTTCTCAGTTTGTCAGTTTAATGTTTTAGGCTGTTTAGTCATTTTTTTTTTTTTTTAATATCACTATTTGTTTAATGTGTTTTTTAATGTCAGTTTGGAGTAATTTTGAATAAGCTTTTATTTTTATATTTTCAGTCTTCATTTTAAGTTTTTAGGTTGTTTAGTAGTTTTAGTTTTGTTTTAGCTTTCATTTATTTACAATCTGTAAGTGTAGATGCCAAGGCAACATCTTTCCAAGTCTTTCCATCAATATTTTATTTTATTGTATTTTATCTTTTTTTCCCATTAACAAAAAACTATTTTAGTGTGTTAATGACAATAACCCTGTCTTACTCATTCTTTTAATCACTCATTCAAATTCACTCAAATCCCTCACTAATTCACTCATTTTCTTAGTCATTCGTCGCATTACTTGCTTATTCATCCAGTCACTCAGTAACTCGTTCATTCACTCACTCATTGGTGTACTTATCAAAGTCCTCCCACTGGCCTGTCATTATCGTTTACATCCTAGAGACACGCTGAATCACTTGACAGGCGTCTGGTTCTACACGCCACAAATGGGTGTTTGGATTGATAAATTGTATGGAGCAGTCACCTTCAGAGACATCAGTCCTACACGACTCCTGCCAAACCACAGGCTAGAAAACTAGCCAGCAAAAATGCATGACCATGCACAACTATTTGAAATGTATGGTCAGGCCTCAGCCATCAGCATTTGTATTCAGTTTCACCGTGTGTTTGGCCGATTCCACGTTTCATTCCACTCATGGGGTAAAATGAGAAACGCCAAAATCACATGTGTTTCCTATAAATCATATCTAATGCATGAGGAATTAGGAGAGCAATAGTGTCTGCTTAAGCATATTAATGAGGTACTTTCACAAAAGATACAACTCTGAAAACAGATCCCTTGAAAAGTTAGATTTAAATATTGATTTAGTATTTTATCACTTTAAATTTAGTCAGCATTTGTCATAGGTAAATAAATATGTGACCCTGCAAAACCAGTCTTAAGTAGCATGGTATATTTGTAGTATAATTTTGATTATTAATATGCATTGCTAAGAACTAAGAACTTATTTGGACAACTTTAAAGGCGATTTTCTTTGCACCCTCAGATTCCAGATTTTCAAATAGTTGTATTTCGGTTGTATTTCAATCATTAGCCAATATGCTAGAATTCATCCTTAAAATGAATTGTTACCTTAAGAATTACTAATATATATGTAATTTATTTAAATTATACTTGTTAAAGGTAAATAATAATACAGTATATAAACTTAAAACTAGCTAAACATGTACTATAGTCCACCTGATGCCCTCATTTCCACAATATATCTAATGTAGTGCCACATTTTAACAGTTTAATATTAGAAATCATAATATTGTTCCTGCCAAGCTGACAATGTTTATTTTAACATTTATGGTAATGTAGTTGTGAAATTATCACTCAGTTTAATTAATTTCAGTAGTTCAGTTCTGTTTTCCAAAAGCTTTTCTTTTAACACTTCAATGATAATTAAGTATTAAAATTAAAAAGAAGTAAAAGAAAATATTAGATTGGAGATAAATCAGATTCTTTTAGACTTTTGACAATTGGAATGAGGTTCATTTGACTGTTGTTTAATTAGTCGTGTAACAACTTACCATAATTTACCATAGAAATATTATGTTTTGTAACTTTTATAGCACTTGCTGTGGTCCGATCTCCTTAAAACTTTGCAAGCTTGTTTAGAATCACCTGTCGCATGTGCTCACCAGGTTTTGTGAAGTTTTGAGTTTTCCTTTAGGCTTTATAGGATTTTTGGTAAATTCAGAAATTTCTAAACGACCCCGTTAGACCTTTCCAAAGGGTATATTTCAACTTTTTTTTTTTTTTTTTATAATTATTGAGCTAGAAAGTCCAGAGAATTGTACTGCAATGTTTTTTTTTTCCAGATTGAGCGAAAACCTAAGACTAGTTTGTAAAAGTTTTTTTTTTTCTCCACATCTTCTCAATTATTTAACAAACAATTTGATTGACAGCAGTGGTTCTAGAGGCAAAGTTGTCCAGAATGAGGATTTCTGTCATATGATACGAATATCACATGTATATGCAAAAAACATGCAATGCATAATTGTTTACGCCCTTGAAATCAAGATATCACATTTTCAGAGAACTTTGGGGCCGTGAGTCAAACAGGTAAGCAAATGTCATTATAGACACTTGTGCCACTTTAGACCAAGACCATGCACAGCTATTTTCATGTTGATAGGACAAACGGTTGCATAGGTATAGCCATTTTTATGTTTTTCCTCTCTTACAGCGCCACCAAGTGGCCAAGCTCCGATTTTTGTCCTGTGACCTCAGATTTAGCTCTTGCATAAGTGTTCTGAGTTTGGCGAAGATATATCATTCCGTTCAGGAGTTATAGGCATTTTACTAAAGGTGGACCTGCCCCTTTCGAACATTTTGACATCCCTTTGCAACGATGAGACTTTTTTAATGCTTTTTTTTGCTCTCCAGCAAAAAAAAACAAAAACAAAAAAAAACAGTTGAATCTGAGGCATGCGTTTTGTCCGGAGTGAGCCAAGAATTCCAACAACATAAGATACTTGAGCCTGCAACTGACGGTTTAGGAGTTATGAGCGATTTCATACTTTTGTTTGCTGTAGCGCCTCCGTCAGGCTGATTGGGCTGAGCCTTGGTGACATTGTCGGCGGTGTGAGTACTACCATCCCTCCGAGTTTCAAGTCTCTACGACTTACGGTTTGGTCTGCACTATCAATTTTATGTGGAGATTGCTGATCCGTGACAATTTTTAACAATTTCAGTAGGGTTTCAGCGTTATGCGCTTGAACCCCAAGAGAATTACAACCATAGTGTGATAAGATTAAAGTGATGAAATCTTCAGTAGAAATGATGTCTGCAAACTTTAAGTTCACAGTTAGAGGTCACAGACCCTTAATGATTTAATCGCTATCTTCCAATTACATGCCCAATAACAATACTAGAACAAGAGGTCAAGTTCAGCCCATCATTGCTATGGTTAATAAAATCTCAGGAATAACAGCATACTCTACTTTTTCTTTTAGAGCAACGAAAACTGTAGTATGGTCTTGTTTTTCTCATCACTTTGCCTATGGCAAGCAAGTTTCAGATGCATCTTGATGTAAACACCTTCATGACCCATTTTGCAGCTGTTCCACGTATAGTGTTCCATAACAGACACATAAATACACACACAAACACAGACGTCTAACTGAACACAAGCCGGCAATCAGGGATACTCTCACATCAAGACGAGTACAGCTGGACAGAAAGCATGGCGAAATTCTTAAACATCTCTGGGCAGTGCTGAATAGACACAGAGCAGTTTATGAAGAGCAGAAGTGATTTCTCCAGGGAGATGGCTTAACTCAAATAATACCATGGGCAGGACTGAAGCGCTCGAACCAGCTGCCAGCCAATCTATTATCAGCTCCCTCAACCACAGCAAGACCTACAGTACACATATACACACCAGACAAAATGCTCTTTCACAAAAAGGCCTTTTGTGCTTTTTGGGGTGAGAAAAGATTTCCAAACTTCCAAGTCTAATTAAAAAGGAGGCCTGGAGTGAATATGTGAAGTACAGTAGAGTTTGCAATTGTTAAAAAACACACAGAACAACCCAACTTGTGAAACTGAACCACTATTGATTTCATTCTCATTCCTGAGCATTTCTCATGACTGCTTCTTTCTGAATAATTTGCAGCTCTGCATTCTTTCAATAAATCTGCAACAGACAAATGCCAATGTGGTTTTGTGCATGTGAAGTTCAGAAGGTAAATTCCAAAAGGACAAAGTTTAAATAGCAGTGAAATTACTGCACACATATTGATGGTGCAAACCTATTGCGGTTCTGACCCAAATAATGTAAAGAGATTTGCAGGATCTGTGGAAGCAAGCCATTCAGGACGTACTTTAGCATTTAGAAATGAACCCAAAATGGAGTCAAACCAAGCTGTTTTTAAAAATGTAACTTTCAAAGTTAAAATCGAACTGGTTAATCAAGGTCTTCCAGGCAGATGTACTGGGGCAAGTTGAAGCTAAACTCTGCAGGACACCGGCCCTCCTGGAGCAAGTTTGGACACTATTTCTTTAGGATCCTCAAACCTGGCCTACTGGATCCACTTTCCTGCACATTTTAGCTCTAACCCTAATCAAACACGTCTGAGCTTGTGAATCAATGTCTTCAGGATCATTAGAAAACCACAGGTAGGTGAGTTTGATCAGGGTTGGAACTAAATTCTACAGCACAATGGCCCTCAAGGCAAGATTTGAGGAACTCTGCTTTAGAGGTACAACTTGTCACTGGGACAGTAACCTTAAAAGGAAACTTTGTGGTTTATCTACCCCTAAAGATGCATATGAGTACCTTAGTGGCTCCCAATCCTGGTCCTGGAGAACCCCCAACATGGCATATTTTAGATGTCTCTTTAATCAAACACACATGTTTCAGTTAATTAGTAAAGACTCCAAGAGCTTGGATGTGTGTGTCACAAAAGAGTAACATCAAAAACATGCAGTGTTGGAGGTTCTTTAGGAACAGAATTGGGAATCACTGCTTTAGAGTAATACCTTAAAGAACAAGTTCACTTACAGAATAAAAAAAAAAATAATCATGGTAGTTTACTCACTCCTGTGTCATCCAAGATATTTATGTCTTTCTTTCTTCAGTTGAAAAGAAATGAAGGTTTTTGTGGAAAACATTCCAGGATTTTTCTCCATATAGTGGACTTCAATGGTGGCCAATGGGTTGAAGGTCTAAATTGCAGTTTTAATGCAGCTTTAAAGGGCTCTACACGATCCCAGATGAAAAATAAATGTCTTATCTCATGAAACGATCGATCATTAACTTAAAAAAAAATGTATATACTTTTTAATCACAAATGCTCATCTTCGCACATTACGTAGCCAAGTTGGAAAGGTTACATGTAACGTAGGTGGAAGTACCGACCCAGTGTTTACAAAGCAAACATGCAAAGTCAAACACCCTTTACAAAAAAAGGTAAAACAACAATGTTGGATGATTTTAAAATTGGAGGAGAAACTGAGATTGCATTGAAGCTGCATTGAAACTGCACTTTGAACCTTCAACCCGTTGGCTCCCATTGAAGTCCAGTATATGGAGAAAAATCCTGGAATGTTTTTCTCAAAAACGTTAATTTATTTTCGACTGAAGAAAAACAAAGATCTTGGATGAAATGGGGGTAAGTAAATTATGTAAGTGAATATTTAAGGCACTACTATGAATCTTTCCTTTCTTAAGTTATCCATAAGAAAGGGTACTGCCCCAGGGACAAGATGCTGTACCCCTAAAGGTGCAATATTTCTACAGATGGTCATTTAGCCTGCTCTGTGATTCACATTTACACCTAAACTCTAGCATAACAACTCAGTCTGATATTCTGCATGTAATGTGAGACAAAGGAAGACTTCCAAAAGATTCTCTTTTCATCAATTCAAAATGAGTCCATAACAAGAATCTATGTCTTTAGACCCTAAAAATGTCCACATAAAGGAGCAAAAGTCTCATATGCTTCACATCAAACACACACACACACACACACACGCACTTATCCCTCTTCAATGACTAACGTACATCTATTTGCGCGTCTGATGAGGTGATGCAGAGAAGTGTTTCACAAGCTTAACTGCTTCAAGCTGCCCTTTAAGGGGGTCTGTCCTCGCTTACACAAGACTCTCATATTGCTTTCTCCAGAGCACGGCTGACAGATCAGAGGTGTGTCTGTATCTGGGAAAAATCCATTTGCACTCCGCGCTCGGGACAGATACTCAACTCACCATGGAGTTTAGAAACATTTCCATCGTGAGCCAAACGCTTTCGCCATTACAGACAATGAGCAGCATAAACAAATGAATGGTATTCCAGGGACACACTCAGTTGTCCCATTTAGAGCCGCTGTCTACAGAGCCGGTGCTAGTACATTACACTGATGAAAGGAAGAAAATGGGCCGTGAAATGAAAAAGGCACTGTAAGGAGAAAAGTGTGCGTGTGAGAGAAAAACTCTACCTTGGCAAGCGACTCCCCGCTCTTCGTATCCTATGTTGCACAGGCATTTCCCAATAGGCACCAGCCACTCTCCCTCGGTACTGCAGTACATTTTTGGCGGATCCTCCTCTCTGGAATTGTTGACGCATGAGCCCCTAACCTCCACGAGCGATTGAGAGTCCGTAGGTACCGTGTCAGGAAACATAGCTAGGTTCCTCACTGTGAAAGGGCATTTTTTAAAGTACACCCGCACCGAGACCAGGGCCACGCAAGCTCCCACATCCTGGAAAGCTAGGTAAAAGCCCTTCTTGGTCATAGGCCCCACCTCACGGACCTCTGTATTTAATTTCAAGATACGGTCGCCCAGATCCATCTGAGTAAAACTCTCATCGGCAGCAATGGTGTCTATTTTGGAGAACTGGTGCTCCCGAAACTTACTTCCCTGGTCTTCATCAGTCTCCAGGTAGTGCAAGTTGAACGTCTCTTTGCAGGTCAGGACCATGGGAATACTGTTGCAGTCTCTGAGGGTAAACTTGAGCTCCACATAGATCTTCTGCGCAGAATTGCGAGGAATCCAGTTGGTCCTCAACCAGTTGTTCTGGCTGTATTCCATCACGTTGCACACCTGGAAGGTCCGGATGGGTGTGTAGTGCTCGTCCACGCCGCTAATTTCCTCCCACTGCAAAAAGAGAAAGAAGTTAATCAAATCAGCTACTGTACTCCTGCATTTCGACAGAACCCGAGACGAATGTAAAACACCTGAGCGGCGAGGTTATTTATTTCTCGAACATATTTGGAATGACGAATCGTTTCGAATTAATATCTCCCCTGTTCAGATAATTAATGTGGGATATAATTAACGAGGCCCTCCGCTCTGAGTGCTCTCCGTTGTAAATCGAGCCTGACAAATCATTTTGTTTTGTCACTAGGGGTGTCCGAAGTCACAATGCAGCCAGAAGTCTCGAGGTCTAACGTACACAAAGCAAAATAAATGATGAACTGAGAGGCAGTGTTTTCTATTAGAATAATGGAGTACTATATGGCTCTCTGTCAAGCTGAAGTTTATAAAAGCCCTTGGCTGAGTGAGACAAGGCCTCTGGAGTGGCTGTGAGTCGTTCATTACCCCGGCAGAACAAGTGTGCCCTCAGACTGAAGAATTGCCTATTTGTGTTTCAACCGTGAGGGTGCTTAATGAAACACCCCAAAAGGAGCTTATTTTCAGCACGTTGTTAAGATCTCAAGAATTTAATAGATTGTTTTGCATCTTATTGTTTATAGATAAACAGCCTTTATTTTAGAAGTGAAGCAGACAGCTTGAACTCATTGTCAGCTGGAATTTCATCTAAAAGAATTCCCACAATTCACATATTATATGTGACCCTGGACCACAAAACCAGTCTTAAGTAGCACGGATATATTTGTAGTAATAGCCAAAAATACATTGTATGGGTCAAGATTATTAATTTTTCTTTTATGCAAAAAACATTAGGATATTAGGTAAATATGTTCCATGAAGATATTTTGTACATTTCCTACTATAAATATATCAAAACCTAATATTTGATTAGTAATATGCATTGATAAGAATTTCATTTGGACAACTTTAAAGGAGATTTTTTCAATATTTCGATTTTACACTCTCAGATTCCAGATTTTCAAATTGTTGCATCTCAGCCAAATATTGTCCTATCCTAACAAACCATACATCAGTGGAAATCTTATCTATTCACACAATGCATAATTTACACATAAATTATTTTAATTTGAAAAGACCACTCACACAAACTACAATGGAAGAAAAAAAAAAAGTCATGTGACTTGCCTAAGTTATGCGGCTCAATATTTCACCCAGATATTTAAAAATGTTAAGAAAAAGGCAGGGCTAGAACAGGTTGTTTTTCTTGAAGATCTTTGATTAAAATATTTTTTATTAAAAATTGCATGGTAAGCTCTTTTTAAAATTAAGTGCAACATATGAATGGTTGAACCTTTTATACGATACGCTCAATAACATGAATTTAGACAATAGATAGTGTGAATTTTCATTTCATTTTTTTTTTAGTTGGCTTACCAATGGTTAAGCAATAGGTAGGCAGGTCCCAGTCAACCTTTTCTTTACATTTTAAGCTGACTAAGAGAAAATCATTGTAATTCTACAGAATGGATTTAAACATGATAAAATGTATTGAATGGAGATGAGAGCAATGCACTTAAACTGCTAGCCGAAAGCATTATTAAATTAACCAAAGTATTTAACTTTTTTATTTTATTTAAAGGATTAGTTCACTCCCAGAATGAAATGTTCCTGATAATCTACTCACCCCTATGTCATCCAAGATGTTAATGTCTTTCTTTCTTCAGTCAAAAAATAAATTATTAATACTAATTTTTGAGGAAAACATTCCAGGAATATTTCTCCATATAGTGGACTTCAGTGGGGATCAATGGGTTGAAAGTCCAAACTGGAGATTCATTGCAGCTTCAAAGAGCTCTGCATGATTCCATCCAAGGAATAAGGGTGTTATCTACAGATATGATCTGTCATTTTCTAAAAACAATGTAAACTGATATACTTTTTTAACCACAAATGCTCGTCTTGCACTAGCTCGACTTCATGCATTCTGTAATCACGGTGGAAAGGTCACGTGTGGTTAGTTCTTTGTCTATGTACTCTGGTTCAAAAACTCCATCTCATTTTCACCTCCAACTTTAAAATCGTCCAACATCGTAGTTTTACCTTTTTTTCGTAAAAGACGTCTGACTTGGTCGGTACTTCTACCTTTCCAACGTGAATGCGTAATGCGTGAAGTCGAACTAGTGTAAGCATTTGTGGTTAAAAGGTATAACAATTTTTATCATTTTTAGAAAATGACCAATTGTTTTGCTAGACACGACCCTTATTCCTTGACTGAGATCGTGTAGAGCCCTTTGAAACTCCAATCTGGACCTTCAACCCGCTGATCCCCATTGAAGACCACTATATAGAGAAATATCCTAGATTTTTTTTTTCCCTCAGAAACCTTAATTCCTTTGAAATTGAAGAAAGAAAGTGACAATGTGACAATGGGTTAAATGTCAATTATCAGGATATTTTTATTCTGCAAACTAATCCATTAAACAAACAAGCAAAACGCAGTACAGTATCTTATGAATAACATGCCTCCTGATTCTGTGTAAATCTGCGGACTTGGCGATAAAGCAGGATCTAAATGAGGTGTTATGATTATAGAAACAATGGAATCTGCTTCTGATATAGTGTTTATGAACTTGCGAAGTGAACAAATATGATGCAAATTTGAAATAAATCAATGGAAATTTCAGCTGGTCATTTGTCTGAGTTATTTACCGAGCCAACTTGCATTCACCAGCATAGCTGATGCTTCAAATGAAGTCCAGGTGCCTGGGCTGCGGTGCATTATCAAACTGGATGGAGAACGACTGTACCGAAACCGCGGCTGCCAAAATAAATGAAACGTCATATACGATGTGTAAATCACACACACTTGAGAATAACGTATTACATGGACTGTCTGCTGCCACGAATGACATCATCACTGGCCCAAGCCAATCTCCTTCAAATAACTGTGCTTTATAACACATACCACCCGGTTATAGAGAGGGAAAAACTGTAAAAGCCCCGTCTGGATATCTCTTTTACGGACAGCAGCTTCTAAAGGCCGCATTGATTTCTCGAAGAGCGCCAGGCTACGATCGGACACCGGTCTGTATTTCGTTCTCCGCAGCGGGAGACGTCAACCCTGTGCTTTGCAACTTAACACCTGACGGGCAGACTGAAGATGACTTTAGGTTTCTCCGAATATCACTTTACAATAGTAATCCCCCTCCAGCAAGGAAAGCAGCGGAGAACGAGGAAATCAGCAGTTGGTACATTTGGCAGGGCTGCGGCCCAACTCCCCCCTGTGTACACTCAGTGTGTACACAGGCCAACTGGTACTTTAAACTAATAGATTCCCTGGCACTTGTGGACAAAGTGGAGCGGAGCTTATGTTTCAGACAGATATGTAATAAAATTATAATCCTCCTCTCGCTCGTATTACAATGGAATTACATTAGTTAGTGAAGACTGACATATACTGCTGGCTTTGGCTGGCATCGCATGCACATTTCCTGAATAGGTGCGCTTGGTTCCTCTCTCGAATCTCGCTCTCTTCATTAGGACGGACAAAATTAGAGCGGATTCTGTTCGCGGGGACTCCATTAGAGTCGGAACGCCGGGATGCCGGAGAGGGCACGGAGGAAAAGACGTACTTATGTGTACACAGGAGATCTAGCAGAGGAAATGAGTATCTGGAGGAGATGGCTGCTCGCTGTCAACTACGCATTTGTACTAATTGACACAAACAAAGCTCTGACTGAGCTCAGACGACTGTGCTCTGAGGGCTCGGAACCATTACAAATACACTTTGTTTTAAGCTCGAGTGGAATAAAAGTATAAGTGACAGCATTTAACTGGAGATAAGATAATGTTAGCTTTTGTTATCCATTCTTTAAATTAATTCGACATCAATTTAACCTATTCAGTAACAGTGTTGAAGAGCAGGTATCAAAAATAGTATCCCTAATAACCTAATTACAACTTTTTAATAGCATAACAGCAGCTTTTTCCAGTAACAAGCTACTTTTTCCGAGCGAGTAGCAGTGAAGCATGACAAAACATTAGATCCCTGCAAGTGTATTGCACAAAGATTTAACAATCAAACACACTGTTGAAAAATCTTTTCTCATAAACAGTTTGGAAATATGCATTTTATTAAAATAACTTACTGGAAACAAATTTGTAAAAAAACAAATGCCGGCTAATAAATATTGCTTTGATCCTATGTGAAAAAAAGTTTACTTCAGCATACTTTATAAAGTATACATATATAAATAATACTCTTTAAAAGAATATACTTAAGTGCAAACTAAATGTAATGTGTTCAGACACTCAACTGCATATTATTTGCAATTAAATAAAAACATATTATAGATTAAATGTATATTTAATGAAATTAGCTGAACTTTAAAGTGCTTTTTGACCAACTTTAAGTAGGACTTAATTACATCTTTATATGTAATTTTATAATTACTTCTGTTGTCTTTGAAATATGGTTAAAGTTACTGCTGAATGTACTGAGACGCGTTTATGATAAATAAATATTTTTGTAATTTCTATTTATATCATGTATTTAAATATATGTGTAATTACACATTTATAATGATTAAGTTGCGATTTACTACATTTAAAATATATTAACTTTAAATGTACTACTAAATAACAAACTACAGTAAAAAAATACAGTACAAAATTACAATTAAACTAAATAAATTGCTTTTTTATTTATTTATTTGTATCAGTAAGTATAGTTTTCTAAAGTTTACTTTAAAGATTTGAGTACACTACAAATGTGCATTCAATACAACTAAAGCACACTTCTTTTGCAAGGGATTGTAAAGAAAGAAAGAAAGAAAGATTTGTTTAACTTTCTAATTTTTTGAATTCCTCTTCAAAAATAGCACATAAAAATAATTAAAGCACCAAATATTTCCAAAAGAAAGAAAATCATTAATATACTTATAGTAATAAAAAATACATTAATATTCTAGAAAATCTAGAAAGAAAGAAAAAAAGTTTTTTTATTACTAAAGCTTTTATTTACAAAAATTGACCTATTTGCAATTATATAGCCTCCAGTAACAAGTAACAAGTGAAGTATCAAGAACACTGCAAAAAATGCTTTCCTTACTTAATTTTTTTTATCTTGTTTTCAGCCAAAACATCTAAAAATTCTTAAATCAAGAAAGATTTTTAGACGAGTAAGAATTACTGTCTTGTTTTCAGAAAAAAAAGTCAAAGTTAAGTTTTTGCTTAGAACAAGCAAAATAAATCAAAATAATCTGCCAATGGGGTATGCAAAAAATCTAGAAATCTAGAAAGAAAGTAAGAAAGCTTCAAATTATATCATCTGACGTACTTAAAAAACATATTGCCACTCTACATAGAGTGTAGTTAGCTACTTTTGTTGGTTTGTTGTGTTGCTAACTACTTAAGTGTGGCTTACTAAATTCCTTTAATTTATATGTAGCTTGTATTTTGAGAAGCTACAGCTTCAAATCAGTTTACCAACACTGTTCAACAAGCATAAACTTCTCCATATTATATTACAAAGAATTACACCTCTCTAACTAAATTGAAGACACAAATCACTCCAAAATGAAAACTGCAAAAGGCTCATGTTTACACGAGAGGCCCGTGAGCCCACCCCATTCCCACTATATTGCAGGAAACGCTAGAAACGACAAGTGCTTCGCCATCTAGGATTTCCTGCACTAGGTCACAGCAACAACTGTACCCTATCAGTCAATACCTTTTCATCACAGCTTTTACCACAGAGAAACCATAACACATTGTGTGCTAGCCACTCACCCCGCTGCGGCCATATGACGTGCTAATCCACCTTTATAGAGGGGGTTTTCTTTGCACTTTGTACAGCTGGAGACCTTTCAGTTTCCTTTCAGGGGGAGAAAACTAAATGAGTTTCAGCATCATGTTGGAAATATTGTCTTTCGCTGCAGGCGTTGGCGGAGTGTGACTTCAGAAATGCATAGTGAAAATTTGGTGTTTGCTGCCTGTTTTGTCTCAGTCGATTATGCTGCGATGCAGCAGATCTTCTGGCTTCGGCTCCAGATTTTTACAGAGCAAAACTAAGATGAGGAACTAGGTTATTAAGGAATGCTGATGAAGTTTGAGTCAAAACAATCTGTGTTGTATTAGTTTTATTGCTTTGAGTTTTCATTAACTCCTTTTTGCACAGATGATTTATTCAGCTGTTATTAATAATCTACTGTTTTGCATTCATCAAATTACAAACAAAATGGAAAAATTAAGAATTTTAACATCTAAATGGGGACATTACATAGACTACAATTTTAAAACTAAAGTATTTGTTTACTTTATTTTATACCAGTTTTACTTTTTTTGGAAGTTTTGTCAGGGTTAGCGCACTTTCGGGTTCAAATTTGTCTAGATAAGTAGGCACACTCACAAACACACAAACATACACAAAAATGATTACTTAGCTATTTAAATGGGGACAATACATAGACGTTTATTGTTTTTTAATGCAGATAGTTATAGATTTTATAAGATAATCATAACCCACATCCTAACTCTATCCCTCACAGAAAAAAATCAGCATTTTTGCATTTTTAGGAAGCTTTATTTATTTTATTTTTGTACGAGTTTTATAAATGAGGACACCCCCAAAAAGTCAGGTTTAGCTCACTTTTGGGTACACATTTGTCTGGATATGTAGGCACACGCACACACACACACACACACACACACACACACGCACGCACACACACACACACACACACACACACACACACACACACACACGATTACTTAACTATCTAAATAGGGACAATACATAGACTTCTATTGTTTTGCATACAGATAGTTAGAGATTTCAGAGATAATCATAACCCACATACTAACTCTACCCCTCACAGAAAACTTTGTGCATTTTTACAGTTAAAAAAAGAAGCTTTTTTTACTTTATTTTTGTATGAGTTTTACAAATGAGGACGTCCCCAAAGTGATGGAATTTTTATTTATTTATTTAGTCAGGTTTAGCTCACTTTTGGCTACAAATGTGTCCCCAAAATATGGTTAAGTAGGCACACACACACACACACACACACACACACACACACACACACACACACACACACACACACACACACACACACACACACACAAACATGATTACTTAGCAATCTAAATGGGGACAATACATAGACTTTTATTGTTTTTATATACAGATAGAGATTTTATAACCAAACCCACATTCTAACTCTACTCCACACTGAAAACTTTCTGCATTTTTATCATTTTTAAAAAGCTTTGTTTACTTTATTTGTATACAAGTTTTACAAATGATGACGCCGCCAAAAGGTTGGAAATTTTATTTTAATTAATTTATTTGTTTGTTTAGATTTTGTCAGGATTAGCTCACTTTTGAAAACAAATGTATCTCCAAAATATGGTTAAGTAGAAACACACACTATATACATAGTTTTTTTTTATAGTGTGAGAAAAAGTGAAATATTTTGCATATATAAATAACTGATTTATTTTGCTAATGAACTGAAGCCAACAAATTTGGTTTAATATTATCTGAAAAAATATAAACTTAATAAATAAGTATCTATTTCTTTCCACCCACTGTTAGATGTGATTTAAAGTGATATAAATATTTTTTTAAACTTATTTGTGTAGCACTTTTCACAATACATTTAGTTCCAAAACATTTTCACAGTTAACCTGAACAAACTATAACTAAAAATATATGTTGTCATTTTTATTTCACTCTCACACTTTTTTAATATTTTAATTTATAAAATAAAAAAATAACAAAAATAACTACATGATATGATAAATTGTGATATAAATCTAATTATGCCATAATATATAATTTTAGTCATACAAATTAATCCTAAATGAAGACTTTACACTGTATCCACAGATATTACTACATATTTCTACATATTTTATATTTTGAAACTACACTAAAAATGTAAAATATGAACTTCTGGGTAATTTTATTTATCTCAACTATTGGTTAAAATCACAATTTATTGCTGAAAATGAACCCAAAATAGGTTGGAAATTAACATGTATTAATATGTTCAATAAATTAACATTTATTAACAGGTTAAATAAATTTTACATTTTAAATGATAATTTATATAAACATAAGCCACTGGTCAAAAGTATGAAATAATTATGATGTTCATGTTTTAGAAAAGTCTCTTATGCTCATCAAAGCATTTTCATTTACATTTACATTTTGTATTCATTTTAAGCCAGCCACACAGTAATTTTTAAACAACATTTGAGTTGAACATTTAACCCAACTGTTAGGTCAAAACAACTCAGTCACTAGGTTTGGACATACTTCAGCATTTTTTAGACTGTACTTCTGCTACACTAACCAAATCAAATAATTTTAAAACAATGAAAAATATTTGCAGCCCAGAATATTTACATTTCTAGCCTGTTATCCAGTACAACCACCAATCCTCCCAGTGCGACAGCTCAATCCTGTTATTCATTCAAAACTCTTAACTGGAATTAAAAACAAAGCCAATGCCAAGCCAAGGCAGCGTTCGAGAGTCATTTGCACTTCTCGTTCTGTTCCTGAGGTAAAACAGCTTTGAGAAACGAGGCATTCCAAACCCCAAAACTACAACCACCAATCAAGCTCTAATCGGCGTCTCCACAGACGCCACAGCAAAGATGCTTTCCACCAACACAAGGAACAATCGCACAGGGTCCTCGAGAGCAGCGCAACAGATCGGCAGACAGAGTAATCCGACTGCCCTGGGTAATGATTCCCAGGCTGAGGCCTGATGCAATTTGGAGAGGCCGTAATAAACAGCGCTGCGTATTTAAAGAGCTGTCTGCGCAGGGCCGATTTATATTTACTGGCCTTATCTGAGCGGGCGGCCGCACAGGGAGCGTCCGATGGGCTTTAGCTCTTAATTTGCTTTAACCGGGCCGATTTGTGCTTACACTGGCAGAAGGCGGGCGGCCCATCCGTCAGTGTCAGCTGCTGCGGCGGCACATTATTTGAAATCATTTTTGAGGGCATAGCTTTCAGGGCAAAATGCTTATCGCTCCAAACTAGGGAAAAGTCCTGAGTAATTAGAGCTAATTCACCTTGAGAACCTGATCTCCGCTGTAATCGTGACAACGGCTACACGTCGACTTAATAAATCCCGGAGCATTCAGCACATATCTCCGAGGGATTTCCTTTTGCGTTCTAAATCACCTTTATGGCTATATTGTAAAGATTAATGATGCTTTCTCTGTTGAACTTATGAACGTTTAGAAATTAATCTAGCAAATTAGTGCAATTACTCAATTTTCCATAAACGCTCGCTACATTAAAAAGCACTTCATATAAAATGCAAATGACCTTGTTTTTTTTTTTGCTTCGTGTTTTTCTTTACTTGCCCTTTTCTTCTCCCTTGCTTCTAAGAAAGGAAGGCTTTACATTTTACGGTGCCAACAGTAAAAAAGAACGAGGGGAAACAAGGTTTGGCAGCTATATGGAACAAATTACTGGATTACCTTTAGCAACTGCCAGGAAGTCATTTTAACACATAATAAAGTTTAAAGAACGGTTTGGTCCGAGTAACCCTTGAGACCAATACCTGTACAGCTCCACAAATAAACATGGTTATTATCGGAAGTTGCGACCTTGAGGTTTTGACAACAAAAATGAAGTGCCTTGACTTGTTCTACGTTGACAAGAAAAACATACCTTTGAATTTAGTATTTTCATACTTTATATATGTTGAATTGTCTTAATTTTTATGTTTTATTTTATATATGTGGACCACAAAACCAGTCTTAAGTAGCATGGGTATGTTTGTAGCAATAGTCAATTGTATGGGTTAAAATTATCGATTTTTCTTTTATGCCAAAAATCATTAGGTTATTAAGTAAAGACGTTAAATGAAGATATTTTTGCAAATTTCTTACTTTAAATATGCCAAAACTTAATTTTTGGTTAGTAATATGCATTGCTAGGAACTTCATTTTGACAACTTTAAAGGCGATTTTCTCAGTATTTAGATTTTTTTTGCACCCTCAGATTCCAGATTTTTAAATAGTTGGCCAAATATTGTCAAATCCTATAAAACCAGGCATTAATGAAAAGCTTTTTTCAGCTTTCAGTAAAAAAAAAAAAAAAAAATGTACCATTTATTTTTTTGTTTGCTTTGAAAGAAGTCTCTTATGCTTACAAATGTTATAATATATGATTTTATATATAAATTGTCAAAATTTTGGAATATTTATGTTTTTTATTATTTATTTTTATGTAATGCTTACTAATGCTATAATATTTGTTGTCTGTGTTATATATATGGTCAACAAAAGTTTGGAATAATTATTTTATTTTATTGTTTTATTTGATTGATTTATTTGTTTGCTTTAAAATAAGTCTCTTATGCATACTAATGTTATAATACTGTATTTGATGTCTGGATTTTTTTCATATATAAATGCTCAAACGTTTGGAATATTTAAGTTTTTATTTATTTATTTATTTTTGAAAGAAGTTTCTTAAGCTTACTAATGTTATAATACATGATGTCTGGATTTTTTATATATAAATGGTCAAAAGTTTGGAATAATTATTTTATTTCATTTAAGTAAATTTTATTTTAAGTTTTTGAAAGAATTCTTATGAAGGAATCTTTTATGCTAACCAAGGCTGCATTTGATCAAAATACAGTGTAAAAAAAAAAAAAAAAAAAAAAAAAACAGTAATATTGTAAAATCATATTTTTACCAAAAATATTTTTTGTACTTTAATATATTTTAAAATGTAATTCCTGTGATGCAAAGCTGATTTTTCAGCATCATTACTTCAGTCTTCAGTTTCACAAGATCCTTCTGAAATCACTTAAATATGCTTTATCAATTATTACTGGTGCTTTACTATTAATAATGGTTCTAATTATCATTAAAAATGTTTTGTTGCTTAATATCTTTTTGGAAACCGTGTTTAACACTGAAAATATATATAAAAAAATACAAAATATGTTTTTTCAGCAGCAAAGCAGCATATTTAAATAATTTCTGAAAAATCATGCGACACTGAAGACTGGAGTAATGATGCTAAAAATTCAGCTTTGCATCACAGGAATAAATTACATTTTAAAATGTATTAAAATAGAAAGCAGTTATTATAAATTTTAATAATATTTCAAAATAGTATGTTTTTACTCTATTTTTAACAAATAAATGCAGCTTTGATGAGCATAAGATACTTTCAAAAACATGAAAATCATAATTATTTTATACTTTTGACTTTAAAATAAAATTAGAATTTAGAATGTAAAATTTAATTCTAATTTCATCAGTTAAAATCTAATTCATTTTAGTGTATATATCATTTTTGCCAAGTCCCTAAATCACTTTAATCACACTAGTTTCTTCTTCTTTCATGCTAAAAAAAAACCTCTTTTGAAACTTAACTCAAAATAATAAATGCCCTCAAAACTACACACACTTTTCTAGCTCCCCAAAAACAGCATGAAATCTCTACTCTCTTCTTTTCCGCTCAGAAATATGGATTAGGTCTGCAGCACTCACCCCATGGGATGGGGATGATATCCAGCCCAGCTCCCCTTGGCTTGCTTTGGAGTCCAACAGGTTAACTGTAGAAAAAGGAGAGAGAAGGAGAGAGAAACAAATAAGCAGTTAGCCCTTTTTAAGATCCGGTTTCACCCCCGCCACACGTCCACCCGGGTCCGGCGTACGGCTCTCAGTGTGCAGCGTCCCGATCAACACAGTATTTACTCAGCTGCACTGCTTTATGCCACAATCCAATTAAACAAACAAAGGAGTCAACGGACTCATCCTTCAAACGAGTAGTTTTCAGTTAGCCGGACGGAGAAAACATACCCTCGTTAACCCGAGCGAGACGGGATCTTTAACGTCCGACCCATCGTGTTTCAGAGTATTATTTCACTGATTTGTATCTCGAACAAGATGAACAAATCACAAATGGTTTCTTTTATCTGACAAGCACCAGCCGAAAGGATTCAATATTTTAGGACGATGTGTTGATAAGGGATTACAGCTAGAACTTGATTGTTTTTTTAAACATTTTTAAACAAAACCCCATTTAAGGTGACGTCGTTACTGTGTAGTTACACAAATAAGTACCGAGTAATATTAAATAACTACAAGTAGGTTAAGATTAAGGTTAAGGTTTGTAATGTGTAACTATGTTACCTTAAAACAAAGTCTTAGCTTCTCACTAACACTGTGTAATAACTTTAAATAAAGTTATAGTTATTTTTGTTATTAATTTAACCTTCTTGTTGTGTTCGGCTCAAACTGACCCGGAAAAATATATATATTTTTCCCGAAAATACTAGTTAATGTTATCGCATTGGCCTCAAACTTCCTGATTTTGTTCACACAGTGTACTTCTCGTAAGTACTTCACATCATTTTTAAAAAGGTTTTCATAATTTTTTTTGTGGGATTTATTTCTCCTAGTCACACTTGTAGTGTTCCAGACTTCAAACAATTGCTTATAAATCTCTCATTATGCTATATCATCACCAAATATTGGATTTAATCTTTTGTCAACTAGTTTTCTTTCATTTAGGATTGGTTTTGTGTTTCTATTTGCATCTGATTAATCGTATGCCTCATTTATCTGAGAGTAGGTACCTCTTTTTTGAGTGAAAAAAAAAAAAATTATGAATATTTTTTGACAATATTAAACCAAAAATGATAAAAATGTGCACTGTTTATCACACTAGTGTGCTTTAACGTTTAATCAGGACGTTTGCTTTTAAATGCTTTTATTTTGTACAAAATTGCAAAAAGTCACACTTGTGGTGTTCCCGGTCAAAAATGACCGGACTCCAAACAATTGCTTATAAATCTTTCATTTTGCTATATTATCACTAAATATTGGATTCAATCTTTTTGTCAACTTGTTTTCTTTCATTTAGAACTGGTTTTGTGTTTCTATTTGCATCTGATATTGCATCTGATATATAGCTATATTATCACCAAATATTGGATTCAACCTTACGATTAATCAGATGCAAACAGAAACACAAAACCAGTCATAAATGAAAGAAAACAAGTTGACAAAAAGATTGGGGAACACCACAAGTGTGACTTTTTGCAATTTTATACAAAATTCAAAGCATTTAAAAGCAAACTTCCTGATTAAACATTAAAGCACACTAGTGTGATAAACAGTGCAAATTTTTAGAATTTTTTGTTTAATATTGTGAAAACAATTCATAAAAAATGATTTTTTTTCACTCAAAAAACGAGATACCTACTTTTGTATAAATGAGCTCTACAATAAATCAGATACAAATAGAAACATAAAACCAGTCTTAAATGAAAGAAAACAAGTTGACAAAAAGATTGAATCCAATATTTGTTGATAATATAACATATTGAGAGATTTATAAGCAATTGTTTGGAGTCCGGTCATTTTTGACCGGGAACACCGCAAGTGTGACTTTTTGCAATTTTATACAAAATTAAAAGCAATTAAAAGCAAACTTCCTGATTAAACATTAAAGCACATTAGTGTGGTAAACAGCGCAAATTACTAGAATTTTTTGTTTAATATTGTGAAAATCATTAATAAAAATGATTTTTTTCACTCAAAAAACGAGGTACCTACTTTCGAATAATTGAGGCCTACGATTAATTCAATGCAAATAGAAACGCAAAACCAGTCCTAAATGAAAGAAAACTAGTTGACAAAAAGACTGAATCCAATATTTGGTGATAATATAGCATAATGACAGATTTATAAGCAATTGTTTGAAGTCCGGTCATTTTTGACTAGAATCACCACAAGAATTACTATTTGCAATTTTGTACAAGATAATGCATTTAAAAACAAACTTCCTGATTAAACATTAAAGCACACTAGTGTGAGAAACAGTGCACATTTTTTTGAAATTTTTGTTTAATATTGTGAAAATTATTCATAATTTTTTTTTTACTCAAAAAATTAGGTACCTACTTTCGGATAAATGAGTCCTACAATTAATCAGATGCAAATAGAAACACAAAACCAGTCCTAAATCAAAGAAAACAAGTTGACAAAAAGACTGAATCCAATATTTGGTGATAATATAGCATAATGACAGATTTATAAGCAATTGTTTGAAGTCCGGTCATTTTTGACTAGAATCACCACAAGAATTACTATTTGCAATTTTGTACAAAATAATGCATTTAAAAACAAACTTCCTGATTAAACATTAAAGCACACTAGTGTGAGAAACAGTGCACATTTTTTAGAATTTTTTGTTTAATATTGTGAAAATTATTCTTTTTTTTTTTTTTTACTCAAAAAATGAGGTACCTACTTTCGGATAAATGAGTCCTACAATTAATCAGATGCAAATAGAAACACAAAACCAGTCCTAAATCAAAGAAAACAAGTTGACAAAAAGACTGAACCCAATAATAGGTGATAATATAGCATAACGAGAAATTTATAAGCAATTGTTTGGAGTCCGGTCATTTTTGACCGGGAACATCAAAGGAGTGACAGGAATCTGAACACAACCAGAGGGTTAATTAATAATAAAATATATTTGTTCACCATATTTCCAAAAAGAAAATATTTATAAATAATACAAATCGAAATTAAATATATTTATATTACATATTATTTCTTTCCCATTCATATTTTTCTTATTAATGTTTTTCTATTTCATGCAATAGAAATATTTGAAAATTCTCAGATGTTGTTTTATTTACCTCGTACACTGTTTAATCTGTATCTGCCGTTGTATTCAATATTTATTTCTGTTTGTGTAGACATTTTCGTTTTTATTAAACACAATATCAAACCCCTGTCCAATCCAATCAGTTTAAATTAAGGAAACAACAACAACAAAAATGAAAACTAAAACAATGGGAGACGGCAGCAAGGAAATATTGCTGCATTATTAAAAATGGCTGGCTGGCTGCATGGCGTGCTAGAGCGGAGAAGGTCGTGACAAGCTCTTGACATCTCAGTGTCTCCTGCTCTCATAACAACGCCTCCTGTTTGATTGAGCAAGGCTTCTACGGGCACAAAGGGAGAGAACAAAAGCCTCCGTCGACGTACAGTAAACGCATAATCCCAGCTGACATGTGGGCCACTCAGCATGGCGTCTACGGCCCCTGCTAATAGCTGTGTCACTCATTCTGCCTTCAGCGATGGCCAGAAAACATCCAGCCCAACTACAAATGGACATATGGGACATGGGTGACATAAAGCTTTTCTTTTTTAATAGTACCTAGAAACACTTACTTTAATGCCAGCGTTTATTTTCTTATCACAAAGTGTGACATGATGTCCAAGTATGAGCCATCTTCTAAATGTAAGAAATTTGTTTCTACTACCAGTCAGAAATTTCGACATGCTTACTCATTCTTTGATGTTTATTATTGTTTTTCATATTTTAGAACAATAGTGAAGTCATTAAAATTATAAAATAACACAACAAAAGTGTTAACCACCTTTTTGTTTTTGTTCCAACCAGATTCTCTATTTATTTTATTAATAATAATAATGATTATTATACAATTTGTAATTTAGTCATTATTTTTTTTTTTAGAGAAACTACAATTATTTAAATGATTGATTATTCAATATATTATATAAATTAATGACATGAAATGAAAAAAATGTTTTTTGTAAAGACAATTATACACTCAATACAATTACTTATACAATTTTTATTATTTTTAATTAGTCATTTTCGATGTAAATTAAATTAAATTAAATTAAATTAAATGTTTAGTTTTTTTTAGAGAAACTAATAATGTATATAATTTATTATTCAATTTTTATATATATATATATATATATATATATATATATATATATATATATATATATAAAGTAATATATTAATGAAATGAAATGAAAGGAAAAGAAAAGTGTTGTTTTGGAAAGACATTATACACAATTTTTACATAATACATAATACAACAATTTGTATTATTATTAATTAGTAATTGTTTTATTAAATTAAATTAAATTAAATTAAAAAAATATAGAAACTAGAATAATGTATATGACTGATTCAATATATCATATAAATAATATAAATTAATTTAAAATTAATTATGAAATGGAATGAAACATTTTGTTTTGTAAATGAGTTAATGTTGTTATGTAAATTAAATTAAATTAGAATTTTTGTTTTTTAGAGACTGATTATTCCATTTATAATACAAATTAATTAAAACGAAAAATAAAATGAAATGCAAAAATGTTATTGTTTAAATTAATGTAAATTAAATTAAATTACAATTTCAGTTTTTAGAGAAACTAGAATAATTTATGACTGATTGCTTAATTTATAAAATAAATGAATGCAGTTAAATGAAATATGAAATTAAACAAAAAAAGTTAATTAAATTAAATACAATTTTTTTTTAGAGAAACTAGAATGTTGTTTTGTAAAGACATTCATACACAGGGGCAATTTTTATTATTATTAATCAGTACATTTATTTAAATTGAATTAAATTAAATTAAATTATTTTTTTTTGAAAACTAGAATAATTTATATGATTGATTCAATTTACGATGATTCAGTTTATATATATATATATATATATATATATATATATATATATATATATATATATATATAATATTGAATCATCGTATATTTCATTTCATTTCATTAATATATTATTTATATTATTTTCTAAAATAAAAATAATAATAATAAAATAAAATAAATTGAATAATAAATTATATACATTATTATTAATTTAATTTAATTTAATTTAATTTTCAGTTTTTTTTGTAGAGAAACTAGAATAATTTATATGATTGGTTATTTTACTTATAATATAAATTAATGAAATTAAATGAAAAATGTTTTTAAAGACATTCCTACACTAGGGAAAATTTTTACTATTAATAATTAGTAAATATATTTATGGAAATTAAATTAAATTCATGTTCAGTATTATAAAGAAATGTAAAAACGGGGACAATTTGTATTTGCCTGTTTATCTATCGAACACATTTCAAGCATTTAAAAAAAAAAAAAATTAAGATTATGAGAAGCATAAACTCAGTCAAGTTCATCCATAATTTTGACTTCTAGTCTATATATCAGTGACTCTGAGGGGAGTCTGTTACAGACCCCATTATCAAATTCCAGCAGAAAACAGCAGCGCACCTGAGCGCTAGCCAAACAGCTGGCTGTTCCCATACTGTAGATGATCCCTATTAACTATAATAAAGCTATCTGCTTATGTCAGATAATGGCAGCTCACATCCAGCTCCGTTGGTTCCAATTTAAATTTCTCAATGAGCCGAGCCCGCATCTCAAATTGAGCCGACCGGGGAAATTTGAGACCATAAAATTAGAAAGCTACATGGGTGAGGCCAATTCAGCAGCTGTAAGAGACGGAAATCACAGTCAACGTCATTCCCGCCCTCTCCACCCAAAAGTGTAGCATCAAGCGCGAAACAAAGAGCTGATTATGAACAGCTGATCCAACGGCCATCTCAGCCATCCAACCACACCAGACCAAATAGGTAAATCAATACAGGAGCGAGACAATCATCTAGGATTCCAACCACAGGCCGCCAAGGGCTTTCCGTCTTTCTAATGTATCATCTCTGCACTACTAGCTATTGTTTTCCTTTCTTCAGCACATGGCACATTGATCGCACACATTAACAGTGGAGAAAAAGAGACAATGCTAATGTTTCATTCACAAACTATATAAGAACAGCTCAGTGTGAAATGTAATGGTTACGTCACTAATGACGAATTACATATTTAGGGGAATCAGCTTTTAGTAACTGTAATATCAGTTACTTTTGTCTTTACAACTCACAAATCTATGGTATAATAAACATGAATAA
>NC_133368.1:12787646-12790146 GCF_049309525.1 Garra rufa
GGGATAAAAGAAAAATTTATAATTTTGACTTGAAATACATACCATGTATTTTTGGCTATTGCTACTTAAAGGAGTATTTCATTTTCAGAACAACAATTTACAGATAATGTACTCACCCCCTTGTCATTCAAGATGTTCATGTCTTTCTTTCTTCAGTCGTGAGGAAATTATGTTTTTTGAGGAAAACATTTCAGGATTTCTCTCCATATAATGGACTTCTATGGTGCCCCTGAGTTTGAACTTCCAAAATGCAGCTTCAAAGGGCTCTAAATGATCACAGCCGAGGAAAGAAGGGTCTTATCTAGCAAAACAATCGGTTATTTAAAAAAAAAAATACAATTTATATACTTTTTAACCTCAAATGCTCGTCTTGTCTAGCTCTGTGTGTACTCTGTGTAGAGATTAAAAAGTATTTAAATTGTAATTGTTTTTAGAAAATGACCAATCGTTTCACTAGATAAGACCCTTCTTCCTTGGCTGGGATCATATAGAGCCCTTTAAAGCTGCATTTAAACTGCATTTTGGAAGTTCAAACTCGGGGGCACCATAGAAGTCCATTATATGGAGAAAAATTCTAAAATGTTTTCCTCAAAAAACATTGTTTCTTTACGACTGAAGAAAGAAAGACATGAACATCTTGGATGACAAGGGGTGAGTACAGTACATTATCTGTAAATCTGTTCTGTTCTAAAAATTGGTCTGAAAGTGAACTACTCCTTTAAGACTGGTTTTGTGGTCCAGGGTCACATTTATCTTATTTGAAAGGATTCAAATCTCAGAGTTACTGTTCTCTGAGTGGTAATGAGCAAACACACGTCCCTCGTAAATCAGCTCAACAGACAGACAGCTATTTTTTCTTCAACTATGCTTATTTAGTGAGTCTGACACTCTGTCATTATGAATTATAGCACAAACCACTGCCCTCCTGTTTCGAAAGGAGACAATGTCAAGGTCACAATTCCACGAGCTGCGCCTGGAGAAAATACTTCTGTTATGAAATGCACACTAGTACTGGGCGATATGGTGAGTAAACATTTTGAATATTTCAAAGCACTTTCAAAAAAAAAAAAATAATAATAATAAATTTTGACTGTTTCACTTTTTGCATTAAATTTTGCATTAAATATTACATTAAATCTGTTTGGCTTCAGTGGCAATCTGGATGAAAGGAAAATATAATAATATATATAATAATATAATATAATATAATATAATATAATATAATATAATATAATATAATATAATATAATATAATATAATATAATAAAAATAATAATGAATCAGCATATTAGAATGATTTATGAAGAATCACTGGAGTAATTAAATGAAAACAACAGAGAATGTTTTTGTTTTTTACAAACCAATAAAATTAAAATATAATAATAATCATTTTTACATCATTTAAAAGACTCATTTTTATTTTCAACAAGAGGAGGCACAGAAAAACATAAAAAATAAAATAATTACAATAAAATAAATGAAAATAAAATAAAATAAAAACAGAGAATGATTTTATTTTTAAGAAAAACCTAAAATAAAAAAATAATTAAAATAAAATAAAATAAATTAAAATAAAACAAAAAAGATAATTATTTTCTGTTTTATTATCCAATAATAATAATAATAATTACTTTTAAATTATTTAAAATCTTAATTTTTATTTTCAACGAGAGGAACCAAAAAAAAACCACAAAAAATAAATAAAATAAAATAAGAAAAAATTAAAATTAAATAAAAACATGACAATTTTGATTTTCTTTTTTACTAACCAATAATAATAAAAATAATAATATAAACCAATAATAATAATAATAATAAAAAAAAAATAATAATAATTACTTTTAATTATTTTAAAATGTTTTTTTTAATGAGAGAGGCCATAGAAAAAAACACAAACTAGAATAACATACAAAATAAAATTAAATTAAATTAAATTAAAATAAAATAAAATAAAATAAAATAAAATAAAATAAAATAAAATAAAATAAAATAAAATTAAATTAAATTAAATTAAATTAAATTAAATTAAATTAAATTAAGATCAATAATAAATCAGCGTATTAGAATGATTTCTGAAGAATCACTGGAGTAATTGAAAACAACAGAGAATATTTTTGTTTTTTACAAACCAATAAAATTTAAATATAATAGTAATAATAATATTTTTGAAATAATTTAAAAGTTTAATTTTTATTTTCAATGAGAAGAGGCACAAAAAACATAAAATAAAATAAAATAATAAATGAAAATAAAATAAAAACAGAGAATGTTTATTTTTAAGAAAAACATGAAAAAAAACGAATTTAAATAAAAAATATTTAAACCAATAATAATAATAATAATAATAATAATAATAATACTTAATTTAATTAATTTATTTAAAATGTTATTATTGTTATGTTTTTTTTTTATAAAAGGAGCCATAGGAAAAAAAACATACAAACTACAATAACATACAAAAAATTAAAAAATAAAATAAATAAATAAAAATAAAATAAAT
>NC_133368.1:12795146-12962525 GCF_049309525.1 Garra rufa
ATAAATAAAATAAAATAAAATAATAATACAAAATAAAAATATTGTTATTGTGGTATATAAATAAATAAATAAATAAATAAATAAAATATAATAAATAAATATCCATGTTTTCCAAAACAAGTTAATCAATCTGCTAATAAACTAATAAACTAAACCAATAAATAAAATAAAATAACATAATAAACATTATTGTTGTTGTGTTACAATACATAAATAAATACAATTATTGTTGTTGTGGTATATTCAATTATAATTTATTAATATAATAAATAAATATAATATAAAAAATGTAAAATGGTAATGAGTAAAATAGTAAATTTATTAATATAATAGATTTAATTAAACAGTCTTTGTGATTTGATAATCACATCAATTGATGTGATGCTACAAAAAAAATCATTCTATGTCTTTTTCTTCCTATTTTAATGTATAACCTCAAAACTATCTCAGTCTTCTTCTAAATCCTTGTTTTTTCTCAGATGAACTGTGAGCTGCTAGCTCTGATATTGTAACCAAACGCTTAACATTTACAGAGTTTGAACTCTTCTGCATCTCGAATGAAACTTCTCAATCCAAACATTTACAAAGGCATTACTGGGGAACGGCATGTAGCCGTTGAACTCCACAAAGACAAAAGGCCATTAATTATTGAAGAGGTGCTCCCTCAGCGAAGCATCAAAAGCCGCTATATGACTCATCCATGCTTCAAGTGTTGAAACAGAGGTCTGCACACCTCAAAATATCTCAGTCAGAGTCACACTCGGGCTCCCTGCCGTAATCAATCCGTTAGCACAGCGGGCCTGCCGAGAGATTTGTGACTTAGACCCCTTCCCCTGCACAAGAGTGTGCGACGCCGCAGCTGTCACGCTCTGGTAATATAAGCCCTTATTAGTGTCCATTAGGCTGCACTCAAACTAATAAGAGATTGTCAAATACATCCAAACATTCACACAACTCTTCACAAAACAGAACATGGAGGACACGCCGAATCACGCTCTTAAAGCAAAGCTCGTTGACATGATCGCCTCACATTACAGGGAGATCAGAAGAAAGAACGGTAGAGATTTATCGAAGTGAATAAAAATTATGCTGAGATTCATTCATTCATTCATTCATTCATTAGCTCACTGATCAATCAATCAACCTCACATACTAGCTTTTTTATTTCCAGTTTTCATTTATTTTATTTGTTTCAGTTTATTTTAACATGACTGTTTGTTTAATTTTAAATATATTTTTTTTTATTTTACTTATGAGTCATTTTGATTACACTTTTAATTTTATATTTTCAGTTTATTTTTAGGTTGTTCAGTAATTTTTCTACGCACTTCTGTTTTTTATTATTTCAATATTACTATTTATTTTTAATGTAATTTATTTCTGTTTTTACGCAATTCTGGATAAGCTTTTTATTTTTTATTTTCTCAGTTTGTCAGTTTAATGTTTTAGGCTGTTTAGTCATTTTTTTTTTTTTTTTTAATATCACTATTTGTTTAATGTTTTTTTTAATGTCAGTTTGGAGTAATTTTGAATAAGCTTTTATTTTTATATTTTCAGTCTTCATTTTAAGTTTTTAGGTTGTTTAGTAGTTTTAGTTTTGTTTTAGCTTTCATTTATTTACAATCTGTAAGTGTAGATGCCAAGGCAACATCTTTCCAAGTCGTTCCATCAATATTTTATTTTATTGTATTTTATCTTTTTTTCCCATTAACAAAAAACTATTTTAGTGTGTTAATGACAATAACCCTGTCTTACTCATTCTTTTAATCACTCATTCAAATTCACTCAAATCCCTCACTAATTCACTCATTTTCTTAGTCATTCGTCGCATTACTTGCTTATTCATCCAGTCACTCAGTAACTCGTTCATTCACTCACTCATTGGTGTACTTATCAAAGTCCTCCCACTGGCCTGTCATTATCGTTTACATCCTAGAGACACGCTGAATCACTTGACAGGCGTCTGGTTCTACACGCCACAAATGGGTGTTTGGATTGATAAATTGTATGGAGCAGTCACCTTCAGAGACATCAGTCCTACACGACTCCTGCCAAACCACAGGCTAGAAAACTAGCCAGCAAAAATGCATGACCATGCACAACTATTTGAAATGTATGGTCAGGCCTCAGCCATCAGCATTTGTATTCAGTTTCACCGTGTGTTTGGCCGATTCCACGTTTCATTCCACTCATGGGGTAAAATGAGAAACGCCAAAATCACATGTGTTTCCTATAAATCATATCTAATGCATGAGGAATTAGGAGAGCAATAGTGTCTGCTTAAGCATATTAATGAGGTACTTTCACAAAAGATACAACTCTGAAAACAGATCCCTTGAAAAGTTAGATTTAAATATTGATTTAGTATTTTATCACTTTAAATTTAGTCAGCATTTGTCATAGGTAAATAAATATGTGACCCTGCAAAACCAGTCTTAAGTAGCATGGTATATTTGTAGTATAATTTTGATTATTAATATGCATTGCTAAGAACTAAGAACTAATTTGGACAACTTTAAAGGCGATTTTCTTTGCACCCTCAGATTCCAGATTTTCAAATAGTTGTATTTCGGTTGTATTTCAATCATTAGCCAATATGCTAGAATTCATCCTTAAAATGAATTGTTACCTTAAGAATTACTAATATATATGTAATTTATTTAAATTATACTTGTTAAAGGTAAATAATAATACAGTATATAAACTAAAACTAGCTAAACATGTACTATAGTCCACCTGATGCCCTCATTTCCACAATATATCTAATGTAGTGCCACATTTTTAACAGTTTAATATTAGAAATCATAATATTGTTCCTGCCAAGCTGACAATGTTTATTTTAACATTTATGGCAATGTAGTTGTGAAATTATCACTCAGTTTAATTAATTTCAGTAGTTCAGTTCTGTTTTCCAAAAGCTTTTCTTTTAACACTTCAATGATAATTAAGTATTAAAATTAAAAAGAAGTAAAAGAAAATATTAGATTGGAGATAAATCAGATTCTTTTAGACTTTTGACAATTGGAATGAGGTTCATTTGACTGTTGTTTAATTAGTCGTTTAACAACTTACCATAATTTACCATAGAAATATTATGTTTTGTAACTTTTATAGCACTTGCTGTGGTCCGATCTCCTTAAAACTTTGCAAGCTTGTTTAGAATCACCTGTCGCATGTGCTCACCAGGTTTTGTGAAGTTTTGAGTTTTCCTTTAGGCTTTATAGGATTTTTGGTAAATTCAGAAATTTCTAAACGACCCCGTTAAACCTTTTCAAAGGGTATATTTCAACTTTTTTTTTTTTTTTTTTTTTTTTTTTTTTATAATTATTGAGCTAGAAAGTCCAGAGAATTGTACTGCAATGTTTTTTTTCCAGATTGAGCGAAAACCTAAGACTAGTTCGTAAAAGTTTTTTTTTTTTTTCACATCTTCTCAATTATTTAACAAACTTTGATTGACAGCAGTGGTTCTAGAGGCAAAGTTGTCCAGAATGAGGATTTCTGTCATATGATACGAATATCACATGTATATGCAAAAAACATGCAATGCATAATTGTTTACGCCCTTGAAATCAAGATATCACATTTTCAGAGACCTTTGGGGCCGTGAGTCAAACAGGTAAGCAAATGTCATTATAGACACTTGTGCCACTTTAGACCAAGACCATGCACAGCGATTGTCATGTTGATAGGACAAACGGTTGCATAGGTATAGCCATTTTTATGTTTTTCCTCTCTTACAGCGCCACCAAGTGGCCAAGCTCCGATTTTTGTCCTGTGACCTCAGATTTAGCTCTTGCATAAGTGTTCTGAGTTTGGCGAAGATATATCATTCCGTTCAGGAGTTATAGGCATTTTACTAAAGGTGGACCTGCCCCTTTCGAACATTTTGACATCCCTTTGCAACGATGAGACTTTTTTAATGCTTTTTTTTTGCTCTCCAGCAAAAAAAAACAAAAACAAAAAAAAAACAGTTGAATCTGAGGCATGCGTTTTGTCCGGAGTGAGCCAAGAATTCCAACAACATAAGATACTTGAGCCTGCAACTGACGGTTTAGGAGTTATGAGCGATTTCATACTTTTGTTTGCTGTAGCGCCTCCGTCAGGCTGATTGGGCTGAGCCTTGGTGACATTGTCGGCGGTGTGAGTACTACCATCCCTCCGAGTTTCAAGTCTCTACGACTTACGGTTTGGTCTGCACTATCAATTTTATGTGGAGATTGCTGATCCGTGACAATTTTTAACAATTTCAGTAGGGTTTCAGCGTTATGCGCTTGAACCCCAAGAGAATTACAACCATAGTGTGATAAGATTAAAGTGATGAAATCTTCAGTAGAAATGATGTCTGCAAACTTTAAGTTCACAGTTAGAGGTCACAGACCCTTAATGATTTAATCGCTATCTTCCAATTACATGCCCAATAACAATACTAGAACAAGAGGTCAAGTTCAGCCCATCATTGCTATGGTTAATAAAATCTCAGGAATAACAGCATACTCTACTTTTTCTTTTAGAGCAACGAAAACTGTAGTATGGTCTTGTTTTTCTCATCACTTTGCCTATGGCAAGCAAGTTTCAGATGCATCTTGATGTAAACACCTTCATGACCCATTTTGCAGCTGTTCCACGTATAGTGTTCCATAACAGACACATAAATACACACACAAACACAGACGTCTAACTGAACACAAGCCGGCAATCAGGGATACTCTCACATCAAGACGAGTACAGCTGGACAGAAAGCATGGCGAAATTCTTAAACATCTCTGGGCAGTGCTGAATAGACACAGAGCAGTTTATGAAGAGCAGAAGTGATTTCTCCAGGGAGATGGCTTAACTCAAATAATACCATGGGCAGGACTGAAGCGCTCGAACCAGCTGCCAGCCAATCTATTATCAGCTCCCTCAACCACAGCAAGACCTACAGTACACATATACACACCAGACAAAATGCTCTTTCACAAAAAGGCCTTTTGTGCTTTTTGGGGTGAGAAAAGATTTCCAAACTTCCAAGTCTAATTAAAAAGGAGGCCTGGAGTGAATATGTGAAGTACAGTAGAGTTTGCAATTGTTAAAAAACACACAGAACAACCCAACTTGTGAAACTGAACCACTATTGATTTCATTCTCATTCCTGAGCATTTCTCATGACTGCTTCTTTCTGAATAATTTGCAGCTCTGCATTCTTTCAATAAATCTGCAACAGACAAATGCCAATGTGGTTTTGTGCATGTGAAGTTCAGAAGGTAAATTCCAAAAGGACAAAGTTTAAATAGCAGTGAAATTACTGCACACATATTGATGGTGCAAACCTATTGCGGTTCTGACCCAAATAATGTAAAGAGATTTGCAGGATCTGTGGAAGCAAGCCATTCAGGACGTACTTTAGCATTTAGAAATGAACCCAAAATGGAGTCAAACCAAGCTGTTTTTAAAAATGTAACTTTCAAAGTTAAAATCGAACTGGTTAATCAAGGTCTTCCAGGCAGATGTACTGGGGCAAGTTGAAGCTAAACTCTGCAGGACACCAGCCCTCCTGGAGCAAGTTTGGACACTATTTCTTTAGGATCCTCAAACCTGGCCTACTGGATCCACTTTCCTGCACATTTTAGCTCTAACCCTAATCAAACACGTCTGAGCTTGTGAATCAATGTCTTCAGGATCATTAGAAAACCACAGGTAGGTGAGTTTGATCAGGGTTGGAACTAAATTCTACAGCACAATGGCCCTCAAGGCAAGATTTGAGGAACTCTGCTTTAGAGGTACAACTTGTCACCGGGACAGTAACCTTAAAAGGAAACTTTGTGGTTTATCTACCCCTGAAGATGCATATGAGTACCTTAGTGGCTCCCAATCCTGGTCCTGGAGAACCCCCAACATGGCATATTTTAGATGTCTCTTTAATCAAATCAAACACACATGTTTCAGTTAATTAGTAAAGACTCCAAGAGCTTGGATGTGTGTGTCACAAAAGAGAAACATCAAAAACATGCCGTGTTGGAGGTTCTTTAGGAACAGAATTGGGAATCACTGCTTTAGAGTAATACCTTAAAGGACAAGTTCACTTACAGAATAAAAAAAAGTAATCCTGGTAGTTTACTCACTCCTGTGTCATCCAAGATGTTTATGTCTTTCTTTCTTCATTTGAAAAGAAATGAAGGTTTTTGTAGAAAACATTCCAGGATTTTTCTCCATATAGTGGACTTCAATGGTGGCCAATGGGTTGAAGGTCTAAATTGCAGTTTTAATGCAGCTTTAAAGGGCTCTACACGATCCCAGGTGAAAAATAAACGTCTTATCTCACATTATTCGCACATTACGTAGCCAAGTTGGAAAGGTTACATGTAACGTAGGTGAAAGTACCGACCCAGTGTTTACAAAGCAAACATGCAAAGTCAAACACCCTTTACAAAAAAAGGTAAAACAACAATGTTGGATGATTTTAAAGTTGGAGGAGAAATTGAGATTGCATTGAAGCTGCATTGAAACTGCACTTTGAACCTTCAACCTGTTGGCTCCCATTGAAGTCCAGTATATGGAGAAAAATCCTGGAATGTTTTTCTCAAAAACGTTAATTTATTTTCGACTGAAGAAAAACAAAGATCTTGGATGAAATGGGGGTAAGTAAATTATGGAAGTTAATATTTAAGGCACTACTATGAATCTTTCCTTTCTTAAGTTATCCATAAGAAAGGGTACTGCCCTAGTACTGACAAGATGATGTACCCCTAAAGGTACAATATTTCTACAGACGGTCATTTAGCCTGCTCTGTGATTCACATTTACACCTAAACTCTAGCATAACAACTCAGTCTGATATTCTGCATGTAATGTGAGACAAAGGAAGACTTCCAAAAGATTCTCTTTTCATCAATTCAAAATGAGTCCATAACAAGAATCTATGTCTTTAGACCCTAAAATTGTCCACATAAAGGAGCAAAAGTCTCATATGCTTCACATCAAACACACACACACACACGCACTTATCCCTCTTCAATGACTAACGTACATCTATTTGCGCGTCTGATGAGGTGATGCAGAGAAGTGTTTCACAAGCTTAACTGCTTCAAGCTGCCCTTTAAGGGGGTCTGTCCTCGCTTACACAAGACTCTCATATTGCTTTCTCCAGAGCACGGCTGACAGATCAGAGGTGTGTCTGTATCTGGGAAAAATCCATTTGCACTCCGCGCTCGGGACAGATACTCAACTCACCATGGAGTTTAGAAACATTTCCATCGTGAGCCAAACGCTTTCGCCATTACAGACAATGAGCAGCATAAACAAATGAATGGTATTCCAGGGACACACTCAGCTGTCCCATTTAGAGCCGCTGTCTACAGAGCCGGTGCTAGTACATTACGCTGATGAAAGGAAGAAAATGGGCCGTGAAATGAAAAAGGCACTGTAAGGAGAAAAGTGTGCGTGTGAGAGAAAAACTCTACCTTGGCAAGCGACTCCCCGCTCTTCGTATCCTATGTTGCACAGGCATTTCCCAATAGGCACCAGCCACTCTCCCTCGGTACTGCAGTACATTTTTGGCGGATCCTCCTCTCTGGAATTGTTGACGCATGAGCCCCTAACCTCCACGAGCGATTGAGAGTCCGTGGGTACTGTGTCAGGAAACATAGCTAGGTTCCTCACTGTGAAAGGGCATTTTTTAAAGTACACCCGCACCGAGACCAGGGCCACGCAAGCTCCCACATCCTGGAAAGCTAGGTAAAAGCCCTTCTTGGTCATAGGCCCCACCTCACGGACCTCTGTATTTAATTTCAAGATACGGTCGCCCAGATCCATCTGAGTAAAACTCTCATCGGCAGCAATGGTGTCTATTTTGGAGAACTGGTGCTCCCGAAACTTACTTCCCTGGTCTTCATCAGTCTCCAGGTAGTGCAAGTTGAACGTCTCTTTGCAGGTCAGGACCATGGGAATACTGTTGCAGTCTCTGAGGGTAAACTTGAGCTCCACATAGATCTTCTGCGCAGAATTGCGAGGAATCCAGTTGGTCCTCAACCAGTTGTTCTGGCTGTATTCCATCACGTTGCACACCTGGAAGGTCCGGATGGGTGTGTAGTGCTCGTCCACGCCGCTAATTTCCTCCCACTGCAAAAAGAGAAAGAAGTTAATCAAATCAGCTACTGTACTCCTGCATTTCGACAGAACCCGAGACGAATGTAAAACACCTGAGCGGCGAGGTTATTTATTTCTCGAACATATTTGGAATGACGAATCGTTTCGAATTAATATCTCCCCTGTTCAGATAATTAATGTGGGATATAATTAACGAGGCCCTCCGCTCTGAGTGCTCTCCGTTGTAAATCGAGCCTGACAAATCATTTTGTTTTGTCACTAGGGGTGTCCGAAGTCACAATGCAGCCAGAAGTCTCGAGGTCTAACGTACACAAAGCAAAATAAATGATGAACTGAGAGGCAGTGTTTTCTATTAGAATAATGGAGTACTATATGGCTCTCCGTCAAGCTGAAGTTTATAAAAGCCCTTGGCTGAGTGAGACAAGGCCTCTGGAGTGGCTGTGAGTCGTTCATTACCCCGGCAGAACAAGTGTGCCCTCAGACTGAAGAATTGCCTATTTGTGTTTCAACCGTGAGGGTGCTTAATGAAACACCCCAAAAGGAGCTTATTTTCAGCACGTTGTTAAGATCTCAAGAATTTAATAGATTGTTTTGCATCTTATTGTTTATAGATAAACAGCCTTTATTTTAGAAGTGAAGCAGACAGCTTGAACTCATTGTCAGCTGGAATTTCATCTAAAAGAATTCCCACAATTCACATATTATATGTGACCCTGGACCACAAAACCAGTCTTAAGTAGCACGGATATATTTGTAGTAATAGCCAAAAATACATTGTATGGGTCAAGATTATTAATTTTTCTTTTATGCAAAAAACATTAGGATATTAGGTAAATATGTTCCATGAAGATATTTTGTACATTTCCTACTATAAATATATCAAAACCTAATATTTGATTAGTAATATGCATTGATAAGAATTTCATTTGGACAACTTTAAAGGAGATTTTTTCAATATTTCGATTTTACACTCTCAGATTCCAGATTTTCAAATTGTTGCATCTCAGCCAAATATTGTCCTATCCTAACAAACCATACATCAGTGGAAATCTTATCTATTCACACAATGCATAATTTACACATAAATTATTTTAATTTGAAAAGACCACTCACACAAACTACAATGGAAGAAAAAAAAAAGTCATGTGACTTGCCTAAGTTATGCGGCTCAATATTTCACCCAGATATTTAAAAATGTTAAGAAAAAGGCAGGGCTAGAACAGGTTGTTTTTCTTGAAGATCTTTGATTAAAATATTTTTTATTAAAAATTGCATGGTAAGCTCTTTTTAAAATTAAGTGCAACATATGAATGGTTGAACCTTTTATACGATACGCTCAATAACATGAATTTAGACAATAGATAGTGTGAATTTTCATTTCATTTTTTTTAGTTGGCTTACCAATGGTTAAGCAATAGGTAGGCAGGTCCCAGTCAACCTTTTCTTTACATTTTAAGCTGACAAAGAGAAAATCATTGTAATTCTACAGAATGGATTTAAACATGATAAAATGTATTGAATGGAGATGAGAGCAATGCACTTAAACTGCTAGCCGAAAGCATTATTAAATTAACCAAAGTATTTAACTTTTTTATTTTATTTAAAGGATTAGTTCACTCCCAGAATGAAATGTTCCTGATAATCTACTCACCCCTATGTCATCCAAGATGTTAATGTCTTTCTTTCTTCAGTCAAAAACTAAATTATTAATACTAATTTTTGAGGAAAACATTCCAGGAATATTTCTTCATATAGTGGACTTCAATAGGGATCAATGGGTTGAAAGTCCAAACTGGAGATTCATTGCAGCTTCAAAGAGCTCTGCATGATTCCATCCAAGGAATAAGGGTGTTATCTACAGATATGATCTGTCATTTTCTAAAAACAATGTAAACTGATATACTTTTTTAACCACAAATGCTCGTCTTGCACTAGCTCGACTTCATGCATTCTGTAATCACGGTGGAAAGGTCACGTGTGGTTAGTTCTTTGTCTATGTACTCTGGTTCAAAAACTCCATCTCATTTTCACCTCCAACTTTAAAATCGTCCAACATCGTAGTTTTACCTTTTTTTCGTAAAAGACGTCTGACTTGGTCGGTACTTCTACCTTTCCAACGTGAATGCGTAATGCGTGAAGTCGAACTAGTGTAAGCATTTGTGGTTAAAAGGTATAACAATTTTTATCATTTTTAGAAAATGACCAATTGTTTTGCTAGACACGACCCTTATTGCTTGACTGAGATCGTGTAGAGCCCTTTGAAACTCCAATCTGGACCTTCAACCCGCTGATCCCCATTGAAGACCACTATATAGAGAAATATCCTAGATTTTTTTTTTCCCTCAGAAACCTTAATTCCTTTGAAATTGAAGAAAGAAAGTGACAATGTGACAATGGGTTAAATGTCAATTATCAGGATATTTTTATTCTGCAAACTAATCCATTAAACAAACAAGCAAAACGCAGTACAGTATCTTATGAATAACATGCCTCCTGATTCTGTGTAAATCTGCGGACTTGGCGATAAAGCAGGATCTAAATGAGGTGTTATGATTATAGAAACAATGGAATCTGCTTCTGATATAGTGTTTATGAACTTGCGAAGTGAACAAATATGATGCAAATTTGAAATAAATCAATGGAAATTTCAGCTGGTCATTTGTCTGAGTTATTTACAGAGCCAACTTGCGTTCACCAGCATAGCTGATGCTTCAAATGAAGTCCAGGTGCCTGGGCTGCGGTGCATTATCAAACTGGATGGAGAACGACTGTACCGAAACCGCGGCTGCCAAAATAAATGAAACGTCATATACGATGTGTAAATCACACACACTTGAGAATAACGTATTACATGGACTGTCTGCTGCCACGAATGACATCATCACTGGCCCAAGCCAATCTCCTTCAAATAACTGTGCTTTATAACACATACCACCCGGTTATAGAGAGGGAAAAACTGTAAAAGCCCCGTCTGGATATCTCTTTTACGGACAGCAGCTTCTAAAGGCCGCATTGATTTCTCGAAGAGCGCCAGGCTACGATCGGACACCGGTCTGTATTTCGTTCTCCGCAGCGGGAGACGTCAACCCTGTGCTTTGCAACTTAACACCCGACGGGCAGACTGAAGATGACTTTAGGTTTCTCCGAATATCACTTTACAATAGTAATCCCCCTCCAGCAAGGAAAGCAGCGGAGAACGAGGAAATCAGCAGTTGGTACATTTGGCAGGGCTGCGGCCCAACTCCCCCCTGTGTACACTCAGTGTGTACACAGGCCAACTGGTACTTTAAACTAATAGATTCCCTGGCACTTGTGGACAAAGTGGAGCGGAGCTTATGTTTCAGACAGATATGTAATAAAATTATAATCCTCCTCTCGCTCGTATTACAATGGAATTACATTAGTTAGTGAAGACTGACATATACTGCTGGCTTTGGCTGGCATCGCATGCACATTTCCTGAATAGGTGCGCTTGGTTCCTCTCTCGAATCTCGCTCTCTTCATTAGGACGGACAAAATTAGAGCGGATTCTGTTCGCGGGGACTCCATTAGAGTCGGAACGCCGGGATGCCGGAGAGGGCACGGAGGAAAAGACGTACTTATGTGTACACAGGAGATCTAGCAGAGGAAATGAGTATCTGGAGGAGATGGCTGCTCGCTGTCAACTACGCATTTGTACTAATTGACACAAACAAAGCTCTGACTGAGCTCAGACGACTGTGCTCTGAGGGCTCGGAACCATTACAAATACACTTTGTTTTAAGCTCGAGTGGAATAAAAGTATAAGTGACAGCATTTAACTGGAGATAAGATAATGTTAGCTTTTGTTATCCATTCTTTAAATTAATTCGACATCAATTTAACCTATTCAGTAACAGTGTTGAAGAGCAGGTATCAAAAATAGTATCCCTAATAACCTAATTACAACTTTTTAATAGCATAACAGCAGCTTTTTCCAGTAACAAGCTACTTTTTCCGAGCGAGTAGCAGTGAAGCATGACAAAACATTAGATCCCTGCAAGTGTATTGCACAAAGATTTAACAATCAAACACACTGTTGAAAAATCTTTTCTCATAAACAGTTTGGAAATATGCATTTTATTAAAATAACTTACTGGAAACAAATTTGTAAAAAAACAAATGCCGGCTAATAAATATTGCTTTGATCCTATGTGAAAAAAAGTTTACTTCAGCATACTTTATAAAGTATACATATATAAATAATACTCTTTAAAAGAATATACTTAAGTGCAAACTAAATGTAATGTGTTCAGACACTCAACTGCATATTATTTGCAATTAAATAAAAACATATTATAGATTAAATGTATATTTAATGAAATTAGCTGAACTTTAAAGTGCTTTTTGACCAACTTTAAGTAGGACTTAATTACATCTTTATATGTAATTTTATAATTACTTCTGTTGTCTTTGAAATATGGTTAAAGTTACTGCTGAATGTACTGAGACGCGTTTATGATAAATAAATATTTTTGTAATTTCTATTTATATCATGTATTTAAATATATGTGTAATTACACATTTATAATGATTAAGTTGCGATTTACTACATTTAAAATATATTAACTTTAAATGTACTACTAAATAACAAACTACAGTAAAAAAATACAGTACAAAATTACAATTAAACTAAATAAATTGCTTTTTTATTTATTTATTTGTATCAGTAAGTATAGTTTTCTAAAGTTTACTTTAAAGATTTGAGTACACTACAAATGTGCATTCAATACAACTAAAGCACACTTCTTTTGCAAGGGATTGTAAAGAAAGAAAGAAAGAAAGATTTGTTTAACTTTCTAATTTTTTGAATTCCTCTTCAAAAATAGCACATAAAAATAATTAAAGCACCAAATATTTCCAAAAGAAAGAAAATCATTAATATACTTATAGTAATAAAAAATACATTAATATTCTAGAAAATCTAGAAAGAAAGAAAAAAAGTTTTTTTTATTACTAAAGCTTTTATTTACAAAAATTGACCTATTTGCAATTATATAGCCTCCAGTAACAAGTAACAAGTGAAGTATCAAGAACACTGCAAAAAATGCTTTCCTTGCTTAATTTTTTTTATCTTGTTTTCAGCCAAAACATCTAAAAATTCTTAAATCAAGAAAGATTTTTAGACGAGTAAGAATTACTGTCTTGTTTTCAGAAAAAAAAGTCAAAGTTAAGTTTTTGCTTAGAACAAGCAAAATAAATCAAAATAATCTGCCAATGGGGTATGCAAAAAATCTAGAAATCTAGAAAGAAAGTAAGAAAGCTTCAAATTATATCATCTGACGTACTTAAAAAACATATTGCCACTCTACATAGAGTGTAGTTAGCTACTTTTGTTGGTTTGTTGTGTTGCTAACTACTTAAGTGTGGCTTACTAAATTCCTTTAATTTATATGTAGCTTGTATTTTGAGAAGCTACAGCTTCAAATCAGTTTACCAACACTGTTCAACAAGCATAAACTTCTCCATATTATATTACAAAGAATTACACCTCTCTAACTAAATTGAAGACACAAATCACTCCAAAATGAAAACTGCAAAAGGCTCATGTTTACACGAGAGGCCCGTGAGCCCACCCCATTCCCACTATATTGCAGGAAACGCTAGAAACGACAAGTGCTTCGCCATCTAGGATTTCCTGCACTAGGTCACAGCAACAACTGTACCCTATCAGTCAATACCTTTTCATCACAGCTTTTACCACAGAGAAACCATAACACATTGTGTGCTAGCCACTCACCCCGCTGCGGCCATATGACGTGCTAATCCACCTTTATAGAGGGGGTTTTCTTTGCACTTTGTACAGCTGGAGACCTTTCAGTTTCCTTTCAGGGGGAGAAAACTAAATGAGTTTCAGCATCATGTTGGAAATATTGTCTTTCGCTGCAGGCGTTGGCGGAGTGTGACTTCAGAAATGCATAGTGAAAATTTGGTGTTTGCTGCCTGTTTTGTCTCAGTCGATTATGCTGCGATGCAGCACACTGTAAAAAATTTACTGTAAAATTTACAGCAAGTTACTGGCAACTTTGGTTGCCAGCAATACTGTAAATTTTTACAAGTGCACTGTAAATGATTAACTACAGTTTTACTGTAAAATTTACAGCAAGTTACTGGCAACTTTGGTTGCCAGCAATACTGTAAATTTTTACAAGTGCACTGTAAATGATTAACTACAGTTTTACTGTTAAAATACAGCAATTTTCTGTATATATACTAGCAACGATATATACATTATTTAAAGCTGCTACTGTGAAATTGCAGCAATAGTTTGCAATTTTACAAGTGTACTGGAAATCATTAAATAACGTTTCACTGTAAAAATATTGTACTACTTTAATTTGTATATTCTTTATTTGCAGTATTTATTTTCCAGATTGCTGAATAATAATGACTAGCAATTTAAACAATTTATTAACTGCATAAGCTTTAAACAATATTTAACTGCATAAAGTGTTGTATAGTATGAAACTCAGTGCACCTATTATTTAATAAAAACAAAAATAATAATAATTTGACACATCTTAATCTTGATAAACAGGTCCAATTTTATTTAAAAAATCTCTTATTTATTAACTCTCAAATTTGCATGAAAGAAATGTCATAGAACAGTGTATTCAGTATTATTCTGAATTCCAAAATAAATTGGGCATGAAAATATTTACTTGAAACATATTACGCTGCTAAATATTAAGGTTAACCAATATTTAGCCAAAGTTGAAACCAACATCAAGTTAACCAACATGGTTATAATTAAATGGTTCGAAATACCATAAAGACAGTGATGAATTTTCACAACTTCATGGACAGTCCAACATGGCCAAACAACAAGCCCTCAAGTGAGTCCAAAAAAACTTCTGATCGAAAAAGGAGAACAGTTCAGATCCAGATGCTGTTCCAGCCCAGGATGCAAAGAGTGGCTAAAAAAATATATAAAAGAACAAAAAGGGCAATACATTAGATATTTTACAAAACAATGATACAGTCAGACAAAGACAGAGGGATGACAGATACAGTCAAAGGCAGAGAGAGTGATGATTGTTACAGTTAGATCAGTATGATATTAAACAGTAAAACACTAAAATTGTGAAAAATATTACAATTTTTACAAGTTATTACAAGTTTTATATTTTACTATACTTTCAAATATAATTTATTTCTGAGATGCAAAGCTGAATGTTCAGCATCATTACACCAGTGTTGCATGATCTTTCAGAGATCATTCTCATTTATTATCAATATCCTGATTTATTGTCAATGTTATTGTTAATGTTGTCAGTGTATGTTTTGGAGCCTGTGATACTTTTTCAGGATTCTTTGATGAATAAGTTTCAAAGAACAGCAGTTATTTAAAATATACATTTTATCTAAAAATATAAATCTTTACAATCAATTTCAATGTAACATACTATATATAAGTATAATATATAAGATTCCTGAAAAAAGTATCACAGGTTAATAAAAATATTAAACAGCACAATTGCTTCTAACATTGATAATAAATCAGCATATACAATAATTTCTAAAGGATCACTAAAGGACATTGGAGTAATTAGAAGACTAGTGTATTGATGCTGAAAATTCAGAAATAAATTACATTTTTAAGTATATTAAAATGGATAAAACATTTTAATAATATTTCACAACATTATAGTTTTTTCTGTATTTTTTATCAATTAAATGCAGCCTTTATGAGCAGAAGATACTTATTTCAAAACATAAAACCTACTGATCACAAACTTTTGAACGCTAGTGTAGATAAAGGATAAAATAACATAATAAAAGGAAAAAGATCTTGGTGTATGTGTACTTACATGTCAGTAATTCTGCTGAAAATCCTTCGCATTGCAAAGAAAACTGGTAACTTGGGTTCACTTCTGCTGGTTTCTTCTGTGTTCTGTCGTTTTAGATGGGTCTTTTCCTTTCAACTTCTTTGTTTTTCTCTCAGGATAAATATCTACAAAACAGTCAGGAAGCAGACAATATGTAATTCACATTAGTTTTAGCTTTTGTACATCTGAATTATTCTCCCTAAAAAAACTCTCTCTACTTGAGTTGAGAAACATATTCTATCATATCTACATGTAAAATGCAGGTACTCAGATTGTTAGAATGCAACTATTACCTTTGTATGAACTCCAAAACTCCGTCTGTCTCCTCTTGATAACGTTAGTCCAGAATATGTAATATGCTGCGAACAGGACAGACAGGACAATGGGCTGGATTAAGGCATTCTTCAAATCAAAGTTAGCAAAAAGCATTAACGTTACATTCAAACAATAAGCGAATAAGCAAGTTATCAAAGGTGCTAGTACATCTCACTGCTTACGTTAACCACTTTAACAGCACCGTTCAGAGTTTACGTGACACACATCCTCCGTGAGCGGCTGACCGCGAATCGCGAGCCCTAAATACGCATTTTATTTCGGTGCCCGTGTTAACAGATGGCTGCCTGTGCAAATTTGTTGTACATCATAAAATAATCACGAGAAAGTGTGCTGATCAGCACGACGTCGCCGTGAATCACATCTTTTGCCAATGAAGCTTGTAATTCTTAACGTAGGAACCCAGAGATGTTACGCCTATAGCCGATATAAGGCAGGGGAATGTGTGTGTAATCCTTCCGCGACTGCAGTGCCGAATCCCCGCACAAGTCTCTCTCGTGCTCCGCGGACGGAGGATTCGTTAATCTGCGGTTACCGCGAATGTTTATGACACCTTATATTCTTTAATATTCTAATACAGTTACAAATTATGAAAAATAAAACAGAAATAAGACACTTACTTACCACAGTTATGAATCGTTCTTCTTGCTGCTCCCAAATGTCGACCGTTAAAGATAATCCCGCCTCTTTAGATTTGAAATTTACCAGAATGCATTGCGGTTTACAGCAATATGCTGTATTGGCTGTATTATAAGAAATACAACCCGCTGCTGTAAAATATTGCTGTAATTTTTACAGCAATTCGTTACAGTGCAGATCTTCTGGCTTCGGCTCCAGATTTTTACAGAGCAAAACTAAGATGAGGAACTAGGTTATTAAGGAATGCTGATGAAGTTTGAGTCAAAACAATCTGTGTTGTATTAGTTTTATTGCTTTGAGTTTTCATTAACTCCTTTTTGCACAGATGATTTATTCAGCTGTTATTAATAATCTACTGTTTTGCATTCATCAAATTACAAACAAAATGGAAAAATTAAGAATTTTAACATCTAAATGGGGACATTACATAGACTACAATTTTAAAACTAAAGTATTTGTTTACTTTATTTTATACCAGTTTTACTTTTTTTGGAAGTTTTGTCAGGGTTAGCGCACTTTCGGGTTCAAATTTGTCTAGATAAGTAGGCACACTCACAAACACACAAACATACACAAAAATGATTACTTAGCTATTTAAATGGGGACAATACATAGACGTTTATTGTTTTTTAATGCAGATAGTTATAGATTTTATAAGATAATCATAACCCACATCCTAACTCTATCCCTCACAGAAAAAAATCAGCATTTTTGCATTTTTAGGAAGCTTTATTTATTTTATTTTTGTACGAGTTTTATAAATGAGGACACCCCCAAAAAGTCAGGTTTAGCTCACTTTTGGGTACACATTTGTCTGGATATGTAGGCACACGCACACACACACACACACACACACACACACGCACGCACGCACGCACGCACGCACGCACACACACACACACACACACACACACACACACACACACACACACACACACACACACACACGATTACTTAACTATCTAAATAGGGACAATACATAGACTTCTATTGTTTTGCATACAGATAGTTAGAGATTTCAGAGATAATCATAACCCACATACTAACTCTACCCCTCACAGAAAACTTTGTGCATTTTTACAGTTAAAAAAAGAAGCTTTTTTTACTTTATTTTTGTATGAGTTTTACAAATGAGGACGTCCCCAAAGTGATGGAATTTTTATTTATTTATTTAGTCAGGTTTAGCTCACTTTTGGCTACAAATGTGTCCCCAAAATATGGTTAAGTAGGCACACACACACACACACACACACACACACACACACACACACACACACACACACACACACACACACACACACACACACAAACATGATTACTTAGCAATCTAAATGGGGACAATACATAGACTTTTATTGTTTTTATATACAGATAGAGATTTTATAACCAAACCCACATTCTAACTCTACTCCACACTGAAAACTTTCTGCATTTTTATCATTTTTAAAAAGCTTTGTTTACTTTATTTGTATACAAGTTTTACAAATGATGACGCCGCCAAAAGGTTGGAAATTTTATTTTAATTAATTTATTTGTTTGTTTAGATTTTGTCAGGATTAGCTCACTTTTGAAAACAAATGTATCTCCAAAATATGGTTAAGTAGAAACACACACTATATACATAGTTTTTTTTTATAGTGTGAGAAAAAGTGAAATATTTTGCATATATAAATAACTGATTTATTTTGCTAATGAACTGAAGCCAACAAATTTGGTTTAATATTATCTGAAAAAATATAAACTTAATAAATAAGTATCTATTTCTTTCCACCCACTGTTAGATGTGATTTAAAGTGATATAAATATTTTTTTAAACTTATTTGTGTAGCACTTTTCACAATACATTTAGTTCCAAAACATTTTCACAGTTAACCTGAACAAACTATAACTAAAAATATATGTTGTCATTTTTATTTCACTCTCACACTTTTTTAATATTTTAATTTATAAAATAAAAAAATAACAAAAATAACTACATGATATGATAAATTGTGATATAAATCTAATTATGCCATAATATATAATTTTAGTCATACAAATTAATCCTAAATGAAGACTTTACACTGTATCCACAGATATTACTACATATTTCTACATATTTTATATTTTGAAACTACACTAAAAATGTAAAATATGAACTTCTGGGTAATTTTATTTATCTCAACTATTGGTTAAAATCACAATTTATTGCTGAAAATGAACCCAAAATAGGTTGGAAATTAACATGTATTAATATGTTCAATAAATTAACATTTATTAACAGGTTAAATAAATTTTACATTTTAAATGATAATTTATATAAACATAAGCCACTGGTCAAAAGTATGAAATAATTATGATGTTCATGTTTTAGAAAAGTCTCTTATGCTCATCAAAGCATTTTCATTTACATTTACATTTTGTATTCATTTTAAGCCAGCCACACAGTAATTTTTAAACAACATTTGAGTTGAACATTTAACCCAACTGTTAGGTCAAAACAACTCAGTCACTAGGTTTGGACATACTTCAGCATTTTTTAGACTGTACTTCTGCTACACTAACCAAATCAAATAATTTTAAAACAATGAAAAATATTTGCAGCCCAGAATATTTACATTTCTAGCCTGTTATCCAGTACAACCACCAATCCTCCCAGTGCGACAGCTCAATCCTGTTATTCATTCAAAACTCTTAACTGGAATTAAAAACAAAGCCAATGCCAAGCCAAGGCAGCGTTCGAGAGTCATTTGCACTTCTCGTTCTGTTCCTGAGGTAAAACAGCTTTGAGAAACGAGGCATTCCAAACCCCAAAACTACAACCACCAATCAAGCTCTAATCGGCGTCTCCACAGACGCCACAGCAAAGATGCTTTCCACCAACACAAGGAACAATCGCACAGGGTCCTCGAGAGCAGCGCAACAGATCGGCAGACAGAGTAATCCGACTGCCCTGGGTAATGATTCCCAGGCTGAGGCCTGATGCAATTTGGAGAGGCCGTAATAAACAGCGCTGCGTATTTAAAGAGCTGTCTGCGCAGGGCCGATTTATATTTACTGGCCTTATCTGAGCGGGCGGCCGCACAGGGAGCGTCCGATGGGCTTTAGCTCTTAATTTGCTTTAACCGGGCCGATTTGTGCTTACACTGGCAGAAGGCGGGCGGCCCATCCGTCAGTGTCAGCTGCTGCGGCGGCACATTATTTGAAATCATTTTTGAGGGCATAGCTTTCAGGGCAAAATGCTTATCGCTCCAAACTAGGGAAAAGTCCTGAGTAATTAGAGCTAATTCACCTTGAGAACCTGATCTCCGCTGTAATCGTGACAACGGCTACACGTCGACTTAATAAATCCCGGAGCATTCAGCACATATCTCCGAGGGATTTCCTTTTGCGTTCTAAATCACCTTTATGGCTATATTGTAAAGATTAATGATGCTTTCTCTGTTGAACTTATGAACGTTTAGAAATTAATCTAGCAAATTAGTGCAATTACTCAATTTTCCATAAACGCTCGCTACATTAAAAAGCACTTCATATAAAATGCAAATGACCTTGTTTTTTTTTTTTGCTTCGTGTTTTTCTTTACTTGCCCTTTTCTTCTCCCTTGCTTCTAAGAAAGGAAGGCTTTACATTTTACGGTGCCAACAGTAAAAAAGAACGAGGGGAAACAAGGTTTGGCAGCTATATGGAACAAATTACTGGATTACCTTTAGCAACTGCCAGCAAGTCATTTTAACACATAATAAAGTTTAAAGAACGGTTTGGTCCGAGTAACCCTTGAGACCAATACCTGTACAGCTCCACAAATAAACATGGTTATTATCGGAAGTTGCGACCTTGAGGTTTTGACAACAAAAATGAAGTGCCTTGACTTGTTCTACGTTGACAAGAAAAACATACCTTTGAATTTAGTATTTTCATACTTTATATATGTTGAATTGTCTTAATTTTTATGTTTTATTTTATATATGTGGACCACAAAACCAGTCTTAAGTAGCATGGGTATGTTTGTAGCAATAGTCAATTGTATGGGTTAAAATTATCGATTTTTCTTTTATGCCAAAAATCATTAGGTTATTAAGTAAAGACGTTAAATGAAGATATTTTTGCAAATTTCCTACTTTAAATATGCCAAAACTTAATTTTTGGTTAGTAATATGCATTGCTAGGAACTTCATTTTGACAACTTTAAAGGCGATTTTCTCAGTATTTAGATTTTTTTTGCACCCTCAGATTCCAGATTTTTAAATAGTTGGCCAAATATTGTCAAATCCTATAAAACCAGGCATTAATGAAAAGCTTTTTTCAGCTTTCAGTAAAAAAAAAAAAAAAAAAATGTACCATTTATTTTTTTGTTTGCTTTGAAAGAAGTCTCTTATGCTTACAAATGTTATAATATATGATTTTATATATAAATTGTCAAAATTTTGGAATATTTATGTTTTTTATTATTTATTTTTATGTAATGCTTACTAATGCTATAATATTTGTTGTCTGTGTTATATATATGGTCAACAAAAGTTTGGAATAATTATTTTATTTTATTGTTTTATTTGATTGATTTATTTGTTTGCTTTAAAATAAGTCTCTTATGCATACTAATGTTATAATACTGTATTTGATGTCTGGATTTTTTTCATATATAAATGCTCAAACGTTTGGAATATTTAAGTTTTTATTTATTTATTTATTTTTGAAAGAAGTTTCTTAAGCTTACTAATGTTATAATACATGATGTCTGGATTTTTTTATATATAAATGGTCAAAAGTTTGGAATAATTATTTTATTTTATTTAAATAAATTTTATTTTAAGTTTTTGAAAGAATTCTTATGAAGGAATCTTTTATGCTAACCAAGGCTGCATTTGATCAAAATACAGTAAAAAAAACAAACAAAAAAAACAGTAATATTGTAAAATCATATTTTTACCAAAAATATTTTTTGTACTTTAATATATTTTTAAAATGTAATTCCTGTGATGCAAAGTTGATTTTTCAGCATCATTACATCAGTCTTCAGTTTCACAAGATCCTTCTGAAATCACTTAAATATGCTTTATCAATTATTACTGGTGCTTTACTATTAATAATGGTTCTAATTATCATTAAAAATGTTTTTGTTGCTTAATATCTTTTTGGAAACCGTGTTTAACACTGAAAATATATATAAAAAATACGAAATATGTTTTTTCAGCAGCAAAGCAGCATATTTAAATAATTTCTGAAAAATCATGTGACACTGAAGACTGGAGTAATGATGCTAAAAATTCAGCTTTGCATCACAGGAATAAATTACATTTTAAAATGTATTAAAATAGAAAGCAGTTATTATACATTTTAATAATATTTCAAAATGGTATGTTTTTACTCTATTTTTTAACAAATAAATGCAGCTTTGATGAGCATAAGATACTTTCAAAAACATGATTATTATTTTATACTTTTGACTTTAAAATAAAATTAGAATTTAAAATGTAAAATTTAATTCTAATTTCATCAGTTAAAATCTAATTCATTTTAGTGTATATATCATTTTTGCCAAGTCCCTAAATCACTTTAATCACACTAGTTTCTTCTTCTTTCATGCTAAAAAAAACCTCTTTTGAAACTTAACTCAAAATAATAAATGCCCTCAAAACTACACACACTTTTCTAGCTCCCCAAAAACAGCATGAAATCTCTACTCTCTTCTTTTCCGCTCAGAAATATGGATTAGGTCTGCAGCACTCACCCCATGGGATGGGGATGATATCCAGCCCAGCTCCCCTTGGCTTGCTTTGGAGTCCAACAGGTTAACTGTAGAAAAAGGAGAGAGAAGGAGAGAGAAACAAATAAGCAGTTAGCCCTTTTTAAGATCCGGTTTCACCCCCGCCACACGTCCACCCGGGTCCGGCGTACGGCTCTCAGTGTTCAGCGTCCCGATCAACACAGTATTTACTCAGCTGCACTGCTTTATGCCACAATCCAATTAAACAAACAAAGGAGTCAACGGACTCATCCTTCAAACGAGTAGTTTTCAGTTAGCCGGACGGAGAAAACATACCCTCGTTAACCCGAGCGAGACGGGATCTTTAACGTCCGACCCATCGTGTTTCAGAGTATTATTTCACTGATTTGTATCTCGAACAAGATGAACAAATCACAAATGGTTTCTTTTATCTGACAAGCACCAGCCGAAAGGATTCAATATTTTAGGACGATGTGTTGATAAGGGATTACAGCTAGAACTTGATTGTTTTTTTAAACATTTTTAAACAAAACCCCATTTAAGGTGACGTCGTTACTGTGTAGTTACACAAATAAGTACCGAGTAATATTAAATAACTACAAGTAGGTTAAGATTAAGGTTAAGGTTTGTAATGTGTAACTATGTTACCTTAAAACAAAGTCTTAGCTTCTCACTAACACTGTGTCATAACTTTAAATAAAGTTATAGTTATTTTTGTTATTAATTTAACCTTCTTGTTGTGTTCGGCTCAAACTGACCCGGAAAAAAAAAAAATATTTTTCCCGAAAATACTAGTTAATGTTATCGCATTGGCCTCAAACTTCCTGATTTTGTTCACACAGTGTACTTCTCGTAAGTACTTCACATCATTTTTAAAAAGGTTTTCATTATTTTTTTTTGTGGGATTTATTTCTCCTAGTCACACTTGTAGTGTTCCAGACTTCAAACAATTGCTTATAAATCTCTCATTATGCTATATCATCACTAAATATTGGATTTAATCTTTTGTCAACTAGTTTTCATTTAGGAATGGTTTTGTGTTTCTATTTGCATCTGATTAATCGTATGCCTCATTTATCTGAGAGTAGGTACCTCTTTTTTGAGTGAAAAAAAAAAAAAAAAAATTCTATTTGCATCTGATATTGCATCTGACATATAGCTATATTATCACCAAATATTGGATTCAACCTTACGATTAATCAGATGCAAATAGAAACACAAAACCAGTCCTAAATGAAAGAAAACAAGTTGACAAAAAGATTGAATCCAATATTTGGTGATAATATAGCTTAATGACAGATTTGTAAGCAATTGTTTGGAGTCCGGTCATTTTTGACCGGGAACACCACAAGTGTGACTTTTTGCAATTTTATACAAAATTCAAAGCATTTAAAAGCAAACTTCCTGATTAAACATTAAAGCACACTAGTGTGATAAACAGTGCAAATTTTTAGAATTTGTTGTTTAATATTGTGAAAACAATTCATAAAAAATGATTTTTTTCACTCAAAAAACGAGATACCTACTTTTGGATAAATGAGCTCTACAATAAATCAGATACAAATAGAAACATAAAACCAGTCTTAAATGAAAGAAAACAAGTTGACAAAAAGATTGAATCCAATATTTGTTGATAATATAACATATTGAGAGATTTATAAGCAATTGTTTGGAGTCCGGTCATTTTTGACCGGGAACACCGCAAGTGTGACTTTTTGCAATTTTATACAAAATTAAAAGCAATTAAAAGCAAACTTCCTGATTAAACATTAAAGCACATTAGTGTGGTAAACAGCGCAAATTACTAGAATTTTTTGTTTAATATTGTGAAAATCATTAATAAAAATGATTTTTTTTCACTCAAAAAACGAGGTACCTACTTTCGAATAATTGAGGCCTACGATTAATTCAATGCAAATAGAAACGCAAAACCAGTCCTAAATGAAAGAAAACTAGTTGACAAAAAGACTGAATCCAATATTTGGTGATAATATAGCATAATGACAGATTTATAAGCAATTGTTTGAAGTCCGGTCATTTTTGACTAGAATCACCACAAGAATTACTATTTGCAATTTTGTACAAGATAATGCATTTAAAAACAAACTTCCTGATTAAACATTAAAGCACACTAGTGTGAGAAACAGTGCACATTTTTTTGAAATTTTTGTTTAATATTGTGAAAATTATTCATAATTTTTTTTTTACTCAAAAAATTAGGTACCTACTTTCGGATAAATGAGTCCTACAATTAATCAGATGCAAATAGAAACACAAAACCAGTCCTAAATCAAAGAAAACAAGTTGACAAAAAGACTGAATCCAATATTTGGTGATAATATAGCATAATGACAGATTTATAAGCAATTGTTTGAAGTCCGGTCATTTTTGACTAGAATCACCACAAGAATTACTATTTGCAATTTTGTACAAAATAATGCATTTAAAAACAAACTTCCTGATTAAACATTAAAGCACACTAGTGTGAGAAACAGTGCACATTTTTTTGAATTTTTTGTTTAATATTGTGAAAATTATTCATTTTTTTTTTTTTACTCAAAAAATGAGGTACCTACTTTCGGATAAATGAGTCCTACAATTAATCAGATGCAAATAGAAACACAAAACCAGTCCTAAATCAAAGAAAACAAGTTGACAAAAAGACTGAATCCAATATTTGGTGATAATATAGCATAATGACAGATTTATAAGCAATTGTTTGAAGTCCGGTCATTTTTGACTAGAATCACCACAAGAATTACTATTTGCAATTTTGTACAAAATAATGCATTTAAAAACAAACTTCCTGATTAAACATTAAAGCACACTAGTGTGAGAAACAGTGCACATTTTTTTGAATTTTTTGTTTAATATTGTGAAAATTATTCATTTTTTTTTTTTTACTCAAAAAATGAGGTACCTACTTTCGGATAAATGAGTCCTACAATTAATCAGATGCAAATAGAAACACAAAACCAGTCCTAAATCAAAGAAAACAAGTTGACAAAAAGACTGAACCCAATAATAGGTGATAATATAGCATAACGAGAAATTTATAAGCAATTGTTTGGAGTCCGGTCATTTTTGACCGGGAACATCAAAGGAGTGACAGGAATCTGAACACAACCAGAGGGTTAATTAATAATAAAATATATTTGTTCACCATATTTCCAAAAAGAAAATATTTATAAATAATACAAATCGAAATTAAATATATTTATATTACATATTATTTCTTTCCCATTCATATTTTTCTTATTAATGTTTTTCTATTTCATGCAATAGAAATATTTGAAAATTCTCAGATGTTGTTTTATTTACCTCGTACACTGTTTAATCTGTATCTGCCGTTGTATTCAATATTTATTTCTGTTTGTGTAGACATTTTCGTTTTTATTAAACACAATATCAAACCCCTGTCCAATCCAATCAGTTTAAATTAAGGAAACAACAACAACAAAAATGAAAACTAAAACAATGGGAGACGGCAGCAAGGAAATATTGCTGCATTATTAAAAATGGCTGGCTGGCTGCATGGCGTGCTAGAGCGGAGAAGGTCGTGACAAGCTCTTGACATCTCAGTGTCTCCTGCTCTCATAACAACGCCTCCTGTTTGATTGAGCAAGGCTTCTACGGGCACAAAGGGAGAGAACAAAAGCCTCCGTCGACGTACAGTAAACGCATAATCCCAGCTGACATGTGGGCCACTCAGCATGGCGTCTACGGCCCCTGCTAATAGCTGTGTCACTCATTCTGCCTTCAGCGATGGCCAGAAAACATCCAGCCCAACTACAAATGGACATATGGGACATGGGTGACATAAAGCTTTTCTTTTTTAATAGTACCTAGAAACACTTACTTTAATGCCAGCGTTTATTTTCTTATCACAAAGTGTGACATGATGTCCAAGTATGAGCCATCTTCTAAATGTAAGAAATTTGTTTCTACTACCAGTCAGAAATTTCGACATGCTTACTCATTCTTTGATGTTTATTATTGTTTTTCATATTTTAGAACAACAGTGAAGTCATTAAAATTATAAAATAACACAACAAAAGTGTTAACCACCTTTTTGTTTTTGTTCCAACCAGATTCTCTATTTATTTTATTAATAATAATAATGATTATTATACAATTTGTAATTTAGTCATTATTTTTTTTTTTAGAGAAACTACAATTATTTAAATGATTGATTATTCAATATATTATATAAATTAATGACATGAAATGAAAAAATGTTTTTGTAAAGACAATTATACACTCAATACAATTACTTATACAATTTTTATTATTTTTAATTAGTCATTTTCGATGTAAATTAAATTAAATTAAATTAAATGTTTAGTTTTTTTTAGAGAAACTAATAATGTATATAATTTATTATTCAATTTATATATATATATATATATATATATATATATATATATATATAAAGTAATATATTAATGAAATGAAATGAAAGGAAAAGAAAAGTGTTGTTTTGGAAAGACATTATACACAATTTTTACATAATACATAATACAACAATTTGTATTATTATTAATTAGTAATTGTTTTATTAAATTAAATTAAAAAAATATAGAAACTAGAATAATGTATATGACTGATTCAATATATCATATAAATAATATAAATTAATTTAAAATTAATTATGAAATGGAATGAAACATTTTGTTTTGTAAATGAGTTAATGTTGTTATGTAAATTAAATTAAATTAGAATTTTTGTTTTTTAGAGACTGATTATTCCATTTATAATACAAATTAATTAAAACGAAAAATAAAATGAAATGCAAAAATGTTATTGTTTAAATTAATGTAAATTAAATTAAATTACAATTTCAGTTTTTAGAGAAACTAGAATAATTTATGACTGATTGCTTAATTTATAAAATAAATGAATGCAGTTAAATGAAATATGAAATTAAACAAAAAAAGTTAATTAAATTAAATACAATTTTTTTTTAGAGAAACTAGAATGTTGTTTTGTAAAGACATTCATACACAGGGGCAATTTTTATTATTATTAATCAGTACATTTATTTAAATTGAATTAAATTAAATTAAATTATTTTTTTTTTGAAAACTAGAATAATTTATATGATTGATTCAATTTACGATGATTCAGTTTATATATATATATATATATATATATATATATATATATATATATATATAAATTGAATCATCGTATATTTCATTTCATTTCATTTCATTAATATATTATTTATATTATTTTCTAAAATAAAAATAATAATAATAAAATAAAATAAATTGAATAATAAATTATATACATTATTATTAATTTAATTTAATTTAATTTAATTTTCAGTTTTTTTTGTAGAGAAACTAGAATAATTTATATGATTGGTTATTTTACTTATAATATAAATTAATGAAATTAAATGAAAAATGTTTTTTAAAGACATTCCTACACTAGGGAAAATTTTTACTATTAATAATTAGTAAATATATTTATGGAAATTAAATTAAATTCATGTTCAGTATTATAAAGAAATGTAAAAACGGGGACAATTTGTATTTGCCTGTTTATCTATCGAACACATTTCAAGCATTTAAAAAAAAAAAAAATTAAGATTATGAGAAGCATAAACTCAGTCAAGTTCATCCATAATTTTGACTTCTAGTCTATATATCAGTGACTCTGAGGGGAGTCTGTTACAGACCCCATTATCAAATTCCAGCAGAAAACAGCAGCGCACCTGAGCGCTAGCCAAACAGCTGGCTGTTCCCATACTGTAGATGATCCCTATTAACTATAATAAAGCTATCTGCTTATGTCAGATAATGGCAGCTCACATCCAGCTCCGTTGGTTCCAATTTAAATTTCTCAATGAGCCGAGCCCGCATCTCAAATTGAGCCGACGGGGGAAATTTGAGACCATAAAATTAGAAAGCTACATGGGTGAGGCCAATTCAGCAGCTGTAAGAGACGGAAATCACAGTCAACGTCATCCCCGCCCTCTCCACCCAAAAGTGTAGCATCAAGCGCGAAACAAAGAGCTGATTATGAACAGCTGATCCAACGGCCATCTCAGCCATCCAACCACACCAGACCAAATAGGTAAATCAATACAGGAGCGAGACAATCATCTAGGATTCCAACCACAGGCCGCCAAGGGCTTTCCGTCTCTCTAATGTATCATCTCTGCACTACTAGCTATTGTTTTCCTTTCCTCAGCACATGGCACATTGATCGCACACATTAACAGTGGAGAAAAAGAGACAATGCTAATGTTTCATTCACAAACTATATAAGAACAGCTCAGTGTGAAATGTAATGGTTACGTCACTAATGACGAATTACATATTTAGGGGAATCAGCTTTTAGTAACTGTAATATCAGTTACTTTTGTCTTTACAACTCACAAATCTATGGTATAATAAACATGAATAAAATATGTGCCAACAGTAATAGTATCACACATATATTTACACTGAAAATATAATATTGAATTTAATCAAATGTATCATAATTTGTCCTTTATTTTGTATTAAGAGTAACTGACATTAAATACTGTAAATAAATATATGCATTTAAGTTCAAAAGCAGCATAATTTCACTTATATTTTATGTAACTGACTTCAAATATTTTAAGTATAGACATGAATTTTAAATACAAAAGCATTATATTTTCACTTTTTATATCAAATTATGTGAAACAGAATTTAAACGGATATCTACCCTTACAGGATTTAACATCAGTTTTCATAATATGATACAAAAAGGTGAAATTATGTTAGTTACTGTCATAGTTTCACTTTTATATTGTATTATGAGTGACTGTACTGTAAGTAAAGATATGCATTTAAATTCAAAGGCGTCATAATTTCACTTTTAATATCATATATGTGATTGACTTAAAATGTTATAAGTATAGATATGCTTTTTAAATTCTAAGGCATTATATTTTCACTTTTGTATCTTGTTATGGGTGACAGAATTTAAACAGATATCTATATTTACTGTATTTAATGTACATTTCCCAAATATAAGACAAATGTGAAATTATGTTGGTAACTATCATAATTTCAGTTTTATATCAAGTGTGAGTAATTGACCTTAAATACTATACATATAGATATGTATTTAAATTCAAATGTATCAAAATTTCACTTTTAACTGATAATTAAATACTATAAGTATAAATATGCAATTAAATTTAAACGCATTATAATTTTACTTTTATATTGTATTATGAGTAATTAACATAAAATACTGTAAGTATATATATTAAATTCATTAAACTGTATCATAATTTCACTTTTATATTGTATTATGGGTAACTGACATAAGTAAATATGTGCATTTAAATTCAAAGGCATCATATTTTCAATTTTATATCATATTATGTGTAACAGAATTTAAATGGATATCTATACTTATGGTATTTAATATAATTCTACATAATATCATAAAAAAGATGAAGTTATGTTTTTTTTAATGGAAATGTATCATAATTTCACTTTTATATTGTATTATGGGTAACTGACATTAAATACTGTAAGTAGAGATATAATTCAAAAGCATTATATAATAACAGGCTTTTATATAACATAATATAAACACATATAATATTTATATAATTTAAAATGCATCTCTATACTTACAGTATTTAATGCTGAAGGCATCATAATTTCACTTCACTTTGTATTATATTATTAGACTTTAAAAACTATAAGGATAGATATGCATTTAAATTCAAAGGCATTATTTTTTCACTTTTATATCGTATTATGGGTAACAGAATTTAAACGGATATCTATACTTAAAGTATTTAATGTCAGTTATCCATAGTATGATAAAAAAGTGAAATTATGATGCCTTTGAATTTAAATTCATATTTATACATATGGTATTTAATACTAAAAGCATCATAATTTCACTTTTATATCATATTATATGTAACTGACTTTAAAAGTATAGATATGCATTTCAATAAATAAAAAAATCCAATAGTGGAATTTATTATAGCAACATTTTATGCTATTAAAAACATAAACAAAACAACAACAACAACAACAACAAAACAAGCAGCTTTTATGACCTTGTATTTACATACTACACTGAATATGACTGAATAACACTTTTTAAAATTAATTAATCACAATGCAGGACCATTTAAAATCTTATATAAAAAAAAGTATATTCCTACATGTTTCTATTTAAAATTGTCTTAAAAGAAAAGTAGATGTTCTGTGGCAACAACCCACATGCTGAATAAGTTTCATCCCTCCAACATTTTGTTTGTTAAGAAACTTAGTGTGTCACAAATTGCCCTTTTATAACAGCCTTGTCACATAATTCTTAAGATCTCACTGTTTAAAGCAAAAAGGATACAGCACTCGCAGAAAATAGCCACTAACCTTAAACTCAGCCATGACCACGGCTGTCGATTACGATCTGAATAAGATTTGCATGGGTCTAAGAGAACCATATGGCCCGTGAATGGCACGCTGCCTTCTCCTCTCAGCGTCCTCTTCACCTCTCAGGTAGTTAATTAAATCTGTTATTGAATTAAGATGAGAGTCAGGTGTCTGAGCACCTCAGAACCGCCGGGTCCTCGGAGAGCAGCGAAGCTGATGCCTGGCTTTATTAAAATCTGACTGTGGGTGTATAAGACACATGGCGGATTATTTTCAAAGGATTTTCGAGTGAGAACAAGAGGCCGCGATATGTGTGTCCAAAATATCCACTGCTGATCCCTTTTCTCACCCACACTGGATCCTCCCCTGCAGCTGGCCTACCTTCACCAAGGGTCGCCACCAACCCCAAAACCCTTCTGAGAGGTCAATACTTGTAAAGATGTTATCAGAGTGATTTATGGCTTCCGTACGAGTCAAACTACATTTTGGGTTTTAGATTAAAAAGCTGTCCAACTCAAATATCCAACAAAACAATAGCAAATTGCAAGTCTTCCAGCCTGATCGAAGCTTCCGCCCATACGATGGCAATGAAGTATTAACCTCTATGCCATGAATAATTCAGTCGAGTCTCAGGGTGTCTGCCTCAGCCCCTCCGAATGCTTACAGCTTTTCTGTCCACCATCTCCGTCCAAAATCCACCCAGCAACACAACAATGCATGTCAGTTATATTGATGATACTGTATGCATTTGTATGCGTAAGCAAATTTCCAAACATCTAAAAAAGTAACATCACTTGCAAAAAAAAAAAAAAAAAAAAAACATTATCCGTCCCGTCTGGAAACTAGTGCACCATGACATCAGACTACACCATGTCGTGCTGCCATCACGTAGTCTCAGCGAGGGGAGCGTTGTGGCTTGCATACTGCGCCATCTTGGCCACAAGTTAGAAAATGGAAACCTTCCATAGTTGTATTCGTTTACATCTATATTTATGTGTTTGGCAGATACTCTATTCTCGAAGTGATCGGCTTTGTGAAGATTTCCTGAAATATTTTTGCGAGACTTTTGTTGTTTCAGTTGAAATCAGCGTGTAAGGATGTGGTCAACTGTTAGCTGCGATCCCACACACTCGGAAAACTGTCTGACTTGAGCATACGGATGATGGGATAGACACCAGACTGCTCCTAAAAGTTTGTCCACCACAAACGTGACACACACAGGCCAAGCTAAATGGCAGAAAAATTAATTTGCTTCTTTAAACAGAAGTATGTTTCACTAGGCAGTGTGCCCAGATCTAAAAAAGATTATATCAATTCCCTGTTTTTTTTTTTTTTTTTTCCTTTCTGCCATGTGTTGATTATTAAAAACATAAAATATTTTAGTAGAAAAGTGCCACTACTTATTAAATTAGCTTTAAAACAGTCAAGTTTAATGTGCATATTTTAAGTTTAAAAACAAATGTGACCCTGGACCACAAAACCAGTCATAAGGGTCAATTTACTAAAATTGAGATTTGTACATCATCTGAAAGCTGAATAAATAAGCTTTCAATTGATGTGTGTTGTTAGGATAAGGACAATATTTGGACGAGATACAACTATTTGAAAATCTAGAATCTGAGGGTGGAAATAAAATCCGAAATACTGAGAAAATCCCCTTCATAGTTGTCCAAATGAAGTTCTTAGCAATGCATATTACTAATCAAAAATTACGTTTTGATATATTTACGGTAGGAAATTGACTAAATATCTTCATGGACATAAGCTTTACTTAATATCCTAATGATTTTTGGCATAAAAGAAAAAATGATCACTTTGACCAATTGAATGTATTTTACAAATATACCCGTGCTACTTAAGACTGGTTTTGTAGTCCAGCGTCACAAATGCTACAGTATTTACTGTTAACAATCTCAACAGAACATAACTGGTATTTGAAAAATGAGAGGAATAATAAATTAGCTGAGAGAGAGAAAAATAACACTTTGTTGTGAAAAAAAAGTGTAAGTAGGCCCAAGTTACTTTGTTGTTTTCAAACACAGCCTATTGAAAAAATGCAGTAAAAATAGTCAAGAATATATTTTTAGATTTACTCTGCTGCTTAGATATTCTGAAAATACCTCACTAAATTAGCTACAGAGGTCAACCGGTCAGTCAATATTTATTTATGTATCAATTCTTGTTATTATTATTATTAATATTATACGTGGTTGTTGTTTAATAGATGTTGTAACCTAACCTAAAGTTTGCATAACTTGTATTGTCCCCCAACTTTCTAATCGTTTAAACAATGCCGTCAGCTGTATCTTTAAAATGTATTTTGTTGCTTAATTTTGCTCAGTTAAATTAAAATGACATAGTAACGTGTTTTCAACCTTAGATATATTTTATCCTCTATATTTAAAGAGGCATATGCTAATAACACACACGGTGACCGACACTAATGAGGTCGCAATGAGGTGCGCTCTACAAAGATTTAGCCTAGGTATTAAAATACATTACAGGCAATTAAAAACTTACTTTAAAGTTTTGATTAGTATTATTTATTTTTAACGACCTGGTGTTAAGGGTTAAAGTGCACGGCCCGAGTAATAAATCGGCCCATTTGAGCCCGAGGAGAAGAAAGCGTCTAATCTGAAAAGTCAATGGTGTCAGGTCAAACAACAGTTCTATGGGATTTGTTTACCAAGGAACGTTATGTGATTCAATATTTTTCAAATGAAATAAATAAATAGCCTACAAAAAAATAAAGATAAATAGCTACGTTTCAAACTCCAGTAGAGTCTCGCTTCGCATAATAAATAACTTTTCAATCACATTATTGCCTCTGACAGGATTTATGAGTCTCATAACATTTTTGTTCTGAATTAATGCTCGTTGTGTACATGTATTATTCTAAGAAAGGGGATTAATATGAACATGAAATGTATATCTGAACATCTACTCTTTTAAAAAACAAACCATTTTTCAATCGAGGCAGACTGCGTCAATAAATGAATTTCGGGAGTCAACCCGCGAATACCTAAGGGTCATAGAACTGGCCTTTGACTCATAAAACGTTCAATATTAGTTAGCTAATAATAAAAAAAACCTAGTATTTTATTCATTCAGATCATATTAGGACATTTTAAAAACCACACTTGAGCTGATTAGCCGACTGCAAGCTGTAAAAAAGCACTTTGCTCCAAATTATATCAATAGCTGCGGCTCTATACTGACACTCTCTGGTGAAAAAAACACGTCCCATTACATACTTTTTCAGCAAAAGGTAATTCACAGCCCATAAATCACAATATGAGAGAAAAGCCGCTCTGCTCCACAGAACAGACAGCTAAAATATCATGAAACATCAGATCGCCCACCTTTGAGTTGACAGCATATGAACACATCCTATCTTTCTACAAAGATCATTCTACACTCTGATACAAAAATACCAATTCCAAACCCAATAATAGCAAACTGGCCTAAATATTTCTTTCATCTCGAACACAAAGTCACACCACTAAACGAATCTTTCCATCTTTTGTATAGCTACTGAAAAAGATCAACGAATATGTCTCTCTGTCTTTTTAGACAGATTCTAATTAGGCCAACCCTCGTCAAGAGCTCCTGAAGTTTTGAAAATGCTAATAAACAGGCCTATATATCGAATATGTGACGGAAACTTTTGTAATTAGCCTAGTATAGAGGAGATTTACACAAAGATTTAAAGTCTCACGTCTCATTCGTCCTCCTCCGAGCGAATACAGAAAAAAAAACTTTACAGCTCTGAACGGGACAAACAATGTTAATCACTTTAAACTCTATACAGATGTATTCAAACGAAGTAAACATGCATTTAAATCAATCAATAAAAAAAAGAGACACAAATAACATTTCGTTATTTAGGCCTATCTACATTTTGATCCCGCCGCTTCTTTATTCACAAAGGACGTTTAGATGTCAAAATACAAATAGGCTACAGTGTCCTAGAAATAACAACTGTTTTGTAACTAACTTTGTTAGGCTTAGGATTTTAAGTTACTTGCTTTACACAATGTTTTGGTTTCGTACTTTCACTTAATCACTTTATTTCGAAACTCAGTTTCTAGGCCTTGTACAGTAATTACACAGATTATCCAAAAGGCCATATATTATTGACAATTAAAAATAAGATGTCAACACATGTGCCTAAATGTTTAAGTTAATAACTAATTGCGTGATTAGCACAATAGAGATAATTGAGATAACTAGACCAACGTCGGCAACAAAAAACTCTAATGTGTTATTTTTCGGTAGGCTATAAAAACCACCCGCAACTGTAAGCTTATAATGGCAAGATAAACACTTCAAAATATGCTTTAAGTTAACATCAAGGTGAATTGCTTTAAGTAAATAAATAAATAAATAAATAAGATAATGAATAAGTGTCAAACACCCGATTGCCTAAGGTAGCCTAAATATTTGCATTTGAAGTAAAGTATATCCAATAACTTTCACGTAGGCTATTTCACGTATTACAACAAAAGCGCAGTGTAACTGAATAAACTCTGTGCAAACTTACAACGCATGTAAATATGTCTCATAGCTAGACTCTATACACAATCCTTAATGCAAGCAATTTCGTAATTACGAAGAAATTACAAATACATCAAATGCACAATAGCGTTTTTTAATATTATGCGGTATGCTCAGTTGATTTTCGGACTGGATTTCGCGCTCAGCCGTTGCGCGTTCGTGCTCTCCCAAACCAATCGATCATTTCAAAACAAGCTTTTATCATGTAGCTCAAGTGACCCTAACAAACAATAATAAACAGTACTAAAAGTTGAATGTGCAGCGACATCTTTGCATCTATTTCTCAATGCGCACCGCGCAGAACTGCGATATTATTGATTCGCAGAATAAATCGGTTCGTTTGGAGCAGCAGCTCTGATAGAAAGTGAACGAGCGGGCGTTTAACCAATATGATCGAATTCGCCGCGGCTTATTGAATGAGCTTCGGAGGTAAAGCAGGTAACCATTCACTTCGATTTCATGTTTCCTGTCAAAGCTGAGCAGAATAAAAAAAAAACCCTGTCTGGTCCAGCGCAAGTCAATAAAGACAGAGTCTATCATACGCTACAGTAGCTATAAGCAGAGATGAGGTATAATATGTTTCGCACTCCAGACGTTATCTTACCTTCATTGGAGGGATGAATAATGAATTCTGCGCTGGAAATAAACGTGAAGAGAAAAAGGAAAAGTATTAAGGTTTTGCAATCCATGATAGCAGTTGAAGGGGCAAAGCAAGGTACATAACTCCATGAAGCATGCCACTCATGTGAGGGCTTCTGTTCCGACACAAGTTACCATTCTCGGCTCAGAGGCTGATGTCAAGTTTGACACCGGAGACGAGGAGGAGTCTCTCTCTCTCTCCCTCTCTCTCTCCCTCTCTCTCTCTCTCCCTCTCCTCAGTTCTCACCGGGAGCTTCCCTTTTTCGCTGGGTCCTACACACCAGACAGCGCCGTTTATTAGACCGGCAGGTTCAACAGAGGTCATGTCATCTCTCGGAAATCGAAGGCATGCAAGACAAAAACACGAGGTAGCTCATCAAATTCAAGTTACCATATGTCACACAGTGAAATTTATGCACTTCCTTCGTCTAAAAAACAGTACTAAGCTCTACGCGGTTGTAACATCAAGAAAGCCTGAGCTACAACACATGGCTTTGTTTGGGCAAGTAAATATTATGGTCAAACTTACAGTGTTCAGCGTATACAAACTTAATAATACAAATAACATATATCGAAGCTATTTTATTGAGCTAATTGTAAATACACTTTGTATTACGCAGTAAAACAAAACAAAAACTACACAGTACTGAAAATGCAAGTTTATTTGCGGTGTAGGCCTATCTTACGTTGTTAGTCACAATGTTACAACATAAAAACAAAACACAAAGTGTATTATCAAAAAAGAAGGAAAGAAAGAAAACGAAACTCTGAAAATTAATATTATGGCACAGATATGTGCTTAAGTTGTACCACAACACTACAGAACTAATATGTAACTTGACAATAATGTAAAATATAATTTGTTGAATTCCTAGATTCTTTTATTTTCTCGTTTAATTCACTGTCATCAGAATGAAGTCTCTCAGACACTGACTGAATTAATATAATTTTTTATTCGCTCTAACACTATGCAGGCTGCGTGCTGTCATATTAGGCCTTTAAAACCAGTATAAGCAGCTGTTGGGTGGAGAGGCGGCCTGTAGGGGCTGATCGAGCCTGGGACAGACAACATTCATAAACCGACTGGAACAACTTTCAAGAGACACTTAGAAAGGAAGTAAACATCACTTGAGCTACAATATAAAAACACTCACAGGAGATGAATAAAGCGGATTGGGGGGATTTTTCATTTATTGAACCTGCAAAATAGAGCCATAATCGTTGCAATATGTTTCTTAACATTAGAGGTCAATACATTCTTTAAAAAGAAAAAGTTGATAACACTTGTTTATAAGGTCAAAATCTCACTATTAATTAGTCGCTTATTAGCATGCATATTACTAACATATTGACTATTTATTAGGCACATATTAATGCGTTATTTTGCATGACTATATTCTAGATGCTTTAACCCAAACCAATACACTGTAAAAAAGTTTTCACCAGATTCAACTTTAAAAAAAAAAAGTTCAGCAGCTGCCTTTCAATTTTAAGTTAAATCAGCTTAAAACTACTAGTCATTTGAATATATTACAATAAAAATGAGTTGATCTAACTTGTGAGTTGAAATGACTTAAGTTGATTTAACTTAACATTTTAAGGCAGTTGCTAAACTTAAGTTTTTAAGTTGAAACTGGTGAAAATTTTACTATGTACTTAAACTTAACAACAACCTTACAAATTATTAAATTAGGAGTTTATTGAGGGAAAACTTAGTTAATAGTGAAGATATGTTCCCCATTTTAAACCAAAAAGTTATTTTTGAAACACTTTGCAATTAGTTGAAAATGCTTACAAATAAGTCTTATAACTAGGTTTCCTGTTTCTCAGTAAAACATGGCAATATAATTACAGAAATAATAAAATAAATATTATATAAATCAGAACAGCTCTACGGTTGCTTAGTCCTGCTGTTTCTAAAATTGCAATAATCAGCTTTTTACAAAAACAAAAAACAAAAACCTAATATGCTGTTGCATGCCTGTAAGACATGAATATGTATAGAAATAATAATTGCTTGAAAGAATTAGAGCCTCTCAATGCCAATACAGTACATTTCAGCTGTAAACTATATTGCTTTTGTTTGTAACAATTAATGTTTTCATATAGACAAATTGAGTCTACAAAATCCACTTTAACGTTGTGATCAATAGATGTTTAATGTCCGACTGAATGTTTTTACAAGCATTTACATTAAACGTTTTTCCAGCAGCTGAAACAGCCGCAGAAATATTTAATCCCTGTCTGCACTTGAGAAATGATTTTATTACATTTCTTTTGCAGAGCAATTTAATACTTTAAAAGGAATAAAATCTGATTAGAAAATGGAATATTACAGAAACTGTGATTGCTGACAATTCTATTACTTTCTCCTGTTGTGAACTTTCATTTCATTATTTTTCCCCACTGCTCTCTTTTCCGCATTGGATATGATATAAGCTGTCAGACTTTTGTAAACTGTTTTATAGAATAGTATTTTTTGTACCTTTCTGACACCGCAATCAAGCCCGAGTATTGATTTAATGTTCCAATGTGACTTAAATACTTTGAAGAGAAGCACAGCACTTGTACAAAAACAGACAAAGCAGATGTTGAAATATATATGTCCCTGCAGCTAAAGAGAAAAATACAAATACATACAGTACAATCATGTTTAATAGCAATACGGGAATCCCAATTCTGTCTGCAGAGGATACACTTTTCATTTTGTTGCTGGGCTCTATTCAATCAATTCATTCAGTCTTTTCCCTAAAGCTTTGTCGAATCACTTGCCAGATGAAAAACTCATGATATAAACACATTTCTCCCTGACTTTCTACGTTTTAACTCAAACCTGTGCAAAACTCTTCCAGGGCAGAATCATTTGTCAATTCAATCCGATCCCAAAGTGTTACAATCACGAAGCGAATCCCAGTATGTTTAACAAGTAAACATGTCTGGAGCATGATTTAGTGAAGAAACGCAAAACAAAGAGACAAATCAACCCAAGTAGCAATTAAAAACAGGGAAACAACATTGGGTTTTCCCAGAAGCATTGAGGTTTCGTCTGAGGCCATGTGTGGCCCTTATTATAGCGTGTGAAAGTTAAACGCCATATTTTTGCTGATATTAGCACGGCCAAAAGAACCTAAACAGGAAAACCAAAGCCCACTTCAGAAGATTATACTGCCTCTAATTATCTCAATCAAATTAATTCATACAAATAAGACGTCAAAACAAGCACTTAATTTGATATTATCGTGTTTATTGTAATATGCTTTGTGCAATAACATTCTGCTAGCAATGAGTTGTGAGTTTTCCGGATCTCTGCGAAGCCTTTCTTTTGTCTTACACTTTAATGGACTTTGCCGTTTTTGTCGAAGAGCCATGCTGTGTTCTGGGTGCCAGATTTGGTACCATCCCTCCACCATCTGCTCCTGGATCATGCCAATCAGAGTTTGGAATGGCACCTCTGTCTTGCCAGCCAACATAACAGTTGCATTGCAATTGGTCGGCTGTAGATTTTCCCTCAGGCCACACCTATCTCTCATTTCACAGAGGATGAGTTTCCCTATTATTTGGTCAGTTTGCTATCGCGTCTCATGAATCATCTGCGCCGCTTACTTGTTGGACACGCCGCTGCATTTAATGAGTAGGATAATGAATCTAAAATGCAAATGCGTAGTATATAATACCTCCACATATGTGTTTATGATGTGGCCGCGTACGTGCGAGGAATGAAGGTTATTTATACCGTTTGTGTTGAAATTGATTTATTATTCATGCAAAATGATACCCGGAGTAGTAATGCTTTGTTTAGCATTCTTTCCACAAATACTATTGGCAAGTCGCAGCCTGCAAATAGCTGAGTACACATTATTCATCAACATTGAACTGCTGGGATTTGGGTCATCGCGCTGCTTCAGATGAGTGCACAAATAGTTCAAAAAGCACACATGAAATGGGTCATCACTTATGAAACGTGCAGCTTCTTCTGCTTCACAATGGGACACTTGAGTTTAAGGCAGGACACTGAAGGTAAAAACATTGCACTGGTCAGTTTTGCATTTTGAGGATGATAGGATTTTCGTAACGTGTTGTGAAAGTGGAAAGATAATAAATGGCTCATCCAAAAAAAAAAAAAAAAAACCCTCAGGCCATCTAAGATCAAGGTAAGTTTTGATTCTTCACACTAATAGAAGTGGATTTGTTTCTTGCAAACAAAAAGCTTTTAGTTTCACAAGACATTAACTGATGGATTGGAGTGGAGGGGATTACTTTTGGATTTTTGCAATGTTTTTTTTTTCAGCTGTTTGGATTCTCATGCTCTTGGCTCCCATTCACTGCAGATGATCCATTGGTGAGCAAGTGATGTAATGCTGCATTTCTCCAAAAAAAAAAAAAAAAAAAGAAGAACTAATATACCGGTACATCTTGGATGTTTTTAAAACAAACCCTCAGCCAATTTCAATTCTGGGTGAAATATTTCTTTAAGCGTTTATTTAATTGCATTTTAACCATTTGCGTCCATTTTATTTACAATAAACGCTTTATTAAATAATTAATTATTTATTTATTTGATTTTTCATTTATTCATGTACTGAGCCGAAATCTTCAAAACCACCAAACTTTACTGTTTTATTCCTATGTATATTCTGAAGGTTTGTTCATACTTAATTAGCTTGATTTTGTACTAGAATTCTCCTCAAAAACATTTTATTTTATTAAAAAATATTTATTATTTATATTATTTATATTTTATAAAAAAAAAACCATGGGATTGATTTAATTTAATCAAAAACATGGTATGGATTAATTGATTGATTGGTTGATTGATTGGTTGATTGATTGATTGATTGATTGATTGATTGATTGATTGATTGATTGATTGATTGATTGATTGATTTTATTTGATTTTATTTTATTAAAAACTTGGATTTAATTTAATTTAATCAAAAACATGGTATGGATTTATTTTATTTTATTTTATTTATTATTCTTATTTTATTTTATTCATTTACTGAGCCAAATCTCCAAATTCACCAAACTTTACTGTTTTATTCCTATGTATATTCTGAAGGTTTGTTCATACTTAATTAGCTTGATTTTATACAACAATTTTCCCCCAAAAAAACATTTTATTTTCATTTTATCAAAAAACATGGGATTAATTTAATTTAATCAAACACTTGGTATGGATTAATTTATTATTATATTTATTTTTTATTTTATTTTATGTTGTTTTATTTTAGTTTTATTAAAAACTTGGAATCAATATAATTTAATCAAAAACAAGGTGTGGATTATTATTTTTTTATTTAATTTGATTTATTATTTTTATTTAATTTATTCATTTACTGAGCCAAAATCTCCAAAAACCACCAATGTTACTGTTTTATTCTTATGTATGTTCTGAAGGTTTGTTCATACCTAATTAGCTTGATTTTGTACAACAATTTCCCCCCTAAAAACATTTTATTTTTTTATAAAAAAAAAAAACATGGGATTAATTTAATTTAATTTAATTTAATTTAATTTAATTTAATTTAATTTAATTTAATTTAATTTAATTTAACTTAATTTAATTTAATTTAATTTAATTTAATTTAATTTAATTTAATTTGTATGGATTTATTTTTTTATTTGATTTTATTCATTAATTTGATTAAATTTTATTCATTTACTGAGCCAAAATCTCCAAAAACCACCAATGGATTAATTGATTAATTTTATTTTGTTTCTATTTTATTTTTGTAAAAACTTAATTGAATTGAATTGAATTGAATTGAATTGAATTGAATTTAACAGAAAACATGGTATGGTTTTTATTTTATTTTATTTTATTTTATTTTATTTTAAATCTCCAAAACCACCAAACTTTTATTATTATTTTTTTTTACTATCTATATAATAAATAATAAAATTATTGTATGGAATTAAATTTAATTTAATAATAATAATAATAATAATAATAATAATAATAATAATAATAATAATAATAATAATAAAAAACATGGAATTGTTTCTTTTAATTTACTTTATTAAATTCATGTACTGAGCCAAATCTCCAAATTCACCAAACTTAAACATTTTATTCCCATGTATATTCAGAAGGTTTGTTCATACTTATCTTGATTTTATACAACATTTTATTCCCCCCAAAAACATAGGATTTATTTTCCAGCCATCCATTCATTTATGCATTCATTTTCTGGTTGTTGACATTATTTTCGGATTAATGTGGTGATAAATAGACATATCCAAAACCACCTTTGTAAAAACCTTTGACCCTAACAAGACAACAAAATAAAGCAATGACTGGAAATGTATGCAAATTAGTGCATATTCAATTAGATAGCTTCTCATTTGCATATTTAATCATAACATTTTTTAGAAACTTAAAAAAAGGGTAAGTGTGAAAAAGTATAATGACATCTGATAGTTAATCCTGGATGACTTTCTTTCTTCTGTAAAACACAAAATAAAAAAATAGAAATTTTGGTGACCACTGCTTTCCCATTGTAGGGGGAAAAAAACTATTTTCAGTAACTGACCAATAATAATGTTTCTTGCACAGTTCATTACCTTTTAAAAGCATGTATATTTACACGTCATACATCTTAGGAAATCGACTGACAAATTACCCATTGAGGCCTAATGCAAGCACAACACTGGGAATTATAATGCTGTATTGTGTTTGAAAAATGGCCAAAAATAAAACACGCGGCAGATTAATCACAGCGGGGTATATGATATAGCGCAGGCCTCATGTGTGCAAACCATGTATATGAGCACTTTGTCTAATAGCACGTTACTGGTCTCTGGCTTATTAGGGCTCTGTTCAGTGAGCACATTTGCGTCGTCTAGACCGTATATCGCAGGGGGGCCCTACCACAAACCTAGCGTTAGCGTAGTGGATGGAGACAAGCTTGCATCACACACGCCACCCACATGATCTGCCTCTGCTCAAAGTCAGAGTCCTCACCCTCGTGAGTTCATTAATCACGGCCTTTAATTGCAGTTGAATGAATCGCAGCCATGCAGCTGCAACGGCAGAAAAAAAGAGATGGGAAAACTGATACAAGCCAGTCTTCGCAGATGACAGACTCCAGTTATACTCTATAGCATTAGCGTGATTACTCTTCTGACAATTGCGTTTATTAGCAACAATCCAAAGCCGCGGGGTCTGCCGAGCGAGTTTTGTGCGGGTGCCAGTTTGCAGGAAAAGTCAGCACTCGTTGATGCCGTAATATGTATTTTCATAGCAAATAAAATAGGCTAATCCAGACCGCTTTGGAGGTACATTATTAGGAAGCAATTAGTTGTGTCTACTTCTCATTTAGAGCTAAGTGTAATTGCTCCCTTAATTAGGCTTACAGGCCTGACACAAAGTCTAATCTGGCATGATTCTGACTGCAGGTTACAAGACTTTCACAGCCCAAATGGCAGGGATCTGCACTTAATGCTGGAAAGAAAGACAACACACACAAAAAACAAAACAAAGGGAAGGGTGCATGCTCGCATTGCGCCACGTTATTGAGAGCACATTAACACACAGGCTGCTGTTGCTTTAGATGGAGTAATACACACACACAAATGAAAACCAATGTGAACTTTAATGTCCTATAAATAAAAAAAAAATTCTCTATCTATCTATCTATTTATCTATCTATCTACACACACCCACACTGTACAAAAAAAGAATTTAAAATACTAAATTAAAGGCAATAATGTACATTTATTAGATTTTAATTGCATTAATACCAAGTATTTATAAAATGTTTACAAATATATACATATCCCTTAACCCTATATACACACAAATTTAAATCAAATTAAATAAAAAATATATACATATAACATAAATAATGAAAACCATATAAAATATAATAAAATTAAATACAATTAAAAATATAATTTAATTAAATTATATACAAATAATAAAAATAAATAAAATAATATAAAATATAATTATAAATTATTATTATTATTATAACTTATGAAATAAATAATACAATATAATTAAATTAATAAATATATCTCCATTAACCCTATATACACAATTTACACAATTTAAATCAAATGAATTAAAAAATATATGGTCACACTTTATATTAGGTGGCCTTAACTATTATGTACTTGCATCAAAAAAATAAGTACAGTGTACTTAATGTGGTCATATTGCATTGCAAAATACTTTTGCTTCTATTAAGTTGGGATATGGGTAAGGTTAGGGACAGGTTTGGTGGTATGGGTAGGTTTAAGGGTGGGTTAGGGTGTAAGGGATGGGTCAACAGTGGTAATTACAGAAATGAATTACAAATGTAATTACATAGAGGCTTTTAAAAAAAATATAAGTACAATCTAAAAACATGTATGTACACTATAAGTGCATTGTACCAAATGATTAATTTAAATGTAAGTACATAGTAGTTAAGGCCACCTAATGTAAAGTGGGACCAAATATATAAATAAACATAAATACTAAAATATAATAAAATGTACAAAATTAAATAAAAAAATATAATATAAATATAAATATAATAAAATTATCACATATATCTCCATTAACCCTATAGGTATAAACACACATTTAAATCAAATTAATAAAAAAAATATAACATAAATATAACAAAAATATAACAAATTATAAAATAAATAATATAATATAATACAAACAATACAATACAATTAAATGAAAAATTATTTCAAAAATAATAATATAAATAATTATATAAAATTGCCCAATTTCCCCAAATTTACTTTAGAAGAAGATGGACAAACACACTTTTCAAGTAAAAAAAAAAAAAAAAATGTGACAGACAGAAAGACAGACAGACAAATAAATAAATAATAATAATAATAATAATAATAATAATAATATTAATAATAATAATATTTATGTATTTATTTGTGTATTATAAATAAATAAATAAATAAAATGTTTGTTAAAAAATTAATGTGACAATATTATTATAAATTAAGTGGTTGTCAATATATAATAATTTTCCTGCTCTGCCTGCACCGCCAATTTTCAAACATTAATACCCTTAATCTACTTTTTATTATGGTACTTACATTTGTTATTCATTCATTCATTCATTCATAGGGACTCAAGTATCAGTGTCTAAATACTATTTAGGATGACAATATACACAAATAATGAATCTAAATGAATCTCTTTCCTGGAAAAAAATAGCACATCATTATGAAAATACTGAACTAAATATACCTGCATTTTTACCAAAAAAAAAAAAAAATCAGCTTTTTTTCTCCCACTCAAACTAAAATGATTTTCCGAGCAAACGATAATTTGAGCTGAATTGAAAGTAATCGTATCAAGCAATAATGAGTGGCTGTCAGGTGTATGATTATAGGTTGCCAAACTGAAGCCATTTGCATTTATCAGCCCAGACGTGTGGGTGAGTGCAGTAGCAGCGGACTCAAACACAACACACGTTCACGAGACACCGTAAACTTACGCTGATGACAGCACGGCTCAGCCATTTCTGTTGTTATATATATATATATATATATATATATATATATATATATATATATATATATATTTTTTTTTTTTTTTTTTTTCTGAGAGAAGCCTTCGAGTTCTCTCTAAATATAGCAGGATATGCTCGGCTCGATCAAAGGCCGAGGAAAGAGGAGCCCTTGAAAACCTACAAAGCAGAGTTAATTACAACAGAGCGGCATCTGCATATTCAAGGAGACCTCTGCTAAAGATGTGGGTTTCAGGGGGTAATTAACTGAATACAGCATAATTACAGCTGTCTTGCGCTGCTCTTTTGGCTGGGCTCGACTGCATGGGGGGCGTCTTACAGTGGCAGGCCGTTCTCCAGACCCCAACACCAGTGACAGGACACTTTAATGAGGCCAGCCATGCCAACTGTGGGGCTGCCCCAGTCTGAGAAAGCCACTAAAGACATCAGCCGCTAGCAGCAGAGACGTCCCAGAGACCCCAGCATTCCTCTAGGGCTCTTCAAAGCATCTCTGATGGGAAACAAGCATACTCAAGCAAACCGTTCACATATTTGAGCGATGATGCATGTGAAATAACAGGCCACAAGTATGTTCTTATTTGATCTTATTTGTATTCATATTTTTAAGTTTATGGACAAACAAGGAAATGTATTGACAACATCTGAAACAAATTCTTTATATACAGCATGTATGTAAAAATGTACAAATACTGAACGGAGCTCAGAGATGAAATATAATAAATAAAACAAAATATTGGAAGATCTATGTAAAATAAAAATAAATAAAAATAAATAAAAATAAATTAAACAAAACATCTTAGAAGTTTTCAGTACCAAAATTCACGTTCATTTAACCTAATTTGGCTTATTTTCTTAGTTTAACCAAGTACATAATTATAATAAAAAAGAAATAAAAGAAATAATTCTTTGTGTATACACAATACCAGAAGACTCTTAATTTCATGTAAACAATGAAGAAATTTTGTCTGCAATGTTTATTTCAATTCAAAATAAATTAAATTAAAATAAAATATGTAAAAAATTAAACAGAGAAAATTGGTTTTAAGATTTATTTTTAATTCTACAATAAATAAATAAATAATATAAATTTAAAGTGTTATTGACCCAACCATTCATTTCTTTTAGATTCAAAAACTATTCAAAACTTTTAGTTAGATCAAATAAAATATCTTTATAAAAGTAAACTTACTTAGTTTTATTACCAAAGTTCATGTACATTTAATCAAATTAATTTCTTAATAATAAATAATTATTTGTGTATACAGATTATCAGAGGACTCTTAATTTCATGTAATTAATAGAGAATTTGTTTTTAAATAAAAATAAAATAAGATAAAATAAAATATGGAAAAAATTCTAAATACATAAAAAATAATTAATATAAATTTAAACAAAATTTTAAATACATTTTTTTATGTGTTATTGACCCAACCATTCATTCCAACCATTCAAGTTATTTGATAATAATTGTTAAATTTCACTAGATTTAAAAAAAGAAAAGAAAATCTAAATAAAATTAAATAAAATATGTAGAAAAATAAAACAATGGAGAAAATTGGTCTAAGGTTTTTTATTAATTCAAAATAAAATATAATTAAAATAAATCCTGAATTTAAATTTAAACGTGAATTATACCTTTAACGTGTTATTGACCCAACCATTCAATGTATTTAAACTTTTAGATAGACTAAATAAATAAAATAAAACATCTTCATGAAACTAAGGTGAACTTACTTTTTTAAAATGACCAAAGTTCATGATTATTTAACCTAATTTGTTTTAATTTTCAAACATTAATACCCTTAATCTACTTTTTGTTACATATAAATAATGAATCTAAATGAATCTCTTTCCTGGAAAAAAAAAATAGTACATTATTATGAAAATACTGAACTAAATATACCTGCATTTGTACCAAAAAAAAAAAAAAAAGTCAGCTTTTTTTCTCCCACTTAAACTAAAATGATTTTCATATAAATATTTATTCATTTGTAAGGTTGCAAAGGGTTTGTGTGAAACTAACAATAAAAATTGTTCTAAAATATTAATAACTCTGATAATTGTAATTCTAATGAAGTATTAGTAATGTTAATTTCAGCTTTTATTAATACATTAAAAAAATCAAAAGTTTCATCATTATCATTATCATTATCACTCATCACTTATCATTATTTAATGGACCTTAACTAACAATGAATAGTATTAATATTTCAAAAGCTTGTTTATATTGTATATCAACGCTAATAAGAAAAAACAAACAAACAAACAAACAATATAATATAATGTTGTGTTTCCAAGTTTCTAAATCTTTATGAGTTTTGGAGACTATGAAGAAGCGCAGCTGATGCTGAGCCGTTCTGCTAATAAGCAGACATCATTTTGTGTTTGTGTTTGTGTGGTAAATCAGGGTCTCCAGGCGTCATGGATTTGCTTCCCTGCAGAAGGCCGTTGAGCAAACATTAGAGAACCCTGGCCAGTCAACGGCAATGCATTTGGACAGGGAGGAGATTACTAGTATTTATCTTCACTAGCACATTAGAATACTGGCCCTCGCCTCTGCTCGTGGGAGGCTGAAGTAATCGTCCTGATGACCTGCAAAAACAATACAACAACGATTCAGCAAGTTCTGGAGTCCTAGGGCTTCACCTTGACATTTCTTCTCTTGCACAGGTGAAGTATGGACACGACTAAAGGCCAGCTGCAAGACCTAGAATTAATTAGTTTCACAAGGCCAGCTGTGATGGGAAGAATAGTTCTTATAATTACTCAAACGATAGAGCCAAGAGCCAAAACTTGACATTTCATCGAATCTGAATACTACATATTCTGATGTATTGCAAAATATATGAATGTATAAATGGTAGTTCCGCATGAGCAGTCCTGTAACTGGTCATTATTTTGTTCACAGTGTTTAATTACCTTTTTGCTATCATTGATTCATTTCAAACATCCACAGGGTCTAGCAAATTAGTTTATTAATTAACAGTCAAATATGCTATGGAGTCTGTATGTTTGTCTGTCTGTTTGTTTGTTTGTTTATTTAACATTAATAATTTCAGGTAGTCTCATAAATGTGTTATAAACTATTATGTAAAATGAAAAATAAAAAGTTATAATTGCTGTAATCATTATAATAATAACCAAACTTAAAATAAATTTTTGGAGCCATTTAAAAAACGTAAATGAATAAATGTTGCCTGAGCTGTAATGTCATGTGACTAACCACTCTGAAGCTGATAAAACATCTGTAATATAATATAATATAATATAACATAATAGTTTCAGCATCTATGAATACAATACAATACAATACAACAGAATTCTAAATTACTGTCAATGAATAAAAAGCTTTTTAGATCCAAATAATATGTTTAGTTCATGATATAATATAGTTACAATAATGTAGTTACAGCATCTATGAATAGAATAGAATAGAATAGAATAGAATAAAAAAGTGAATTTTAAATTACTGTTAATGCACAAAAAGCTTTTTAGATCCAAACAATGTAGTTAATTTATACTATAATATAGTTATAACAGTGCAGTTATAGCTTCTACGAATAGAATAGAATAGAATTTTGAATTACTGTCAATAAATGAAAAAAACTTTTTAGATCCAAATAATATGGTTAGTTCATAATTGAATATAGTTATAACAGTGTAGTTACAGCTTCTATGAATAGAATAGAATAGAATTTTGAATTACTGTCAATGAATAAAAAGCTTTTTAGATCCAAACAATGTAGTTAATTTATAACATAATATAGTTATAATAAAGTAGTTACAGCATCTATGAATAGAATAGAATAGAATAGAACAGAATAAAAAAGTGAATTTTAAATTACTGTCAATGCACAAAAAGCTTTTTAGATCCAAACAATGTAGTTAATTTATAATATAATATAGTTATAACAGTGTAGGTATAGCTTCTACGAATAGAATAGAATAGAATTTTGAATTACTGTCAATGAATAAAAAGCTTTTTAGATCCAATTAATATGGTTGGTTCATAATATAATATAGTTATAACGGTGTAGTTACAGCTTCTATGAATATAATAGAATAGAATAGAATAGAATAGAATAGAATAGAATAGAATAGAATAGAACTTTGAATTTCTGTCAATGAATAAAAAGCTTTTTAGATCCAAACAATGTAGTTAATTTATAATATATTAGTTAGTTATAATAATGTAGTTACAGCATCTATGAATAGAATAGAATAGAATAGAATAGAATAGAATAGAATAGAATAGAATAAAAAAGTGAATTTTAAATTACTGTCAATGCACAAAAAGCTTTTTATAGATCCAAATAATGTAGTTAGTTTAAAATATAATATAGTTACAATCATGTAGTTACAGCATCTACAAATACAATAGAATAGTTGAAATGTACTGTAGTTTCAGCATCTTTGAATAGAATAGAATAGAATAGAATGCAATGTTTTGAATAACTGTCAGTTAATAAAAAGTTTATAATACAATACATAAAATTCTGAATGGATGTCAGTAGTGCCACGTAATGTAGTTACAGCATCTACAAATAGAATAGAATAGAATACAGAATTTTGAATTACTGTCAATGAATAATAATTTTTTTAGATCCAAATAACTTAGTTAATTTATAGTATAATATAGTTATAATAATGTAGTTACAGCATCTAAGAATATAATATAATATAATAGAATATAATAAAAAAAACTGAATTTTGAATTACTGTCAATGAATAAAAAGCCTTTTAGATCCAAATAGTGTAGTTAGTTTATAATATAATACAGTTATAATAATGTAGTTACAGCATCTACGAACAGAATAGAACAGAATAGAATAGGAAGCAGAATTTTGAATTAGTGTCATAAAATAATACGCTTTTTTAGATCCAAATAATGTAGTTAATTTATAATATAATATAGTTTTAATGTAGTTACAGCGTCTATGAATAGAATATAACTTTGAATTACTTTTAATGAACAAAAAGCTTTTTAGATCCAAATATTGTAGTTAGTTTATAATATAATATAGTTATAAAAATGTAGTTACTGTACAGCTTTTACAAATAGAATAGAATAGAATAGAATTTTGAATTACTGTTAATAAATAAAAAAAAACTTTTTAGATCCAAATAATGTAGTTAGTTTAAAATATAATATAGTTACAATCATGTAGTTACAGCATCTACAAATACAATAGAATAGTTGAAATGTACTGTAGTTTCAGCATCTTTAAATAGAATAGAATAGAATAGAATGCAATGTTTTGAATAACTGTCAGTTAATAAAAAGTTTATAATACAATACATAAAATTCTGAATGGATGTCAGTAGTGCCACGTAATGTAGTTACAGCATCTACAAATAGAATAGAATAGAATACAGAATTTTGAATTACTGTCAATGAATAATAATTTTTTTAGATCCAAATAACTTAGATAATTTATAGTATAATATAGTTATAATAATGTAGTTACAGCATCTAAGAATATAATAGAATAGAATAGAATATAATAAAAAAAACTGAATTTTGAATTACTGTCAATGAATAAAAAGCCTTTTAGATCCAAATAGTGTAGTTAGTTTATAATATAATACAGTTATAATAATGTAGTTACAGCATCTACGAACAGAATAGAACAGAATAGAATAGGAAGCAGAATTTTGAATTAGTGTCATAAAATAATACGCTTTTTTAGATCCAAATAATGTAGTTAATTTATAATATAATATAGTTTTAATGTAGTTACAGTGTCTATGAATAGAATATAACTTTGAATTACTTTTAATGAACAAAAAGCTTTTTAGATCCACATATTGTAGTTAGTTTATAATATAATTTAGTTATAAAAATGTAGTTACAGCTTTTACAAATAGAATAGAATAGAATAGAATTTTGAATTACTGTTAATAAATAAAAAAAACTTTTTAGATCCAAATAATGTAGTTAGTTTATAATATAATATAGTTATAAAAATGTAGTTACAGCTTTTACAAATAGAATAGAATAGAATAGAATTTTGAATTACTGTTAATAAAAAAAAAAAACTTTTTAGATCCAAATAATGTAGTTAGTTTATAATAGAATAGAATAGAATAGACTAGAATAGAATAGAATAGAAAACAGAATTTTGAATTACTCTCAATAAATAAAAAAAGCTTTTTGGATCCAAATAATGTAGTTAGTTTATAATAGAATAGAATAGAATAGAATAGAATAGAATAGAATAGAATAGAATAATAGAACAGAATATAATAACATTTTGAATTACTGTCAATGGATAAAAAAGCTTTTAGATCCAAAAAATGTAGTTAGTTTATAATAGAATGTAGTTATAATAATGTAGTTACAATCTCTATGAATAGAATAAAATAGAATAGAATTTTGAATTACTGTCAATGAATACAAAGCTTTTTAGATCCAAATAATGTTATTAGTTTATAACATAATATAGTTATAAGTTACAACATCTATAAATAGAATAGAATGAATAGAATAGAATAGAATAGAATAGAATAGAATAGAATAGAACAGAACAGAACATAATAGAACATAATAGAATTTAGAATCTTTTTAAATCCAAATAATATAATTAGTATCTATCATCAGAGGCAGATTTAGACTAGTCTTAGTCATCTAATGTTTTTTTTTTTTTGTTTTTTTTTCTTTAGGGCTGGTCATAAATGTTTTAAGACGGTTACATAAAAACGTCTATGTTGAATCCAAAAAATAAGATTGATTACCCTTGGTTAACTGCTAGCTGGTCAAACTAGTTCTTAAGACATTGTCCTAACAGGCTACGTTTATGCGTCTGGCCCCATCCAAACCTTGTCAGACTGCAAGACATTTCAACTTCTAAACCAGCATTGACAGTTGACACTTCTTCTATTCAGATAATGATTTATAAATGCAGAGAGAGATAAACACAAATATTATCTTAAAGCCTGTTTCCAAGTTCATGTTTTCTCTAGCCTAGGGTTACATATGAGGGTGTGTTATTTGAAGGTGTGACTGATCAAGAAGAGTCTTATCCTGCTTTACAATAGTAAATATAATAGTCTGGAATGGGTTTTAATGACCCATTTCAGCTCTTTCACTCAGAACGCACGCAAGCTCTCAAGCACGCTACTTCCATAAAGACATTTCAGAGAGCAAAATAAAGCCCCACACTGAGCGCTCGCCAATGACACATAATTAAAAGTGTTCGCGATGCAGGAGCCCTTACAGCCGGATCTGTTGTGTATTGGCTATTCTCTTGTCCTGGGGCCGTACGGGATGTGCAGGGGGCAAATGATGCGTGCATAATGCTAGCTGGCTAGTCGGAATGGATGAAGTGAGAACCTGGGTGTGCCGCCAATGGCAGACGCTCTCTTCCTGCCAAACCACTTTGCCCAGAATCTGCCATACAGCTCACGCGAGAGTCCAGCTTATATTAGAGCGTATACCTCAGCGAGTTCAAAGCGACACCAGCCGTCATGTCCCGTTTCAGCCCTCACACAATTTTTCCTTCGTCTATTTCAGGACACCTCAGATGCCAGTGACAAGTCTGGCGGCAGCAGTCGCCAAGAGAGTTCGGAAATGAAATTACAGCTCAAATCATGCACGGCGCACTATGGTGAATTCAAGGATGACCCACTGAAAAACGGTTTTGGTGAAAGACGATTCTGTAAAATGTTTAAATTTTAAAGGCATATTAAAGTACATTTTGTGCTACTAGGTGTTGTAGTTTCATAGTAGTGCAACTTTAGTATTATTGAGATACTGTGGTGGCCAAAACTATTTGAACACTAGTATTTTCACCAGCTAAAGTCAGTTATTTCTATCTTTTGCTGTAGTGTGTCAGTAGGAAAGAAGAACTATGGCAAAGTCTCCAAGATGCTTCAAGAGATTCTACCTGCAGAGCTACAATTCATGTAAAAGTTTAGGCACTTGTGTAAAAATTCTGTAAAATGAGGATGCTGTCAAAAATATTTTTAATGTGTTAATTTTTAACAATTAACTTCTGTTAACTAAATTAAACCAACATTTGGTGTGAAACATCTTGGAGACGTTGCCACAGTTCTTCTGGATTTAGTTTGTCTAAGTTTGTTGTTTCTTCATGTGATTCCAGACAGACTAGATGATGATGAGATTAGATCTCTATGTGGAGCACTGGCTGTTGTCAAACAAAAATCTCACTTGATTATTACCATTAATGGCAAAATGAATGTTTGGAAATGTAAACTGATATTACCTACTGACATAACTATAACTTACCTAACTTAAAACCATTTTTAGCAGCTGAAAATATAGTGTTCTAATAATGTTGGCCACCACTGTACTTGTATAGTTGTTATTTTAAATCAAGTTTTTATTTTTATGTTTGCATTTTCATTTTAGTTTGTGTTAATGTTAACTTAAATCAAATGTTATATACACTGGTTTTGATTGAATGATAAAAAATGAAACATTTTTAGAGACAATTACCTGAGCTGGAATAGAATTGAATCCAAGATCCAAATAATGTAGTTATGGCATCTATTACCAATGTAATGTAATGTAATGTAATGTAATGTAATGTAATGTAATGTAATGTAATGTAATGTAATGGAATGGAATACTGTATAGGCTGTCAAAAAATATTTTGCTAAAAAAAAAAAAAAAAAAATCAAAAACAAATATATATCTAGCCCTCCATATGTCAGTCCAAGAAAATACATTTACATGTTACATTTTGTCCTTTTTTTGCATTTGTAAATAAAAAGAAAAGAAATAAAAAAATAATTTATTTCTAAAAAATATACATATAAAATATATATTTTTGCTAAAATAAGCTTCAAAATATATTTTATAAACTAGAGTATATTTTTTGTCTTTGTAAAAAAACACAAATATATTTCAAAATATAGAAAATAGGTTTAAACATATTAATGTACATACATTTTCTACTAGTTTTTTTTAATATATATAAAAAAACACATATATATAATATAAAATATATATGTCGCCCTCCATATATTTCAATTCAAGAAAATACATGTACAAATGTTAACTTTTTTATTATTTTTTGTCTCCTCCAATATATAAATATATGGTATATTATATATTAATATAATATAATATAATATTGTATAGGCTGTCAATGTAACAATTTGATGTTTTTTTTTATTTGTATTTAATTAAATTAATTAATTAATTAATTATTATTAATTACAAAACAGAAATTTAATGCAGGATCTAGAAAAAAATCTAATCGTGATTAAACCAGAAAAATGCACAATAAATGAACAAAAATTTTTTTTTAAAGCTTGGGCTCCTAAACATTAGATCACTTGTACCCAAAGCACTTATTGTAAATGAATTGATCACGGATAATAGCTTTGATGTACTCTGCTTAACTGAAACTTGGCTAAAACCAAACGACTATATTGGTCTGAATGAGTCTACTCCACCAAACTACTGTTATAAGCATGAGCCTCGTCAGATTGGTCGTGGCGGTGGTGTTGCAACAATCAACAATGTAATAAATCTAGATTAAAGACTCATCTCTTTAGCCAAGCATTCACATAATGTATCTCATAACGTTGTACTTCAGTTACATCTGATCAAATGCACATCAACATTCTTCAGCTTGGGCTAAACACACAATTTTTGCTTGGTTGGAACAGCAGCTATGCTAATTATTTCTCTATTTGTTTCTCTGTTTCTGACACGGGATTTCCATCCCGTGGTAACTAGGAATTACACAAGATTCAGCCCGGATTCAGAAGAAGAGATGATGCCAACGCCTCAGAGGACCACCGATGATGCCAGCCTTGAAACAACATACAGCACTACACAATTTTTCTACAAGTTTGATTGCAACACATAATCATTACTATTAGTGTTCATCATCTGTTTTTGATTACACCATTACTTTCTTTTTTTTGTATTTATACCATATGTACATCGACTTAACATACAGTAGTCACCACTAATAAGCTACTAAATATATTGTAGTAGCCTACATTTTTGTACAGCTGCTTTGCAACGATTTGTATTGTGAAAAGCGCTATACAAATAAACTTGAATTGAATTGAATTAATTGAATAATTGTGTGTGTGTGTGTGTGTGTGTGTGTGTGTGTGTGTGTGTGTGTGTGTGTGTGTACGTGTTCAACAAAAGAAGAAAAAAACTGTGACAAAAGTGTCATTTTTGGGTGAATTATTTGTTTAACAATGTTTTTAAGTAATGTCTAAAGTGTCTTTTAAATGTTTTAATAACCTTTTTGTCATGCTTTAAAGTATTACTGTTATTTTATTGTTAAGTATATTTTTGCTTTTCATCAATGCTTGTCAGTACATTCAGCAGTACACTTTAACCATATTTCAAAGTTAACAAGCAGTAATTACATATAAAAATGTGGATATTACATATAAAAATGTACTTAATTCGTACTGAAGTGGGTCAAAAAAAAAAAAAAAAACTAAGATGCACAGCAATGGTGCACAACAATGCATATTTAAGACATCCCAAGAATAAAAAAAACACATTAATGTAGTACAAAGTCAACAAATCATATCTGTCCGTTTCTATTTCTAATGCTGCCGAGAGAATATTGCTAAGCCTGATCACACGCATGGGGCTTTCCATTAGCGTCTGTCTATTATGGCACTCATCCACCGCTCCTCAACAGCACTAATGAGGAGCACACGGGTCCTGTGCCAGAGACACACACTCCACACCTCTCACACAGCTGCTGGAGAAGCCGAGCAGGAAATCAACGCTAGATCAGCTCCAGATTCCTCCACAGGTCAGAGTTCATCATTATCACTTTAGTTTGTTTTGGTTCACTTACCATCCCGCAGCCTGCGTGACTCCTCTACCGCATGAAAAGAGCCACGGAAAGGTACGATGAGAGTTTATAGTAGAACAAACACAGAACCCTTTAGCATTAATCAAAATTGGCAGCTCAAAACAACATGTTTCCCGTCTGCATATGGAACATGTTAAACAATACAACATGTGTATTTACATTTCAGGCTTGTTTAGTTGTGTGTATGTTGCTCGTTCTGAGTGCAGTTATGAATGTAAACCAAACACAGCGCCTAAACCCCTATGAATGAATACAAAGCTGCATTTAGTCGGAGACACTGACGATCGCTTGTTTATTTTATCGTCTTCTTGTGCGATAAAACAAGCTGGATAATATTTCATTGCATCTGTAATAAATTGTTGCTTTAAACCAGCGATGATAGTTGTGCTTTGGCTTGAAACGCTAGTCTCAGCCATACAGAACATGCATGGGCCGCACACAGTCCGTTCAATGGCTGTCTGAAGCATCCTGGCAAACTGAAAATTGGCAGATTCAATCTGATTGCCTGACTTCTATTCAAATTACAGCGGTCTCAGTCCACCTCAAAACAAATGTGCTTATCATGTTCTGATTAGCTGCGTCTCTTTAAAGGGTTAGTTTACTCAGACATGAAAATTAGCCTATTATTTACTCACCCTCCAGGTATCCTAGGTGTATATGTCTTCCTTCTTTCAGACGAATCCAATTTGAGTTATATAAAAAATTATTGTGGCTTTTCCAAGTTTTAGAAATGCATTGGTGGGTGTTTCTCCTTATGAGTTCAAAACAAGTCCTATAAAGTCCATCTATAACAAAAAGTGCCTCAGACGGCTCCAGGGGGAGAATATATATATATATATTGTTAAGTAAGTTTTACAATATATTTATGTGAATACATTAATTGTATTTACTATTCTCTACAAAGTAAATTTTTTTTTTTTTTTTTTTTTTTTACATTTTTTTCTTTTTGTTTGTTTGTTTGTACTTTTTTGTGTTTGGGGGATTTGAAAAAAATGTAAATAAACATTTCATTTCAAGAAAATGCATTTACATTTAATATTTTTAAATATATTTTTTACAAGTATATTTCTGTCTTTTATTTATTGTGTTTTTGTATTTGTAATAAAACATTTAAATGTATTTCAACATATACAAAACATAATCAAACGTGCAAAAATAAATTTTAAAATGTATTCACACACACACACACACACACACACACAATTATATATATATATATATATATATATATATATATATAATTTTATTATTTTTTAAGTAAATTAAATATATTTTGCCCTCCATAAGTTTCACATTCAAGAAAATATATTTTCATATGGTACACTTTTAAATACAAGTACAAGTATAAATACAATTTATAGTATAATACAAGTAAAATTTTGGTCCTTTTTTGTATTTTTTAAATATCTAAAAAAAAAAAAAAACTATTTACTATATATATATATATATTTGCCCTCTATATATTTAAATTCAAGAAAATACAATTACACGTTACATATTTAAACATATTTTCTACAAGTATATTTCTGTCCTTTTTTATATTTGAAAAAAAAATTATATATATATATATATATATATATATATATATATATATATATATATATATATATATATATATATACACACACACATTCTTGTATTTTTTTTGTATATATTCTTGTATTTTTCCGTAAAGTAATTTTTTAAAATAAATATTACAAAAAACACTCATTTATTTCAAAACACACAAAACAATTCTCAATTTATTATTATTTTTTTGCTAAAATAAGTATCAAAATATTACATAAATATAATTTTTAACAAATACTTTTTTCTTTGGCATTTGTAAAAGAAAAACTTATTTCATAATATACAAAAAAGTTTTTTCGTTTTTTTTTTTTGCTAAAATATACTTACAAAAATATATTTTCTACCATTTATATTTTTTCTTTTTTTACGTATATATAAAAACACTTGAATTTATTTCAAAATATACCAAAAAATTGTGTTTTTTCTAAAATAACTTTCAAAATATATTTACATAAATATATTTTCTACAAGTTTGTTTTTTGTCCTTTTTTGGCATTTGTAAAAAAAAACATTTATTTTAAAAACATAACAAAAGTAAGTTTTTTGCTAAAATAAGTTTCAAAATATATTTATGTAAATATATTTTCTACAACTAACTTTGTGGTCCTTTTTGTATATTTGTGTGTGTGTTTCATAAATAAATAAATAAATAAATACATAAATAATCATTTAATAAAGATTATCAATTTTATAGGCAATTCTATCCAGATTTGCATTTACATTTTCCCTACTGTATGATTAAACATTTATTTTCTTGCCCATTAAATACATTTTGAAATATATTTTGGTATATGAAGTTTGAAACTAAACATATTAATATAAATGAATAAATAAATATTAATCAATTAAATAATTTATCATTTATTTTATTTATTTATTTAGCAAAAAAGCATATGTTTAAAATATATTTTGGCCAGGGAGAAAAAGTGACTATTTTGTTTAAGTTGTACTGCCTTTTAATATACTGAATTCTGATCACACACATTTCTGTGAATTTCATGGATGTATATTATTGTAAAATCAACTAAATAAAATAAACATGCCACAAAATGGCACACCAAAAACAACACCAAATGCAGTTGGTCATTCAGACAGTCTCTTCCTGTTTAAGTGGGCGGTTCTTCTTGAGAACAAGCTGCAGCATGGAGCAGATTTTCTCAATGCTGCATCGGCCTCCGTCATGAATGAAGCTGAGAGGCTCAGATATGCGTTTCAGCATGTAATAACCCTTTTATTGCACTCTAAGCTTAAAGGTTTCACGGGGAGGAGTGACCGTGGAGAGGTCAGAGAAAAGCCTCTGTTTCAACAGGCTGTACCCAGGCAAGAGACAAGTGGAGGTGCCAAGGGTATTTTATCACAAACCTCCCATTATAAGGCTTTGATGTCCCGCAGCGCAAATCTCCATCATAACTCAAAGCAGAGGCGTGTGAGCATGCTCCGGACATCTGTGACAGATGCATACAGGCCTGGTGTGACTGTCACAAAACCGTGCAGCTCTAACAACGTCTCGGTGGCCTTGTTAGTCACTCCAAAGTCCAGTCGCCACAGCTCGGCTGTTTATTTATTACAAGGCACAGAGGAAATTAAGTTTCTCGCTGTGTAAGTGTTGGCTTTTGTGTGACAACATGTTGATTTATCTGCATACACTTTTGTAGAAGCGGCTGATTTCGTACCAGGGTGAAAGTATCAGTGTTAAAATACAGATTTTTTTTTCAAGTATAGTAGTTTGTGTTTTTGTATTTTTTTATGTATTTTATAATTATCATTATAGTTACATTTTTTGCAATTTAGTTCTGTTTTGTTTTTGTTAGTTATTGTTTTTGTATTATTTTAATTTAATTAAATGTTTTCATTTATTTTAATTTTAGTTTTAGTTATTTTAGTACATCAAGTTAAACTAAAGGAAAAATGCTTTTCCAACTAGCAGATTTTTTATATACTTTATTTAAGGTAGCATTTATATTATTTTGATATTTAAAAAGAAGAAAAAAAATCACAATACAGTGTAATATTCGGAATTACCTTTTTTATTATTATTGGTTTTTTTTTTTATTCCATGGAGAAAACAATAGAACAGAAACTCAAAACTGCGAGATATTTTTCTCACAATTCTGAGTTTATATCTTACAATTCTTTATTTATATATTTATTTATTTTTGTCATTCTGTTTGATTTTTGTAATTTTTATTATTATGTTTCTAATGTTTTAATTTAGTTTTTTTTTTCATGTCTACAGTTTTTATTCATGTTTATTTCAGTTTTAATTGTCGTTATTTCAGTACATCATGTTAATCTAAATGAATGTAATAAAAGTTGTTTTGGCAACTAGCTGATATTTTTGTTTTTTTAAATACTTTATTTCAGGTAACATTTATATTACTTAAATTATATTTAATTAAAATTATATTGAATTGAAATTATTATTTATTTATTTGTTTGTTTATTATTATAGTTATATTTTCTTGTAATTTTGTTTGTTGTTGTTTATCCCTTTTTTTGGTAAATTTTATTCGTTCTTGTTTTTTTTATTGTCATTTATTTATTTATTTATTTTTTATATGCCTATAGTTTTATTCATTTTATTTTATTTTATTTTAATTTATTTCAGTTTTATTTTTAGTTATTTTAATATATCAATGTAAAATGAAAATGCTGCTTTGGCAACCAGCTGATTTTTTCATACTTTATTTCAGGTAACGTTTATATTACTTAAATTATATTTAATTAAAATGATTATTATTTAAGTGAATTTATTTATTTATTTGTTTGTTTGTTTATTATAGTTATTTTTTGTACTTTTGTTGATTTTTTGTCATTTTTATTAGTTATTGTTTTTTCTTTGTTTTGTTTTGTTTTTTTAATAGTTTTAATTTAATTATTTTTAAATTGAATTTATTTATTTATACATGTTTGTTTATTATAATACATTTTTTGTAATTTTGTTGTGTTTTTCTGTAATTTTACTATTGTTTTTTGTTTGTTTGTTTTGTTTCTAACTGTTTTAATGTAGTTATTTTCTAAAATGCCAATATGTTTTATTTAATGTTTATTTCAGTTTTAGTTATTTTAGTACATCGAGTTAAACTGATAAATAAAATGTTCCTTTGGCAACTAGCTGCTTTTTTTAAAATACTTTATTTTAGAGAACATTATTATTATTAAAACTATATTTAATTGGAATTATTTATTTATTTATATGCTTGTTTATTATAGTTACATTTTTGTAATGTTGTGATTTTTGGAAATTTTATTAGTTATTGTTTTTTGTTTGTTTGTTCATTTTGTGTTTTATTTGTTTTAATTTGTTATTATTCAATATGCCTATAGGTTTTATAGTATTTTTTTCTTTTTTTAGCTAAGTTTACTTTTAATTTAAGTAACATTTATATTATTAAATTAAAATACAATTTAATTTAAATGTTTGTCTATGTATTTATTTAATTATTTTATGGTTTTAGTTTTATATAACTACAATAACCCTGGCAGGTGTATAATATAAGATAAATACGATGGAGAGTTTGGTGTAAAAAAGCTTTTTTTTTTCAGAATTGTGAAATAAGAATTCAGAATAGCAAAGTTTCAATTAATAAAAAAGGTCAGAATTGCGAGATACAAACTCTTAATCGTGAGAAAAAAGTCTGAATTCACAATTACGACTAATATTTACAATTACCTTATGGATATATTCATATATATATATATATATATATATATATATATATATATATATACAAAAATTCAGAAAGTAAACTCAGAATTCAGAATAAAAAAGTCTTTGATTTGCAAAACGTAAACTTGTGAGAAAACGTAAACTTGTGAGAAAAAAGTCAGCAGTTTTGTGTTTATATCTCGCAATTCTTTAAAACGGTGCGATAAAAAGGTCACAATTACCTTTGTTATTCTGTGGTGGAAACAGGCTTTCATCAACTGGAAAAAGTACAGAACAGATTACAATTTAAGGAGATCTTCTCATGCAAGGTAAGTGGGAAAAAAAACTCTCTATTTTGTTTGATTAGACTCCTGGATTATGTCTGATAAATCTAGATTCCCATTCGGCTAATAACATAATAGCTAGCACATGTCAGAGCTAATTAAATGAGCACCATACCAACATATCTGCATGTAATAATACATCATACAGGCCAAATGCTGTGAGCGTGTACCTCAATCCTTTTGAAAAATGCATTGCATCATTACAAGAATCATTCCTAATCTTGCACAACGTATGAAACCGCAACCACTTTCCAATTAGCCATCGACATACTAATACCTTAACAAGCAAAAACACGCAGGCCGAGTGTCAGTCATATTGAACTGGTTAGAATGTAAATTGCAGCTGAGGTAAGAGCCGGGGTTGGGGGTTAGAGCTGCTAAGCTAGGTCGTTAGCCTCCGTCGTTAGTGGGTCGGTCTACATGTTTTCCTTTGGCAGTGAACTGCAGGAGTTCAACTGCCGCCAAATTACTCGCCAATGTTGGGAAAACATTGAACAGATAATTAGTTCAGTCTCTCAGTCCATGCGATTAACCGTGGTCGAAGAGACTTGCAAATGACTGGGCGACCAATATTGCAATTAGTCCAATGTGTGCAGTGAATGGATGATGTCTTTAAGGCAATCTTAGGCCACACCGGTGCACTCAATTGGCTCCAGGCAGACAAACAGCTTTCTCTATTAAATCCGCTGTCAAGCTCACTTAACGGGTGTTAGAAATGGGATATTCTTAAGTTAATTCAGATGGCGTGAACAGGGGATGGAGGGACACAGTGTGAGGAGAAGCACATACAGATGCAAAGGCCAACTTACAACACAAGTTAGAAATGTACATTAGGGATGGGACGATACACCTATAGACAGGAGGTATACCTCCCGATTCAATACTATTACGATACTTGGGTGACGAAACGACATGTATTAAGATTTTTTAAAGAATTTCGATTCTACAAGTACTGCGATTCGATATTGCTATTAGGGCTGGGACGATAAGCTAATCTGCCGATTCAAAAGTTCAACAAAATGAGTAGAAAAAATACTTTCTGAAATAAAATAAAGTGATCTGTTACTTTGCAAACTGTTTTAGTCATGTTTAGTAATGTTTTCCTGGCAAAACAAATTTTACACTGTTTACCGCTAAGTATATTTTGGTCATGTTATTAAAAATAACATTCAAATTGGATCATTTTAGAACTTTGAAGTGCTGGAAATAGTTTTGCGAAATGCTGGAAAGTCATTAAAAAGGTGCCTAAATTTCTCTCTCAAAGGTTGTACAAACCCTAAAAATGAATAATGCATTCTTATTTCTACCACAACACCATAGTTATAGTTAGCATTAAAGGAGTAGTTGACTCTCAGAACAAAAATTTACAGATAATGTACTCATCCCTTGTCATCCAAGATGTTCATGTCTTTCTTTCTTCAGTTGTAAGGAAATTATGTTTTTTGAGGAAAACATTTAATGATTTCTCTATATATAATGGACTTCTATGGTGCCCCCGAGTTTGAACTTCCAAAATGCAGCTTCAAATGGCTCTAAACGATCCCAGCCGAGGAAAGAAGGGTCTTACCTAGCAAAACGATCGGTTATTTACTAAAAAAAAATAAAATGTATATACTTTTTAACCCCAAATGCTTGTCTTGTCTAGCTCTGTGTGTACTCTGTGTAGAGATTAAAAAGTATATAAATTGTAAATGTTTTTAGAAAATAACCGATCGCTTCACTAGATAAGACCCTTCTTCCTCGGCAGGGATCATTTAGAGCCCTTTGAAGCTGCATTTAAAATGCATTTTAGAAGTTCAAACTCGGAGGCACCATCGAAGTCCATTATATGGAGAGAAATCCTGAAATGTTTTCCTCAAAAAACATAATTTCTTTACGACTGAAGAAAGAAAGACATGAACATCTTGGATGACGAGGGGGTGAGTACATTATCTGTAAATTTTTGTTCTGAAAGTGCCTCCTTTAATACGTCTGGTTTTCTGACGTAAGTCAGCGCTGTTTATAACAGAGAATTCTGGGCAGAATTTAAATGATTCTCACTAGATCTAGCAGCAACCGTTTTCATTGTGCCGCAAATTCAAACACTTCTTACTCGATCTCACAGCACTGTGCAGTAACAAAATCGCAAAATTAACTTGGCTCCCAAGTAAAGCTGTTTTAAGCTTGGACAAGTTTGTTGGCTTTGCGGTCCGAGCTGATAAACGGTCGGCACTGCGCAGCTAAAACATAGCATGGTTTAGTTTTGCTTTCGTTCCGTTTGTCGTTAGATGTTTCTCATATGCAACAGGAATGGCAGCGCTTATGAGTTGAACAACGCAGTGGTGGCGCCAGTGTGACCGCTCACAAAAATTAGTCCCACCGGAAGAAAAAATGGTCGCAAAACGTTTGGAGCCCTGAGAGAGCAGATGCTTCTGCATGTATTCAAATCGCTCTCGCAGTGCTTTGATATCATAAAGTGTGAATGCTAAGCAGACCAAGACCAAATGTATAATTTTTCTTTTTGGCCTGGACCAAATAAACCAAACAAACCGAACTACAAGTGTGAACACACCCTCAATTCGTGTTTCAAAGATGAAGGTCTTACGGGTTTGGAATGAGATGAAAGTAAGTAATTAATGCCAGAATTTTCATTTTTGGGTGAACTATTGCTTTAAGCATGTTTCAGACAGTCATAAGATACATGAGAGTCAATTACATTTTAAATCAAAGTTGACTTCTGATGCTTCTGCAGAGGTTTTGTATGCGTGTGGAATTTGAGCATTGCTACAGATCAATTTTGTCTATGTTCCTCACAAAAAGCAATCTGAAAATGTGTAATAATTGTAGTTTTTGGATATATTATTATGACTGTAATTATATCCCCATCATATCCTGTGTTTCATATCATATCAGTTATATTCCAAGAGATAATTTCGTGACAATAAAATTGTATTAAAACCAGGAGTTTCTCATTAAAAGCAATGAAGTTCCTAGTTAATTGACACTAGGTGTACATTTAGAGCCAGTTTCACTAAACAGGGCATATTAGCATGAGAGCACAATCCCATAAACGTGCAGACGGGAGTGGAAAGTTCTGCTGATGATCTACTGACAATTTGCAAATTAAAGCACACAAACGCAGCCAGATCATTTCCATAATGAACACTGCAATCTTAGGGTGTTAAAAATGGCATAAATATCAGTAAATTGACTATCGCAATCCTTTGTAAATCACGTTGATTTATTGATTCATTGATTCATTGAAACTCTTCTTCCATAAATTTTGCAACCACAAAAATACGTTTCTATGCCTTTTCTTTGCTAGTTTTCACCTTTGGTAAATCAGTCTGAGTTTTTAACACAGAAGGAATGTTTGCGCTGACACAAGCTGTAAGTAAATCTGTTTTTTAAAATAGCGACAAGCAAGCCGCATGACCATGCTTCAATTTTGACACTTTAAGATGAAGAATGAGTTTAAAGTAGCAATCACCAAAATTGTCATTCCAAGTGTTTATGGACTAGAAGAGTAATTTCTTATGGTTTACGTGGTGATAATTATGTTGTCTTGCAGCTGTAAACAAGAAACATGGATGGTAACATCTTGCTAACAAAGCCTGTTTGGTATTGCACACCGTGTATTTTGACTATTAGCGACCAGAGACAAATCTTCTGGCAATTTTTAGAAAATCACCATCAACATTGGCAGCGTGCTGTTGATGCTCATTAGGAGCGGTTCACACATGTAGGATGCATTCTGTGCTATTTTTGTAATTGCTTGTAAACATACACTAAAAGCACGTCTTTGGTTGTGCAAGACTTAATTAAGCATGTAAAAACTGTAGCTAGCTGCAGTGTATTGGTGGCAGTTACATTGTTCTGCATTAGATTAAACTCACATGTCCTCATTTCCATATAAGATGTTTACAGAATGAATATTCTGAATAGTCAATATGGATGTCCATATGTGAGTATGATTCTGGGCACGCTAGTTCCAGGTTTTCTTATTTTGGGTTCATTATCCATTATTCATGTAACTTGACTGAAGATAATTGACTTCAGCGTTTCGGCAAAGGACACGCTGCCCCTGACACTGCAGAAACTTCACCCTGCTCTCGGGGGAACTGTGTTTGCTCACTCTATCCCTATAGGAGCAAATGGACATTTGTTTCCCATTAGAGTTGAAATGTGCATTTAGAACTACCATGCCATCATTTCAATACAATTTCAATGAATCAAGTTCAGGCGCGCATAATGCACGGAACCGCATGATAGCTCCAAGCAGACTTGACTATTGTTTGTGGAGACTAGACTTGTGCTACATGCTCTTGTGAACTTTAATGCAATCCATAAGGACTTTAAGGTTATCCTGCTGAACTCATATCGGCTTATGAGCCTAGACATATGCATGGATTTGAAATTCTGGCATGTTGATGTCTCAAAATAGCTTCTTTATGTCACTTGCAGTTTCCTCTGTGCTTATCCTTGTTAGCTAAGCTAAAGCTTAGGCTGATGAGATTAGCCAAAACATCTTTTCACAATGTTGAATGACAAATACTGTATATGATGCAATCTCCAAAAACTTTGGATTTCAAAAACACTTTACAATAAAGTATATTACTTAACATGCCCACTTTATGTTAGGTGCTATGATTAGGTTTAATGGTTGGTTAAGGTTTACAGGTTGAGTGAACATTGTAATTATAGCTGTAACTACAGAAATTAATTACAGATAATTAGTAATTGACCCTTCGCAAAAACCTGCCTTCCCTTTGTTACTGTTGCTATGTCCGACAAGTCATGGCAAAAGCCCTGACCTGCGAGAAAGAAAGGTACTGGAAGGTATTTTTAGATATAAGTGCAATGTAAAAACATGTATGTACACAATAAGTGCATAGTATCAAAATATTTTAAATAGTAGTTAAAAACTTAATATAAAGTGGGTCCAAAAATACCACTAAAGCACTTTTTAATCTTGGTGACAGGTGATGTTAAAGGGATACAGTAGTTCACCCAAAAAATGAAAATTAGCCCATCATTTACTCACCCTCCAGGCATCCCAGGTGTATATGACTTTCTTCATTCAGACGAATGCAATCTGAGTTATATTAAAAATTATCCTGGCACTTCCAAGCTTTAGAATGGCAAAGGCGGGTGTTTCTCTTCAACAGTCCAAAATGAGTCAAATAAAGTGCATCCATTTTTAAAACTTGGAAGTGCCAAGATCATTTTTAATATAACTCTGATTTCATTCATCTGGAAGAAGGAAGTCATATACACCTAGGATGCCTGGAGGGTGAGTAAATAATGGGCTAATTTTTATTTTTGGGTGAACAAACCCTTTAATTTCAACATTTACTAATACATTATTAAAATAAAAAGTTGCATCTGTTGACCCTTATTGGCAACACTTTAGTCAAGGGACCAATTCTCACTATTAACTAGTTGTCTATTAGCATGGATATAATTACCATATTGCCTATTTATTAGCACTTATAAAGCACATATTATTGCCTTATTTTGCATTTCCATATTTTAGATTCCTTAATCCTACCCCACATAAAAATGTAGTTAACAGTTAATAGTGCGAATTGGTCCCCAGACTAAAGTGTAATCATACTATTTAATAGACCTGAGGTAGCATGAACTTGTCACACCCCTGGACTTTGAGTTGGTTTCTCCCATCCATTTCCCCCCGCTGTTTTCTGTTACTTGGTTTTTCCCATCATTACCAACACCTGTGTTTGTAATCACCATGTCCTTATAATGTTTGTGCTTTCCATCATGTCTTGTCGAACGTTAATTGTTACCACGCTGTGTTCCTGTATCTGCCTGCTTCCCTTGGATTATTAAATACCTTCACTTTTACTCCGTCGTTGTTCGTGTGTTAAGTGTAATCGTGACAGAACGTTCGACCTAAAACAGTTTTTTTTTTTGTGAATTCCCCCATTTTGTTTTGCGTCTTTTTTCAGTCTTTTGTTTCCGTCGTGTTCATCACCAGAACTCACCATTATGAAACTCGCTTCAATCAACGTCCGCCCAAGGAGGGGAAACGCCATTCTGGAAGGTTATACCACCTTTATATTCCAGGATGGCAGGGATCTTGAGGACTACGTGGAGGAGTTTATTAGCATTTGCCATCTTGCTAGCTGCGATGACGTCTGCCTTATGGAGGGATTTTGGTGTGGACTGGATGAGGATCTCCGCTTCGTCATGCCCGAAGGTGAACCATGCTGGACCCTAACTCAATATATTAACATCTTGCTGAGTGCTTGGGGTTCAGAGCTCTGCCTTGACGAAGCGGAGGAGGATTACAACGCCGTCCAGTCACACCACGCAGACGTCTCGCAGCGCGACCCGGAACCCAGCCAATTACCACCCCGACCCGCGGAATATCAGCCTGAGCCCACCGCTGACGGAGAGCTACCGCCCGCCGCGACCAGCGTGCCATCGCGAGGAGGAGCGACAGAGCTGCTGATCGTCACGGAGCCAGAGTGGCACGAGGCGTCAGACCAGGTGTGTGAGCCGGCTTCAGTGACCGCGACGGTGAAGTCAGTGGAGATTGAGAATGCTATGGACAGCATTACCCACTGCACCACCACTGAGGGTGAGCTAAATAGGATTCCGGGACATTATTCTATGGACAATGCTATGGACATTTCTGTGATTGATATGGATTTTTCTGAGGAGGTTTGGACTGAACTCTCTATAATCTCTGAACTAGCTAACCGTTATAATTTCCCACCCACCCTCCCTCAGTTACATAAAAACGATCATGCTTCAGCCATGCCACCACTGCCACCTGTCAGCCCATCTGCTCACCCTCAGCTCAACATCTGTGCAGTGGGTTCGCCGCAGGTCTGCCAGTCACCATCGGCGTCATGGCTGGAGGATTCCTCATCTCCGCCTCCAGCCTCACAGTGCTGGACTCGGCCTCGGCCCTCCGAACCTGCGGCTCCACCCCGTCTCTCAGCTCCCTCGTCTCCACCGTCGCCCGTCGGTCCACCGGCTGCACCGCGCTCCATCGTCCTTCCGGCTCCGCCTCGGTCTGTCGTCATCCCACCTTCGCCTAAGGATTCCACTCCTCCGGCTACGCCTCGTCGCTCCATCCCACCGGCTCCGTGGAACTCCTCCATCCCTCTGGCACAGCCTCAGTCCTCTGTCGCTCCGGTTCCGCCGCGGACCTCCGGATCTCCGCCTCCGCCGTGGTCGCCAGAGCCTTGGGTTCCACCTTGGCCCTCCGGATCCTCGGTGTCGCCCGGGATCATCGGCTCTCCGTCTCCGTCTCCGCCTCGGGCTCTACCACCACCTGCTCCGCCTCCGTCGGTCGGCCCCCGGAAGTCGTCAGCCCACTCTCCACCATGGCTCCTCCCTCCATCGGCTCCACCGTGGGGTTCCATCTTGGCTGCGGTCTGGGTATCACCTGGCTCCTCCTGCTCCGGATCCCTCCCGTCTCCTCCTTGGCTCCTCCCTCCATCATCACCACCATGGACTATTCAGTCACCACCTTGGACTTCATCTTTTTCCCTCCTCCCGGGAATCCGTCCTCCGCCAAAACCCCCTCCTAGAACATTGGACATTATCTTTCTTTTTGGTTGGCGCGAGGACACGCCTTTCCGGGAGGGGGGTGTAATGTCACACCCCTGGACTTTGAGTTGGTTTCTCCCATCCATTTCCCCCCGCTGTTTTCTGTTACTTGGTTTTTCCCATCATTACCAACACCTGTGTTTGTAATCACCATGTCCTTATAATGTGTGTGCTTTCCATCATGTCTTGTCGAACGTTAATTGTTACCACGCTGTGTTCCTGTATCTGCCTGCTTCCCTTGGATTATTAAATACCTTCACTTTTACTCCGTCGTTGTTCGTGTGTTAAGTGTAATCGTGACAGAACTAACAATAAACAGTTGTATTTTTATTAACTACACTGTAAAAGTTTTCACCAATTTCAACTTAAAAACTTAAGCTTAGCAGCTGCCTTAAAATGTTAAGTTAAATCAACTTAAGCCATTTAAACAAGTTAAATCAACTAATTTTTATTGTAATAAGTTAAAATGACTTGTAGTTTTATGCTTATTTAAAGGAGAACTCCGGTGTGATATTGACCTAAAGTGTATTGAATCATGATACCGAGTGTAAACGTACCTTGCATATCTCATCTCGTCTTGTCCACTGCTGTCCGAAATCTGGGGTCAGTTAGCCGATGCTCACAACAGCTTGTCAATGAGATCAATGGGGCATCGAAGCAGTCATGTAAATAAATCACTGTTTTACGCCATTTACGAGGCACAAAGTAGCTCCACACTTCATCGGTAGACTTCCAAGGGCCCTGACATTCAAAACGCGACATTGAAAACTCATAAAAAGCACCGGTAGTTTATTTACGAGAAGATTTATACAGACAGTAACTTCAAGGAGTTTAGCGATCGCCGCCATCTTGAATGTAGTCACGTTAAGTCGAATGTCGAGCACGAAGGAAACTACAACCTGATAGGTTGAAAACCTGATACGTTCCTTCTGCTCGTCACTCGACTTAACGTGACTACATTCAAGATGGCGACGACCGCTAAACTTCTTGCCGTTACTGTCTGTATAAATCTTCTCGTAAATAAACTACCGGTGCTTTTTATGAGTTTTCAATGTCGCGTTTTGAATGTCAGGGCCCTTGGAAGTCTACCGATGAAGTGTGGCGCTACTTTGTGCCTCGTAAATGGCGTAAAACAGTGATTTATTTACATGACTGCTTCGATGCCCCATTGATCTCATTGACAAGCTGTTGTGAGCATCGGATAACTGACCCCAGATTTCGGACAGCAGTGGACAAGACGAGATGAGATATGCAAGGTACGTTTACACTCGGTATCATGATTCAATACACTTTAGGTCAATATCACACCGGAGTTCTCCTTTAACTTAAAAACTTAAGGCAGCTGTTGAACTTTTAAGTTTTTATGTTAAATCTGGTGAAAACTTTTTACAGTGTAGTCTTAACAAAAAAAGAACAAATTCTGTAACAAATGCTCATTGTAAATGTTAGTTAATGCATTACCTAATTAACTAATGAGACCTTATTGTAAAGTCTTACTGGAATTTCAATTGATAAAGCAATATTTAAATTACTTGTTATGCTAATAATATAAAAAACTACTATGAATTTACAGTAACACTATTTTACAGTGTCCTTGTAACATGTTACATTACTTACTGTATAGTAATTTATGCATAAAAAATTGTCACACTTCTTTTATTTTAAAGGGGGTTCTAATGATATTTCATGCATTCTGAGTTATTTACACTGTTAAAGAATTGTATTTTCATGTTAAACATGGCCAAAACGATTTGGATTGTGCCAAATACACTCCTTCCGGGTTCGTCCCACCACCGTGCTTCATTTGACGTATTGATCGAGTTGAAGGTTTCCAAAGAAGTGTGTTTCTGGTTGCGAGTTAAAGATACCCAAAGAACCCAGTGTTAAGTGAACAGCAGATGTTTTTTCATGGCAGCATCTGAGTTTCGCAAGTTTGTTTGATTGTTCCAGTCATTACGGTGACAAATGTTTTAGAAACAAGGCCTAGTTCAACGCTGGATTTGCACACCATTTGATACTGAAAAATAATGCTTAATTGTGGGTGGAGCTAAAGATTGACAGGCACTCGCTCGTCGCTCGCTCGACCACTCCATCTTTCAGTATCGAACGATGCGTAAATCCAGCATCGAACTGGGCCTCGTTTATAAAACGTTCATCAACAAACACAAAAAAAGAAATGCCCATACAAGGAGTTCCACCCTTCAGGACGTCATAAAGAGCCATGATCGAAAAAAAAAAAACTTTCAGAAACTTGTAAGAAACCCGGAAGTGTGTATTTGGCACAGAAATACTGTGTTATACGTCCAAATCGTTTTTTTGTTTTTTTTTAAACTTTGGCCATGTAACATAGTAATCTAACTCTTTAAAAGGTGCCATAGAATGCATTGATACAATATTTTAAATTGTTCTCTGATATCTACATAGAAGGTATATGGCATGGAAAAGGACAAAAATTCTCCAGAAACTGTTTTACAAGTCCATTTACAACCCTAGGATTTGTCCCTAGAATGAAATGGTCTGTTATTACCTTATTTGGAAAGTTCATGAATAATAATGATGAGCTCTGCTCTGATTGGCTGTTTCACAGAGCGGCTCATTTCGGTAGCTCACACATGGAGGAAAATATATATTTAATCACGGAGCAATGTAACAGACTGCCGCTAGCAAGAAGCTAACCATGTCCCTTCAGTGGCTTGCTTTATTGTATTAGAACACGTTATTTGTTTTCCGTGCCTTTCTGAGTACAGACACCAACCCATCCCTGCACTTAACATCCCCTGCACAACCTGGAGCATAACATTTATTGCAGTGATCTGCCATTTTCACTATTGTCCTCGCATACCTGTTCTACCTGCAGAATTTCTGATGATTGAGCTATGCAAATGTTGGGGGCGTGACTATTAATGATCCCGAGACTATAACATTATAGTCTGTGTTATGTTAGGATCGACCTATTTTTCAGTTGTTTTTTGCAAACACCAAATTTATATAAGAAGGAGAAAACGATGGTGTTTGAGACTCACGGTATGTCATGTCCATGTACAGAACTGTTATTATTCAACTATGCCAAGGTAAATACAGTTTTCCATTTTATGGCCCCTTTACCAGTGTAAAAAACATAACATGCATGAAACAGCATTGGACCCCTCTTTTAAGTTCAGGTATTGGGCAGGATTAGGGATGTAGAATATAGTCATGCGGAATATGTGCTTTATTAGTACTTATAAACAGCAAATATGCTAGTCATATGCATGCTAATAAGCAACTAGTCAATAGTGAGAATTGGTTTCTATACTCAAGTGCTACCAAAACCTTTCTGAATGTGATTTCGATAATATTTTCCTCTGTGTCTATTGTTATAGCTGGTTTGGATTTCCTTATTCTTATAAAACAAGATTTTTTCAAATAATTTTAATCTCTTAATTGACTAAATTAAATATTATGCCTAAACTGATATTCATTTGACAGTCCTCATAAAATCGTGGCTGTACGTCCTTGGCTTGTTTTTAGTAAAGCTGACAGCTAATTTAGAATTGTCAGATTGTTAAACAGTAAACAGAAGGTACAGCTAGTAATCAAAATTTCACCGATAAAGAGCTATCAGGGTTTTAATGTTAAAAACAAAGAAAGGGGTTGCAATTTAAGAGTAAGGATGAGAACAGACAAGCATTAAATATATGTCAGTTGGGGTCAAGGCACTTGTCACAAAGGATTACCAGCACTACTGTGTTTAACCCTACTGTCATATTCATTCCAGTTTAAAACTGATCATTTCATTCAGGGGCCAGAGTTCAACACTCCACGAGGATTATTTAACTCTTTTCATGACCTTTATAGATGTGATTTGTTAATAGCTGGCAGGAGAAACACATATGAAAGCTGGCATCACTGCGGTTGTGAAGCTAAAGTTAAAATTTGTCATTTTTAGTACTTAAACTTACTTGAGCTGCTGAAATCTGGAACTGATGTGATAGAATCAGTGTCAGTGAACTGAACCCAATATTCCAGTCACAGTGGTTCTTGAATTCAATTCAATTAAAGAAAAACAATATGCTTTTCTATTTCACATAAAAATAACAGCATAAAGGTTTGGAATGACATGAAGGTCATTTTTGGTTGAACGATTTCCTTCATGTATACTTTTCAGTTCACATTCATTGTGGCTGAGCTGTGGTTGGGTTAACGAAAGTATTAAATTGACACCATGTGAGCATTCAGAAATAATGTTAGCATTTTCCAGCTGTAATCAGGCATGTATTAAAATCAATCATTGACCACACTGAAGCTGTACATCTTGCAATCATTCGTCCAGATTAGGTCTACCATTTTGGATGCAATTGAGAGGATTTCTTGTGCACCAATTGACACAAAGGATCAGTCCTGTCAGCCACCACACCCTCGTACCCGTCTCATCTTCTTCCTTTTTTTTCTACTTTAGCTCATCATTCTCTGCATCTGTCGTCCTCTCACCTCTCATTCACACACTTTCGTCTCCATCACTCTGCATATTTTTCACTTTACTCACTAATTCACTCTCTTGTCTGTCAGTGCCGTGCCGCTCCTCACCTCTCTTCGCCTTTCCCTCTACCGCTTGACGTTTCTCTGTTTATCTCTTTCTCTAACACCTCACCAGCACCAACAGTTTCTATTAATTAAGTCCTGAGGGGAGGGAGACACTTCCTGTCAGACACATTGTACATCTGTTTGCCCTACCAAAATCAGCTATGCTTTCACTGCTGAAAATAACTGAAGTAAAAACTATACAAAGGTGCCAAAATAAAGTGCAGCTTCCCAAAAAGCAAACATATTCTTACTGGGGGAAGCCTTTATAGAAAACCCAACAATGCAACATTATGATGAGTACATCTTAGGATATAGCAGTAATATTGAAAGAGGACCAATGAATAATTCAGGCAGCAAGTATTGGCAAAATGAGAGCTGAAGTGTAGCTCTAAAAGTTTGTTTATAGTACCAATGAAACATTTCGCAATACAGTTAAGAAGTGCTACAAAAGTCAAAAGTATATATTGGTATTATATACAAATTTAATGACTCCACACATCAAGTGGTATAAACACTTGGTATAACCACTTGACATTTTTAGGGAAAACTATTTTCCTTAGACTTAGAATGTCCCTGGATGTTGGTTATACAACACTAGCTTTGGCAGACAGAAGTTGATAAAATATTAAAACTGTACATAAAAAAAATAAATTTACTGCTTATTTTTAAAATACATAATAAAACAGATTGTTTCAAACTACTATTTTTCTCAAGAATTTCAGATGTTTTTCTATATCACAATCTCCAGACAGCTACAGTGAGGGAAAAATTATTTGATCCCCTGCTGATTTTGTACGTTTGCCCACAAAGAAATGATCGGTCTAAATTTTTAATGGTAGGTTTATTTGAACAGTGAGAGACAGAAAAAAAAGATTCATAAATTGATTTGCATTTTAATGAGTGAAATAAGATTAGAAACACTTTCCTAAAGGAGAACTTGTAATTTCAGCTTGTTACCTGTAAAAAGACACCTATCCATAGAAGCAATAAATCAATCAGATTCCAAATTCTCCACTATTGCCAAGACCAAAGAGCTGTCCAAGGATGTCAAGAACAAGATTGTAGACCTAAACAATCTTGGTGAGAAGGTGACAACAGTTGGTGCGATTATTCGCAAATGGAAGAAGAACAAAATGACTGTGAATTTCCTTCGGTCTGGGGCTCCATGCAAGATCTCACCTCGTAGAGTTTCAATGATCGTGAGAGTGATGAGGAATCAGCCCAGAACTACATGGGAGAATCTTTTCAATGATCTCAAGGCAGCTAGGACCATAGTCACCAAGAAAACCGCAAGATCCCCCTGCTCAAGAAAGCACATGTACAGGCCTGTCTGAACTTTGTCAACAAACATCTGAATGATTCAGAGGAAAACTGGATGAAAGTGTTGCGGTCAGATGAGACCAAAAGCAAGCTCTTTGGCATCAACTTAGCTCGCCATGTTTAGAGGAGGATGAATGCTGCCTGTAACCCCAAGAACACCATCCCCACCGTTAAACATTGAGGCTTTTCTGCTAAGGGGACAGGACAACAGCACCCCATCAAAGGGACGATGGACGGGGCAATGTACCATCAAATCTTGGTTGAGAACCATTGAAAATGGGCTGTGGATGTGTATTCCAGCATGACAATGACCCAAAACACATGGCCAAGGCAACAAAGGCCAAGGCATACTTCGGATGAGACGTTAAACCGAGGTCCTGACTCTCTGTGGTCATTAAAAATCCCAGGATGTCTTTCGAAAAGAGTAGAGGTACCTCGGCATCCTGGCCAAATTTGCCCATTGGCCTCTGACCATCATGGCCTCCGAATCATCCCCATATTCCGATTGGCTTCATCACTCTGTCTCCTCTCCACCAGTAAGCTGGTGTGTGGTGGGCGTTCTGGCGCACTATGGCTGCCGTCGCATCATCCAGGTGGATGCTGCACACTGGTGGTGGATGAGGAGATACCCCCGAAACTGTAAAGCGCTTTGAGTGTCTAGAAAAGCGCTATATAAATGTAACAAATTATTATTATTATTATTATAAAGGAGTGACTCAAAAAGAAGCACATTAAGGTCCTGAAGTGGCCTAATATCAGCCTCGAAACCTAATGACTTAGAGAGGATCTGCAAAGAGGAGTGGGACACAATCACTCCTGAGATGTGTGCAAACCCGGTGGCCAACTACAAGAAACGTCTGACCTTGTCAACAAGGGTTTTGCCACCAAATACTAAGTCATGTTATCCAAAGGGGTCAAATATTTATTTCACTCATTCATCTCACTCAAATACAAATTTATTTATAACTTTTTTGAAATGCATTTTTTTTTTTTTTTTTTTTTTGTTATTCTGTCTCTCACTGTTCAAATAAACCTACTATTAAAATTATAGACTGATCATGTCTTTGTCAGTGGACAAACGTACCAAATCAGCAGGCGATCAAATCATTTTTTTCCTCACTGCACACCATCTACAGTAGAAGTTTTTGACTTCAAGCCTGAAGAGATCCTGTCAGAAAATATCAATTTTGTCTGGTATTCGAACAGCTAGTCAGCATAGTTGTCTAATACCCAAATCCCGTTAACAGCAAGTCTTGTCTGGTACCAAAAACTGGATTAACAATCTTCTATCAGCCAAGAAGTTGACTGATTAAAGTATTGATGATAAAAACACACTTTCTTTGAATTCATTAACTGAACAAACATTCATCATAAACCGTGTGTATCCAGTCATTTGTTACACTATAACTGAATGATTTAATAGACGTAGACAAAAAAATGAACATCTTGCCATTGACTCTATATATTTGGACTGCTGCCAGAATGTATTATGCAAATCTCATTGTCTAAACCTAAGAAAGGACAAACAGACTTATCTATTGCAGACTTCGATTGCTGAAGGCGAAAAGCAAACAGCAAATGATGAACATTTGGGGTGACCATGAACAGGCACCTGCACAGGACTGGCCAATGTAGACAATCTCCATCTCCAGACTTCCTCTGACCCCTGAGGAGGGTAAGAGATGCCCTTATCATGGGGCCTGACCCCAGTCCCGGTCACACTCAGATAGGAGCTCCCCAGAGAAAAGCCTTCATGCTCCTGAGGAAACAAACATGCTGCCTATCACAACAGTGGGGCCAGATGATGGCCCCGGGTCCCCTGATCTCATTTGGCCTAGTAAAAAACCATGCTGCTGGTGTGACTCTATCCTATATTAGGCTAATAACCTCTAGATGACCTTGCAGTAGGATGCCCCTTAAGGTTCATGCACAAATCTTCCCTGTGTGCATCCAGCTGGTCTTGATCTTGCTGACCCACACTCACCTCAGTGAAAACGACTGGCTCATTTACATTCTTCAGTATAGAGAGAGGCAAGGAGCCCGGCACAAAGACTCTGTTCAAAAACCTACAACACAAAATCATACCACACAGTCTCATGGCAGTTCGTAACTATTTTATCTTTTAGCAAACTGGTGACTAATTTTTAAGGATTAGTACAATCTCATTAGTACTTTTTGACACCCCACTGGCAGTTATGTGTAGGGCTAATAAGCATAAAAAAATACATATTTTTATCATTTTGGGTAAAGTATAAAATCTTAAGTAGATTGTATTAACTATTGTTTATCTTTTTGGTATTTAATTAAACATAGTCAACATTCTCAACATTGGTTCTTCACTCTTCGCAATGAATTATGATATTGTTCTTTCCACAAAGCTGCTGTGTTAAAATTTGGGCAAAATTACATACGGATTCTTAAGAACTGTTCTCACAGGATATGTTCTTGTGATCACCAGACTGCTACTTTTTAAATGATCAGTGTATGTAAATGTGTCCTAGACCGACATCTCACAAGAATGGTTTAAAGGGAAATGTATGATTTTTTAAAAAGGTAATCATTAACATCCACCTCTAAACCTAAATGGAGTGCGAGTAGAAAATATGAATCGGTACAAGTAAGAATGTACACATTTTTACATATTAGCCACCAATTCACCAAAACATTCAATATTTATGAATTGTCAGTTTGTCAGTGTGCTGACTACATCTAACTACATTGTTTTTTAACCATCTCACAACATTTAAAAAAAAACTTTGACATGAAAAAAGTGCTGTCAACTGATTAAAAAGAAATCAACTAATTAATCACACTTTTTTTTGGAAGTTAATTGCGATAAATCATGATTAATCTCACCTAACAATAAAACATTTAATTATACTTCAATCTTAAAATCAATGTAGACACAACATAAAGACAGTAATAATTTTTTTATGACTGAAGGTATCACTAATACCAGTATTACTGATGTCTCTATGGAAATGGTTATTTCTTTCCCTAATATTTAACCATTGACTAGCGATTCAACATCCCAGTACAGTACATTAGAGTTATAGCGCCACATTTTAAGTCTTTTAAGAACTGTGGTGACGCATACAAAACCAATGTCACATAAAACATGGCATATGTATGTTCATCTGTTCCAAGGAAAAAAAAAAACAACTCTTTTTGCGCCACTCAGTAAACATTTCAATCAAATATGTCGCGTTAAATAATGGCACAAATACCAGTAATTTGATGAGCGCAAACGTTAGTAAATTGCTTTGCATGATTTATTTGAATACTCTGGTCCCATAAAAAGGGAAACTCCTACAAATGCATATTCAATAAGGTCACATGCAAAAAAATCTTGTTGTTTTGTTGTGTAATACCAATTACTAATAATTTAAATAAATTTAAGGCATTTGTTGTTAAGTGAGGGGAACTAAATAGGCTACTTTGCGCTTTCATGAGATTACTTCATCTTTTTGGCCGAGTTACGTTTCTCCATGTTATAAACTCTAGGGTTTGAATTTTTAGGGGTGTGATATTCAAAAGAAGATTGTTTTCAGCCGACACATTTATCAATGTACAATGATGGGATTGGTGGCATATGAATGCTCCATGAATCACACCTGAACCCTGTCGTAAGTTGATCTGTGTGCTCAGATCTGCGCTCTTTCTATGTTAGATTGATAAATGAGGCCCACTGTTTCTAACCATCAATTAATTAAACCATCTTATTAATCCAGACCTATTGAGGTTAGGGTAAGTCTCAATGCATTTTACAGACAATATATGCATAAAGACTGAACTTTACAACTAAAACTGGACATTTTTACTTACACTTTATGTAGAAACACTTGCTATTTACTAATCAGGATCTAAAAGTGTCCAGGAAATGCTATAAAAATGCTAAAACAAGCAGGTTGCAATTACATATTTGTAATATCCATACTACACTTTTATATGTTCTATTGCTTTTGTTGCTCATTACACCTCCACAGGCCACCAGTGACCCTCTTGAACTAACAGCGGGTCTCCTTTGGGATTTATCTCTGTGTCTGTGATCAAGGTTAGTGCAGGACAATGTTTCAGAAAAACAAGGATAAACATAGAAAAGAAAGACCTGCGGTCCAAAACCAATCACTTTTTCCTTGCAAACATAAAGTCTGCTATCAGAATATGGATCATGCTTTTGAGCATGAAGCACCACCTAAATAACATCCTTGAGAATGCCTCTGCCAAGTTAATGAATAATTAATTGATAGATAAAAAGTGTCCCGCTGTGCACATGTATGTAGGTGACATTGGTTCTCACTTTGTCCAGTTGTTTAACCGCTCTGACATTGGGTTGGCTCTGCTGATGTGCTGAGGCTGTGTGGCCGATCTGTTGTTGTTTTTGAGGCCGGTACGGATTGGGAGGGCCGGCTGTCAAGGGAGACGACCCGGCCACACCAAGGGAGCACCTGCTCTGTTGCCGGGGAAACAGCAGGTGCGGGCTGGAAGGTGGGGGTTGAGCGGGGAGGGCGGTTGGAGATCAGAGTCTCCAGAGAGCCTCTCGGAATGTGGAAGTGAGGGACGTGAGAAAACTACAAACCTCCTGACGGCATCAGAGGCAAGTGGGCCTCCACATCAGGGCAAGCGGACAGTCACTTCTCAAGCACTGCAGCGCTGATAGCAAAACACGGCTTAGGAAAAAGTGAGTTTTGGGTTAAGAAAGTGGGAAAATGTAAAACCAAACTTTAAAAACTTTAAATGTCTCACATATTAATTACAAAATCCAATCTAATTTTGTTTCCCCTCTTTTAGTAGACACTTTTATCCAAAGCAAATAACAGAAGCATACTACCAACTATTTACAAGTGAATAATATTAAGCTGAAGCATAAGTACAAAACAGATAAAAAGCGCTTCGTTTATATGTTTGTATTTCTTTTTTCATTATGTTTTTTAAAATATATTTTATTAAATAACTGCTGAAGTACTCAAATATTTTTTTGAAAAATTAAGCAACTAAAATTAAATGAAAATAAAATAAGTCTGTAATGCTATATATATATATATATATATATATATATTAAATAAGTGCTGAAGTACTCTTAAATATTTTGCTAAAAAATTAAGCAACTAAGATTTTTAGTGTCTTTGAACTAATTCTGTAAAGATGCGCTTATGCTTATTTGATCAAAAATACAGTAAAACAGTAATATAGCATATTATAATTTAATTTGTATATATATTTATACATAAATGTATTTTCAGCATTATTAGTCTAGTTGTTTAGTGTCACATGATTCTTCAGAAATCATTCTAATATGTGAAATTATTAAATAAGCTTTCAACTGATATGGTTGTATGGTTTGTTAAGATAGGACAATATTTGATCGAGATACACCTTTTCGAAAATCTGTAATCTAAGGATGCAAAAAAAAAAAACTAAATATTTTAAAAAATTGCCTTTAAAGTTGTGCAGATGAAGTTCTTAGCAATGCATATTACTAATTAAGAATTAAGTTTTAATATATTTATGGTAGGACATTTACAAAATATCTTCATGGAACATGATCTTTATTTAATATTCTAATGATTTTGGCATAAAAGAAAAATCGATTATTTTGACCCATACAATGTATTTTTAGCTATTGCTGAATATTAAGCTCAAATGAAAAAGCATTTATTTGAAATGTAAATCTTTTGTAGGATTAAAAATGTATTTACTATCACTTTAGAACAAATGATAAGATTCCTGTTGAGTAAAAGTATTAATTTCTTTCAAAAAAAAAAAAGAAAAAAAGAAAAAAAAAGACAATGATGTTAAACAGCATCGTCCTGCAGTTAATTTATCAAAAATGATAATTAAATTTTTGTTTACATTTCAGCCACTTTAGTGATTTTAAATTCCATTTAAAACACATAAATTATCGTGGCAAATATTAGCCGACCAGACACTGAATCACAGAGCATTTTAACATTTGATGGAAAATGTAAACGGTTCTGGGCAAATTCCCAGATGAATAAAGAGGGTGAAGAAGGGGAGAATACTAAATATACAAGGGTGATATGTGAAGCTGTTAAAACTATTTTTTTAGGGAGACTGTAAAACAGAACCATTTTACCACAGGATAACAGATTATATTTCCCTCTGTATGGACTTCTACTCAGTGTGTGAAAATGTTACAGTGCGGCTGACATTTCTCAGACGGTTCTGCTCTGAATTGGTGTGTAGACCTCCTTAGCTGCATTTGGATGATTCTCAGTGTGGTTAAATATACCTGACACATGCATAAAAGAATCACCTCAGAGTAAAGAAGGGGGGGGAAATGAATCTATTACACAGCTATATTTAGCACTGATAACACACAGAATAATGGAATCGGGGAGAAGATTCATTACGAAACACATTATGATTTAATCAAACTGCACAAAATTCTATTCATTACTCTCTGACAAAAGGCTCATTTATTCCTACTGTCTTGTTAGCTGGCAGGCACACAGCGTAAGTGCTTCCGCGAGAGAGGTGATCTGCCTGAACACCAACTTCCTCTGCGGAGCCGTGAAGGTGAAATTCATCGCTGCATATGATAATGACTTCTGACCAAGGTTGTTCATCTTTGACATTATGCAAAAGGCTCTTTTCTTTTTACCTCTGTCAAGATGAAGTGGTATATCGACTGCTTTCTACAGTAGTCTGACTTGTGAGGTTTGAGGGTGTTTTGAATAGTATTGTGCATTTTGAAAAATCAAGTTCTTAAGGTTTTGAAGTGTTCGTTTGAGAATAAGCAGGGAGGTGGGTACAATACTGACAAGGGATGAAAACATTTAGAAAAGTGACTTAATGTGCTACCTTCAGTCCATGTTAGTGGTGTTTACACTAAAGCAGCTGGGTCTCTATTCAGTCGAGTGCGGCTTGGGTTCCGGCTCGCTCCTGCCCGTTTGCCACAGGTTGTCCAGGAGAGGGCACTGACTGGCACAGTGAGGATCCTGCTCTCTTTCCAGTTCTCCTTCTTACTGGCAGCCTCACACACACCTCAGTGAGAACACTTTTAAAGAAAATGGATGTAAAAGTCAGCACTGGTGAAATAATACACTGAATAATTTTCCAGAATCTTCCAAAAGTCAAATTACTTTTACTGAGTGTGTCTGTGAAAAGATCCTACTGTATGATACTTCTAGTAGGAAGAAATATTTAATTAATTCTTTAGTGAAATGCATTTATTGGTTACACTTAATTTTAACATATCCTTATATTATAGTGTAATTACACATTAACCCTCATGTAGTGTTCATTTGGTGTTAAAATGCTAGTCAAAGGATTATTTCACTTCCAGAATAAAAATGTCCTGTTAATTTACTCAACCCCATGTCATCCAAGATGCTCATGTCTTTCTTTCTTTCTTCAGTTGAAAAGAAATGACGTTTTTGAGAAAAACCCTAATTCCTTAATTTCTAGTGCAAGATGAGCATTTTTGGTTTATTTTTTGTTTGAAAATTACCATCATTTCGCTAGATAAGACCCTTATTCCTCAGCTGGGATCGTGTAGAGCCCTTTGAAGCTGCATTATAACTGCAATTTAGACCTTTAACCTGTTGGCCACCATTGAAGTCCACTATATGGAGAAAAATCCTGGAATGTTTTCCTCAAAAGCCTTAATTTCTTTTTGACTGAGGAAAGAAAGACGTGGACTTCTTGGATCACATGGGATTGAGTAAACTATACGGAATTTTTTCATCCTGGAAGTGTTATCACTTTGGACTAAAATGTAACCTTGTTAAACCTGCGGTGTTCCCAGTCAAAAAAAAAAAAAAAAAAGACAAACAATTGCACATACATTTGTCGTTATGCTATATTATTAGCAAATATTGGATCTTTTATAAGCTTGTTTTTGGAACTGATTGATAATCAATGTTCTAAGATGATGGCCCTGAGTCTTTGGGTGAACATTGCCAAAATTATCCACAATTATTTTATTTTATTACATTTTTATATATACTCAAGTTGACAAAAAGATTAAATCCAAGATTTTGGTGATAATATAGCGTAATTGGAGAAGCAATTGTTTTCATTCGTTAAAGGTTTTTTTTTATTTTTATTTTTTTACCAGGACCACTAAATTAGGTAAAATACACTACCAGTCAAAAGATTTTTTTTTTTTTTTTTTTTTGTAGAATTCTCTTCTGCTCACCAAACCTGCATTTATTTGATACAGCAAAAACAGTAATATTATGAAATATTTTTACTATTTAAAAAATAGCTTCTTGAATATATTTTAAAATATAATTTATTCCTGTTAAAAGCAAAATTTTCAACATCATTAGTCTTCAGTGTTCATTTGCTGTTCAATAAGCATTTATTATTATTATTATTATTATTATTATTATTATTATTATTATTATTATTATTATTATTATTATTATTATCAATATTTAAAACAGTTGAGTAAATTCCAAGATTCATTCATGAATAGAAACATCCAAAGATCGCATTTACCTGAAATAAAAAGCTTTTGTAACATTATACACTATAGTGTTCAAAAACATTGAGTCAGCATAATTTTGCAGTGAAAGAAATGATAGAATTTAATCTATTATTTAGCAATGATGCTTATGATAAAGACATTTATAATGTTACAAAAAAAATCATATTTCAGATAAATGCTGTTCTTCTGAACTTTCTATTCATCAAAGCAACCTGAAAAAATCTACTTAGCGGTTTTCAACATAATAATGAAAATAATAATACTTTTTTTTGAGCAGCTAATCTGAATATTCGAATGATTCTGAAGGATCACTGCAGTAATGATGCTAAAAATTCAGCTTTGAAACCACAAGAATAAATTACATTTTAAAATATATTCAAATAGAAAAGAGTTATTTTAAACCGTAAAATTATTTCAAAGTGTTACTATTTTTGCTGTACGTTGGCTCAAATAAATGCAGTCTGGTGAGTAGAAGACACTTAAAAAAAAAAAAAAAATCTTACTGTTCACAAACTTTTGACTGGTAGTGTATTTCAGCACAGCACAAGGGTTAAGCACCAAGTAGTAGTAATAAACAACATGTGCTTACTTGTTTTCCAGTCAATAGTGACCACATCTGTCAAGCTCTAAAAAGGAAGAAAAAAGCACTTTTTAGATTTGCATATTCAAGCTTGTGCATAACATTCAGATTCAGCACATAATAGTTTATACTGACGTCACACAATGGCTTCAGAAAACCTGGAATACACTACTTGTCCTTTGGAGTTTGACAGTTGTGGTCACAATGAATTGTTATTGTTGATCCGTTAAAATTTTGTATAAAAATGTGTTCAAACAAAAGAAAAATAACCGGATATGAGGCTAAAATGACATAAAGCTGAACAAACAATGGCAAGGGTTTCATTTCAGAGCACTATTCCTGTAAACTATGAATAAAACTAACATGGCTCTGAGCAAAGCTAATGTTTTCACATTATCCTGGAATACGCTGGAAGACACAATGTAAATGTTCCCGTACATGTTCACTAATAAACTTCTGCGACATCCATTAATTCACGACTTGATCTTTAGCCAAAGAAAATTTACTTTTGCTTCAACATCACGCGCTGGGAACATGTGGGAAAGAGTTAAACCAGGTCTGCGGCGAGGACCAGGATAAAAGTGATCATGTCTAACTAGGTTTTAGTTTTGGGCCCCTGCAGTGTGTGTGCCCAGAACTATTTCACCTACTTCCTGCGGTGCCCGTACATGTCAGGAACTAGACCATTAGGTCGCCAAACTGTGGTAAGCTTCTGTGGGAGTGTGTTTAAGAAGCCGGGGGAGGGAATTATCCGAACCCGAGGTTAACGAGACCCTCGGTGCGATTTCCAGACACCCGGGAGTTGCCGCGCGCTGCCTCATTCTGATTCACTCTACGGAAAGTAAATAAGATTTAAATAATAATAAATGAGATAATTTAGGAGCCTGCCTTCTCCCGTCAACCTGAGAGGCTTGGGGCTAAATAGGAGAACAGTCGTACCTTCTCTTTTATGTTAATGTGGTTTCTGACTGGCTCAACAGGCCTGGAGAATGGGAAACACATGTCCGGCTCTGCACAGATGGCACAAATTGCTCTTTCATTCGGTGGACATCGGCTCCCTGAGAAACTGCAGCCAGAGCCGGTCCTTACAATAATAGTTTGAGGGGCTTGTCTGTCCTCAGACACTTAGCGGTAAGGAGCCCAACTCACCTTGGGCCTCAGAACGTACCGCAGTCAAAGCGGAGGGGCTGCATGGGGAATCATTTACATGCTCCGCTGTGGGCGTCTCTCCAGACACAAGGGGCTCGCGGGAGCATGGCGCAAGTGTCCTTCCTGTACGCCTCACAAACCAAGTCATTGTGCACCGGCTGTTACTGTTAATGTAATTTTATTGTAAGACAGTTTTGAACGTTTGATCAATACAAAGACCCCTATGGAGTGCACTGCAATGCTTTCTGAGAGTTGTGTGGAAGTTTCCACATGATTTTTTGTTGTTGTTGTTTTGATGTTGCTCCCACGTAAACCAGTAAGAATTGAGCAGACAGCATCTGAGTTAGAGTTTATCCAAGTCCACAGATTTTCAAAGTGTAAATGTAGTATTTTTGTTTAGTTTTTTTTTATTTTTTATTCCTGCCTTGTTTCCCAAAAATTATTGTAATCCGTAAAATGAAATAGATACATTTATAAAGATATTTTTTTCTACAAAATATATCATCTACCTTGTCTTACTCCACTGAAAGAGGTGAAAACTGTTTAAGAATACAATTTAAATTAATTAATTATTATTTACTCTACTTACTCCAAACAGCTAAAACATTTAGGAATAAATAAATATATAAATGTGAAAGTTTTGTTTCAAATTTTATTGAGTATTAAATTTAATAAAAGATACATTTTCAGGGTGGGATAAATAAACATAATTCAGAGAGTATATCTTGAAATTATATGTTTATTTTTACTAAGATAAGATAATTCTGATAAGGTTTAATTAAGATATGTGTCTTCTTATTTTGACAGTTTTGAATCTTCAAGTAATCTTGTTTTGAAGATGAGATATTTTTATTTGACAATAAGTGTAAAAACATTTGTGCTGGGCAATGATTAATTGCGATTAATCACATCCAAAATAAAGTTTATGTGTACATAATATATGTATGTGCCCTTATTAGTATATTTATTATGTATATATAAATGCACATACATGCAGTAAATATATATTTATATTCAAAATACAAAATACTAAAAAATACATTTTTATTAATGAATTAATTAATTAATTTATTTAATAATTTAATTATTTTACTGAGTACTGATTTTGCAAACTAAAAATAATAATAATAACCTAATTAAATAATGATATTCCTGGCAGTAGGTGAATTTTTTTTGTAAGGTTAATGCATGTGAAGTGGGCCACATTGTCATTTTTAAAATGTAATATTTCTTCTATTTTTCTGAGCATAGCTATCTAAAGAGTGCGGGCTGGGCAGTTTGGAATAATATTTTAAAGCAACACCAATTATCAGAAATTATTAGAAGGCACTGTATAAATTGAAACACTCCCAAAGGGTCTACCAAAATATGATAAAGAATCTAATAAAGAAATGAACTGTTCTGCATTAGATGGTTATTAATATTTATTATTCCTTTGTAAAGAATGTCTCAGAGGGGAAGTCTGTTTCTACTCAGGTGGCTGATCAGAAATAGATTTCAACAAGAACAAAAAAATTAGGTAACATTGTTTTATATTATTTTATTTTATTTTACCTTATTTTATAAAACCAGTATCAGTGCTAATATTGTAAAAGTCCAAAGCACATGTGCAGATGTCTATAAAATGGTTTAAAATGCTTAGTTGCTTTAGCGACTTCCTTTACATTAACAGTCTAATATAAATAAGAGCAGGGATAAAATAAAGCTAATTTGACAAGAGTTTTACTTTTGTATTAAATCATGAGAGCGTTTTAGTGCAGTGCGCATCCAAACTCATAAATACTCATGAGAAAGTGCCTGCATGTGAATGCTCTAAATAAAAGTGCTTTCACCTAGTGAAGTAATGTGTTTAAATCAGGCCCACAAGAGTGTCCCATTTGTCTATTGGAATGCTTTATGAGCAGGCTTTTGGAAGTGATTGTGTTAGACACTTCGATTTGTGAGGTACTTGTCTATTACTAACAATCATTCCCAGATGTGTTATTTTAATTAAATATATAGATTAGTTTAATTGTTTCATATACTGCCTGTGCTGCCTGTTATTTATCTTGCCCACCCAGCACAGTTCAATTCACTCACTGTAATTAAAAGATTCCCTGGAAAATATCCAGACTTAAACGGTTGGGTTTGCAGGAGAATGGCATGTATGGCACTCTCTTAATTCCCGCAATACTTGTGTGATCCATTCTGAGACAATAATTCTTAATTAAAGCATTCTTAAAGTCTGTAATATTTTGTTTTGTTTAGGTCAAAGTTAATTTATTTGAATTCACCGACATTCAAATGGAATTCTAAAATGTATCGGTCTTGAATGCTGATACATCACTGTGCAGTATCTACAGAGACCAACTAACCTTCCAGTGGAAGTCCTTCCAGACTAACACCGTCCAATGGAAATACAATTTATTTATAAATATGCTAGAAATAATAAATTATGTTTTTTGAAAATGTTATAAAAGCAAAAAGTTACTTTAGGCTGTCATACTGCTCGTTGTAAATATAGTCATAGCTAAAGGGGTTGAACTACATTTCCAACACTGACACTATATTCACATATTCTTCTACCTTAGTGCTTAAAGGGTAACCCCCATGTCGTTCCAAACCCGTAAAATCTTGGTCTTCGGAACACAAATTAAGATATTTTTGATGCATTCCGACAGCTCTCTGACCCTCCCATAGACAGCAATGTAATTAGCACAATAAATGTCCAGAAACATAGCAAGGAGATCGGTACAGTAGTCCATGTGACATCAGGGGTTCAACTGTAATTTTATGAAGCTACGTAAATACTTTTTGCATGCAAAGAAAACAAAAATAACAACTTTATTCCACAATCTCCTTCGCATCACCCTAGCATCATTTTGGAGCATATCCACTAAACGCAAACAGCGTACGCTGTTCTTTGTCAGCTGCGTTACACAGATACACGTCATTTACGCTTTGATTTGACTGAAAACAGCGTATCCACGGAGGGCCAGAGAGTTGTCAGAACGCATTAAAAATATCTTCATTTGTGTTCCAAAGATGAACGAAGCTTTTACAGGTTTTGAACGAATTGGGGGTAAATAATTAATTTTGGAGTGAGTAACCCTTTACCTAAATTTTTGATGCATACAAGGTAGTCTATAATACCTAGGTAAACTGCCTATTAAAGGATTAGTTCACTTCCAGAATAAAAATTTCCTGTTGATTTACTCACCCCTATGTCATCCAAGATGTTCATATCTTTCTTTCTTCAGTCGCAAAGAAATTATGTTTTTGAGGAAAACATTCCAGGATTTTTCTCCATATAGGGGACTTCAATGGGGACCAATGGGTCGAAGGTCCAAACTGCAGTTTCAAAGGGCTCTACACAATCCCAGCCGAAGAATAAAGGTCTTATCTTGCAATAGCTTGACTTCACGCAATATGTATCACAGATTTTACAAAGCAAACATGCACAGAAAGTCAAACATCCTTTACAAAAAAGGTAAAACAACAATTTTGGATGATTTTGAAGTTGGAGAATAAAACCAGATGGAGTACACAGACGAAGAACTAACCACATGTGCGTAATGTGTGAAGTCGCAGAAGTGCATCACAGAGTGATGTGCAAGATGAGCATTTATGGTTTTAAAATTATATACATTTATTTATTTATTTTTTTAGAAAATAACAGTTCCCTTCCGGGAACTCGAGCCGCGTCATGGAACGCTATGGGGAACGCCATTGGCGGGCCGCACTCTGAATCATGTCTACAACCAATGAACGACGGGGGTGACGTCACAGGCGCGGTGACGTCACCGACCAGGAAGTATAAAGCACGTGCGTTTGAAGCCGGCGGCAGCTTTTGTCATTCAGCGAGAGCGCTCTATGTCTGTGTCTGTCTCGAAGCCATTCTGCTGTTTTTTCGTGCCCAGTTTGGTACACTTTTATTTGAGTAGTTATGGCTTCAAAGCAACCTTTAAAAAAGAGTTTTGTGGCGGTGCAGCGCCCACATAGGCGGTGTGTTCCTCCCTGCCAACGTTTCATTGTTGGTGGGGATACACACAGCCTATGTGTGGTTTGCTTGGGGGCGGAGCACGCACAGTCAGCCCTCGAAAAGGCTGGCTGTCCGCACTGTGAACGTTTGCCAGTGCGGGTGCTTCGCTCCCGGAAAGCCCTCTTTGAGGAGGGGGCTTTCACCAGCGTTCCCCGCGGGTCTGGCCCCGCTTCCGCCGAGGCGGAGCGGCAGCTGCACTCGTGGGGTTCGCAGCTCGATCTGCTGGAGGGTATGGAGACGGGTGAACCCCTATCTCCGCCCTCACTCAGCGGATCGAGCGATCTCCTCCTGGATGTGGAAGCCCGCACTGCGGTTTCTTCCCCCCGGGAGGGGATCCCAGAGCTTCTCTTGTCTTCCTCCGAGGAGGTTGACTTTGAGAGCCTGGATGTGCAACCACCACCGCCACCCCGATCGCCTCACTACGAGGAGCTGATGGAGGTGCTGACAAACGCGGTCGCCAAGCTTCACATCTCTTGGCCCGCTGAACAAAGTCAAACTTATGAGCCGCAGCGAAGCCGATTGGATGATCGCTTCCTGCGGACAAAGTCAGCACCTCCTAAGCGGAGTCTTCCCTTCTTCCCCGATTTACATAAAGAGCTTTCTAAATCGTGGGAGAAGCCGTACTCTTTCCGCCTCTTTAACCCCTCTGAAAATTACGGAAACGTGGGGGGTGCGGAAGAGCACGGATATAGGACGATGCCACGGGTTGAACAGACGCTTGCGGGCTATCTGTCACCCGGCTCGGCGTCGTCCTTGAAGGCTCCGCCCTTGCCCACTAAGCCTTTGAAAGTTACATCTAGCTTAATGGGCAAGGCGTACACGGCAGCAGGTCAGGCTGGTACATGCCTACACACTATGGCAATCCTCCAAGCGTACCAAGCCGACCTGCTAAAGGAGTTTAATGATGGCGAGGAAGTCAACATCACAGAGATGCGTAGAACCGCAGATCTCGCTCTCCGCGCCACCAAGGAGACCGCCCGAGCTGTGGGGCGGTCTATGGCAGCCCTGGTGGCCGCGGAGAGGCATCTCTGGCTGACCCTGTCCGAAGTCAAAGAAAAGGACAGGGTCACGCTCCTGGATGCCCCCCTGGATTCAGCCGGCCTCTTTGGTGCTTCGGTCGACACAGTTGTCGCCAGGCACCAGGAGGCCCGCAAACAGGCGGCGGCATTCAGGACATTTCTTCCTCGCCGGGTTTACTCCTCTGAGGCTGCTAGACGGGAGCAGCCTCAGCCGTGTACCAGCTCCTCTCACCGTGAGGCACAAAAACAGAGCGTTGCCACCCGTGCTCCTCCGGCCAGGCCTAGAGGGCGGGGTCAGCAACGCTCTAAGCCGAAGGCCTCGAAGAAGAAGCCCGACCTGAGGGTCGTCCTTCAATCTAAGAGGTCTTCGGCCAAACGGCCCTGACGGTTGTGGTTCAGGGCCGTTGAGGGCAGCCCCTCACGAGCAGGTTTGCACCGTACCCTCAGGTGCGGGTTTCAAACCCCCTCGTGGCCCTCAGGAGATGAGTCAGCTAACCCTGCCAGTGTTACAGGGCGCGGCGCTCTCCCGCGAACATTCTCTAGCTGTTCCGCCTCGAAACGTAGCGGCCCTGGAGAGTTCGCAGCCCCCGCGGGGGTCTACAGAGGAGCTAGTTCAGGAACTCCCTGCCAGTTCTCTGCTACAGGCTTCCGAATTAGTTCCTCAGAGAAATCCAGACACCAGCCTCGAGAGGCTGGTACCCTTAGTAAACTTTCTGGCAGCGTGGAAGCTACTGCCAAATGTTACAACGTGGGTCCTGCGTACTGTAGAGAAGGGTTACGCTATTCAGTTCGGCGGCAAGCCGCCGCCCTTCAGCGGGGTATTTCCAACTTTAGTAAGCCCCGAGCAGGGTCTGGTAATGGAACAAGAGGTAGATACTCTTCTGAGGAAGGAGGCCATCGAGGTGGTCCCTCCTCAAGACAGGGAATCCGGGTTCTACAGCCGTTACTTCATTGTTCCGAAGAAGGATGGGGGGCTTCGGCCCATCTTAGATCTCAGACTGCTAAATCGCTCAGTCAGAAAACTGAAGTTCAAAATGCTCACTGTCAGGCAGATCGTGTCACAAATCCAGTCCGAGGACTGGTTTGTCACGATAGATCTAAAAGACGCTTACTTTCACGTCTCCATCCTTCTTCAACACAGGAAGTTTCTCAGGTTCGCTTTCAGGGGCAAAGCGTACCAATACAGAGTACTTCCTTTCGGCCTAGCTCTCTCACCCCGGACTTTCACGAAGTGTGTGGATGCTGCGCTGGCTCCACTGCGACTCCAGGGCATCCGCATACTCAACTACATAGACGACTGGCTTATTCTGGCCAGTTCGGAACAGTTAGCGGTTCAGCATCGAGGTGCTGTTCTCGCTCACATACAAAAGCTGGGGTTGAGACTCAACGCCAAGAAGAGCGTCCTCTCTCCATTACAGAGGACTACTTATCTAGGCGTGGTGTGGGATTCATCCACGATGCGGGCACAATTGTCACCTGCTCGGATCGATTCCATACTTACTGCAGTAAATGCGGTCAAGCTAGGCCAGTCACTCACTGTCAAACAGTTCCAAGTACTGTTAGGTCTTATGGCAGCCGCATCCAACGTGATACCTTTTGGACTGCTGCATATGAGACCACTGCAGTGGTGGCTCAAAACCAAGGGGTTTTCCCCGAGGGGAAACCCATTCCGCAAGATCAAGGTCACGCGGCGCTGCCTACGTGCCTTGGCCATGTGGAAGAAACCTTGGTTTCTCTCTCAGGGTCCGGTTCTAGGGGCACCCTGCCGCCGCGTCTCGCTAGCGACAGATGCGTCCCTTACCGGATGGGGAGCGGTCATGAGTGGCCGCTCAGCCCAAGGCCTGTGGAGCCCTCACCACCTCTCATGGCACATAAACTGCCTAGAGATGTTGGCTGTGTTCCAGGCCCTCAGGAGTTTTCTACCAGACCTAAGAAACCGTCACGTGCTGGTCCGTACAGACAGCACCGCGGTAGTTTATTATATAAACCATCAAGGAGGTGTCCGCTCACGCCCCTTATTCAAGCTGGCGTACCGGATGCTCCTGTGGTCTCAAGGAAAACTCCTCTCCCTGAGAGCAGTCCACATTCCTGGACGTTTGAATGTGGGAGCAGACGTCCTGTCGAGGCAGGGGCCGAGGCCCGGGGAATGGATGCTTCACCCAGAGGCGGTGAAGCAGATCTGGAGAGTGTTTGGCCAGGCACAGGTGGACCTTTTCGCGACTCAGGAGACATCGCAATGTCCCCTCTGGTACTCTCTAGTTCCTCCAGCTCCACTGGGGCTGGATGCCATGGTACAGACGTGGCCGAGGCTTCGTCTGTACGCCTTTCCCCCGATCGCTCTGCTCCCGGGAGTTCTGGAACGGGTCCGCCGGTTTCAAGTACGGCTGTTACTAGTAGCCCCGTACTGGCCGGCCCGAGTGTGGTTCTCGGACCTGATATCTCTCCTCGACGGCTCTCCATGGGAGATTCCCGTCAGGAGGGACCTCCTGTCTCAGGCTGGGGGCGCAATATGCCACCCCCACCCAGAGAAATGGAGGTTATGGGTGTGGCCCCTGAGGGGGCACAACTCATAGGAGCGGGTCTCTCAACTGAGGTTGTTGAGACCCTTCTCCAATCCAGAGCTCCCTCTACGAGGAAACTGTATGGCCTCAAGTGGAACTTATTCGCGAGATGGTGCCGCGAGCGCCACCTAGACCCAGTCAACTGCCCGGTTGGTACAGTTCTGGAGTTCCTACAGTCTCGCTTATCCGCTGGGCTAGCTCATTCCACCTTGAAGGTTTACGTGGCGGCTATAAGTGCCTACCACGCCCCTCTAGGTGGCCTCTCAGTAGGCAGAGAGCCCCTGGTCATACGATTCCTCCGCGGTGCGCTCAGGTTGAGGCCTCGAGTGACACCCAGGGTCCCCACGTGGGACCTGGCTGTGGTCCTAGAAGCCCTATGTGCGCCTCCATTCGAGCCCATAGAAGAAACTACAGATCGCATACTTACCCTTAAGACAGCGCTTCTGATAGCCCTCACCTCTCTTAAGAGAGTTGGGGACCTGCAGGCCCTTTCAGTGGCCCCGTCTCACTTAGAGTTTGCCCCAGGGATGGCCAAGGCCTTTCTGTATCCCAGGGTCGGGTACGTCCCGAAGGTCCCCTCCCTAGCACCACAGCCCGTAACGCTGCAGGCGTTTTATCCTCCTCCATACGTGGAGCAGAATCACAGGAAGTTGAACTGCATGTGCCCAGTCAGAGCCTTAGACGCATACGTCCACAGAGCTGCCACGTGGCGTAAAACAGAGCAACTGTTTGTCTGTTACGGCCCCCCTAAGAGGGGGAGCCCGGCTTCAAAGCCTACTATTAGTAGATGGATCATCGATGCCATATCTACTGCTTATGAGTCCTCTGATCTCCCCTCTCCCTTGGGACTCAAGGCTCACTCTACTCGAGGTCTGAGTGCCTCGAGAGCTCTGACGGCAGGTGTCCCCATCCAGGACATCTGCAATGCTGCGGGTTGGTCCACGCCCCTGACATTCGTCAGGTATTACGAACTTGACCTCAGAGCCGCTCCAGGCTCAGCTGTGCTCTCGGCCTAGTGCGCTAGGCCTAGAGAGTCAGCCACCTCCCTAGCCAGGAGGAGACTTCGCAAGGCGCCTTCTTTCTACGGAGAGAAGAGAAGTCACTTCGCCACTAAAGAGATCTGCAATGTTACCTTTTGTCCGCGGAAAGCTAGACAAAAGCCCTTACTCTCATGCCCTGATGCTGCCATCAGACCCAGTCTTACTCCCTCTCGTTCTGGGCGTACTCCCAGACAGAGGACTAAGATTCCTCGTGTGCCTGCGGGCCGAGGACTGCCTTCAACAGCTGTCCGCTGAGTGCTAGACAGTGGCATCCGGTCCCTCTTGTTCTGGCTAAACCCCAGACAAAGGACTAAGACTCCTCGTGTGCCCGAGGGCCGAGGGGTGCCTCTTGCACTGGCTGGCGAACCAGGCAAGGGGTCCACGGTTCTCTTGCGTGCCTGGAGGCCGAGAACTGTACAGCCCTCTTGTCCGCGGAATGCTAGACAATGGCTTAATTGTCCTCGTGTTCTGACGCAGTGTGCTATCAGACCGAGTGTAGTTCGGTCCCTCTGGTATTCTGGCCTCATCCCAGACCAAGGACTAAGACTCCTCGTCTGCCTTAGAATAAGGCCGAGGAGTGCCTCACGCGCTGGTTGGCTACCACGCAGAGGCCCCTACTGTCTTCCCCGTGTGCCCGAGGGCCGGGGATTGCAGTGCCCTCTTGTCCGCGGAATGCTAGACAATGGCCTATTCCCTCGCGTCCTGGCGGAGCTCCAGGCCGAGCCTTGGATCCCTCTTGTTCTGGCTGTACCCCCAGACAAAGGATCACCCTCTCCTCGTGTGCCCGAGGGCCGAGGAGCCTTGAGGTCAAGTTCACCGTCCTCGTGGGTCTGCGGACCGAGGACTGCCTTACACCATCTGTCCGCCGAGTGCTAGACAGTGGTCATTCGGTCCCTCTTGTTCTGGCTAACTCCCAGACAAAGGACTAAGACTCTGCGTGTGCCTGAGGGCCGCGGAGTACCTCTCGTTCTGGCTGGCGACCAGACAGAGGAAGACCTCCATTCCTCGTGCGCCTGCGGGCCGAGGAGCACTCTTGGGGTCGAGTGCACTGTCCTCGTGGGTCTGCGGACCGAGGACTACCTAACACCATCTGTCCGCCGAGTGCTAGACAGTGGTCGTTGCAGTCCCTCTTGCTCTGGCTACTCCCAGACAAAGGACTAAGACTCCTCGTGTGAGCCGAGGAGCACCTCTCGCTCTGGCCGAGGCCAGACAGAGGTAGAACCCCATTCCCCGGGTGCCCGGGGAGCACTCTTGAGGTCGAGTGCGTTGTCCTCTTGGACCGAGGACTACCGTATACCATCTGTCCGCCGAGTGCTAGACAGTGGTCATTCGGTCCCTCTTGTTCTGGCTATTTTCCAGACAAAGGACTTAGACTACCTCTCCTCGTGTGCCCGAGGGCCGAGGACTACAGGGCCTCCTTGTCCGCGTAATGCTAGACAAAGGCTCTTTTTACCCTGGTTGCACAGACACTACGCAGGGTTTGGTAATCATGGGAGCGTTGGTAGTCTCGTTCCCCATAGCGTTCCATGACGCGACTCGAGTTCCCGGAAGGGAACGTCTCGGGTTACTAACGTAACCTTAGTTCCCTGAGGGAACGAGACGCCGCGTCTCGGACCATAATTCCCGCACCCTGCGGCGCTCGCTTCATTCCTTTGAGCTGCCGCCGGCTTCAAACGCACGTGCTTTATACTTCCTGGTCGGTGACGTCACCGCGCCTGTGACGTCACCCCCGTCGTTCATTGGTTGTAGACATGATTCAGAGTGCGGCCCGCCAATGGCGTTCCCCATAGCGTTCCATGACGCGGCGTCTCGTTCCCTCAGGGAACTAAGGTTACGTTAGTAACCCGAGACGATTTTCTGATTTTGCTACATGAGACCCTTATTTCTCGGTTGGGATTGTTTAGAGCCCTTTGAAGCTGCACTGAAACTGCAATTTGGACCTTCAACCAATTGATCCCCACTGAAGTCCACTATATGGAGAAAAATCCTGGAATGTTTTCCTCAAAAACTTTGTGTATTTAACGGCAATATGATAAAAAATATAAATAATCGTAAAAATGAATCGTAATCGAGGTAAAATGTTTAATGAATTGATATTTTGATTTTGTGTCCTATCGTCCAGCCCTAGTGAATGTGATTTCTAGAACCTCAACCTCCAAACACGACTTCTACCAAGGGGGACCACCCCCTAGAACACACAATGCCCCCTCTAAAAACGCAAATGCCCACCCTGTTTGTATGGGCTGGTGCCAACTCTGCACTGATTGTCTAATAGCACTACAAAAACACAGTCCCAAACTTTCACTAGTGACTATCCTGAGCTGTAACATCAGAGGCAGTAGACAGGGGAGTCCATAAAATCCATAAACATCAATATGAGAATGATATTTGATAATTGTTAAGATATCTACCAGTGATGGCTAAAAGAATCCCACTAACCAGTCCAACTTTGGTTTTCCTCTTACATACTGGATTGTATAAGTCAATACCAAATGACAACTACAAGCCAGTCAGTGAGGGTTGTTTACTTAACGCCTGACAGATCTCGAGCACGGCTTGATCATTCCTCCAGAGGCCGAAATCATATCTAATTGTGAGAACTGCAGTGGGATACACTATTTAGCTACTACACATGTAACCCATTTCCACCTCAGCAAACCCAAGATATGGGAAATGCATAACTTATTCTTGGCTCATATTTCCTTTCTAAGCGAAATCATAACAGAAGAGCCGAACATGCTAATTGGGTAGTATTTCACCCATAATACCACCCAGAGCTATTAGATGTTTTCGTTCACAGAAGCAAATCAAGTAGGACGTTTCTCCTGACGTAGTACTCTTCGGAGACTAAAACGAGTACGATGAAGAGTTTGGCCGAAGGCTGAACGGGACAAGGCTTTAGAGAGGTTTAAGGCTCGATTGTATGTCTCATATTCATTTCCTTTCTCTCTTCAAGCCCATGTGTCACACCGGGTTTTTTTCGGAGAGCCTTGTTAGCAGTAATTAACAGCAGTGGGTTCCATTGTACGCCCAAGTAATTTCCCCTACTAAATACCACTGCGGCTGCCTTGAGCTTTTCATTCCAGCCCATGCCTTCCAAAAGATCCCTTAAGTAGGTGAATTTTCCCATGATAGCGCTGCGGGTTGTGGCAGGATGGGCCTTAGGCAGTACACAGTGTGTCAACGTGGGGCTGAACCACAGGGTCAGGCCCAACCAAAGGCTTTCACAAACAGGGGCCTGAACTCTATTACAAATGCAAATCCAAGCTCTAAGTAAGGATTGTTTCAAGGGTACAATGGAGCTAGAGGACTTACCAAGCCCTTCTCCAAAAGTCCCTGCTCTCTCTCGCTCTTGCTCTCTCTTTCTCGCACCTTGGGTTTCCCTCCTTCGCCAACTCATAGGTCTCTTACTAAAATTCTGTAGCCTGTTTAAACTTCCCCCATTGTTCAGGCACTTTTGCTGATTTCATTCCCTGCCAGCATCCCACAATAGCCTTATATGAACAACTTTGTTACCGCCTTTGTCTGAATATCAGAGTAATGTTGCACCATTTTGGTCCTGGTTGGAAGACTTAAACCCTTACGGCACACATCTCCAAATGAATTGTGGGATTTACATCTCATTTCGCTCATTTTTTTCTTACTCGAGATACTGAATGCCTCGTGTCACAAAAGCTGCTCTGAAAAATAGGGGCCAATTTAGATGCACAGTAACAGCTTAATATAGCACACCGGATACAGCCATTTCATCTTCAAAAAGGGAAGCAGTTAGTCCTATGCTCACAGCTTTAATTAGAGGTGGTTCCCTTAGTTATTTAGCATGCACACAAAAGCCCTGCTAGCTGACCTACAAAATGGTGGTCAAGGCATGCTATTATTTGTCTAATGAAAGAAGTGAATGTCCTCTAAAGGGGTGGGTGAGGAGTTCAACAGGCTTGGTAGTCAAGGGCTAAGATAGTTGTGGTTGGACATGTCTCTATTGAGCTGCATGGTACGCCTCAGTGCCTATGAACTGGACAGATGCCCACAGATCTCTAGTCTAAACAGGTCACCACCAATGCACCTCAACAAGAGCCTGTTAATTCAATCCCTAGTGCATTTAAAGGCATAAAAGCAAGCTCTCTAACAATTTTAAGGAGCTCCAAGTGAGGTTCAAAAACCAAATGCAGTGATCTTAAAGGTTTATCATCATAACATCTCGACGTGACATTACCAAAGAAAACGTGAAAGCAATTTCATGCCACATAGTTGCATAATTCAGAGCCACAGGTTGCACTCAGTTCCTCTGGGTTAGGTCCTGCTCTCCACACTTTCAGAATTCAATGAATGTGTTCTACAGCTTTCTTTTTTTCAGGACTACAAAGCACAGGGGTATCAATGAGCCTGAGATTGGGGAGGCCAGGCCTGTTGAGAGCCTTACAGGCATGGCAGGATCAGCCGTGTCTTTTTAATGATCGCGCTTGAGCACACACAAGCCGCCCACTGTCTACTTACTACTGAACTGTCACCTCCAGACCTCCATCTTAATTTAGCTAATGAGCAAGCACCTCGAAACTTAGCACCCTCCTTTTTTTAGCACGCTCCCATCTGCAGCAACCTTCACGAACCTCAAGATCGAGACTCATGGCATCGTTTGTTTTCGTCAAGCGCAAATTGGTTTGGGACTCTCTGGGGTCCAGTTTGTGCCACATGCAGCTTTGTTTTTTTCTCTTCTCTTTCCTCACTTTGAAAATAGGGCCAGTCCCAAGAGACGGTAGATAGGCTGGGCTGGACTAACTATTGTGCTTAGTCACACTGAGGGTCAGGTTATGGGTCTTACCTCTTGCTGTTTCCCATAGAGATCGGTGCTTCATGAAGCAGGATTTGCATAGATTGTGGGTCGTTCACAGCAGTTCTGCTTGTTTTCTGAGAAACAGCTGTTTGGCTGCCTAGTGTGCTTTGACATGAACTGATTATTTGCTGCAGGAACCCTCAGACTGTATAGCCTTACAAAGTCCTCAGAATCTCTGAAGAATTACGAGTTTTTGAATGGTAAAACAGCTGACATGTAAAACAGACTATTTGAGACTTGTTTTGATTTGTCTTCCTTTAAAAATGAACAATTATCAGTGAATTAAACATGGGAGACATGGCAGTTATTTTCCAATTATTTTGCACTTACTGTGTAGCACCAGTGACCCTTGATTATGCAAATTGTATGGAGTCGTAAATGTTGGGCAGTTTGTTTAGGCCATTCACATTCCAGTGTTTAACCCCCATTTAATGGTCTATTATGACTACAAAACTCCACACCAAGAGTCCAGGGTCTTTTTCTGCACGACCAACCCTGTATCCTGATATAAATCTGTTTGTAATTTGGGTCGCCCCAAGCAGCAGAAGTGATTTTGCGTTCTGTGGCCTTTCATTCTATTGAGCAAGAGCTGTAACTAATGGATGACTGACTCTGTGATTAACACAGTCAAATGTCTGTGGCTTGGATTCTAAACATGTTCAACAAGATTCAACAAGTAAAAATTAACAGTCAGTGCCACAATTCGAACAAGTTTCTTTTGAAGTTATGATATCTTTGCATTACTTACTGCATCCTGACCCTGGACAACATTTGTAGCAATAGCTAACAGTATACTGTATGGGTCAAAATTATCGATTTTTCTTTTAGTTAAAAATCATTAGGATATTAAGTAAAGATCGTGTTCCATTAAAATATTTTGTAACTTTCCTACCGTAAATATATTACAACTTAATTTTTGATTAGTAATATGCATTGCTAAGAACTTTATTTGGACAACTTTAAAGGCAATTTTCTCAATATTTAGATGTTTTTGCACCCTCAGTTTCAATGTATAAATTCCTTATGACTGGTTTTGTGGTCAAGGGTCACATATATGTTGATATGAGTGAGCTTCTGTCACAGGAACTGTATTGTTACGATAGTTGGCGATAGTGTAGAACTGTACATAAAAACAAATACAAACACTAATTTCCTTCACTAAGCACATCAGAGCAGTAAAGTTACTTTCCCTCCCTTTTCCCAAGAGAGTCTTATGTCTCATATTGGTTTAACAATAGCCAAACAGCAACGCCATTCATCTCATAAATAGTTCTGGTTGGTTGCAAAGTCCTCTCTGGTCTGGGTTTGAGTTTTCAGCATTCTTTATAAAGTAGGAAAGATATTTCCTTTCAGATTAACATTAAATACTCAGGCTGTATCTTACACTTCATATTGACTATCTTGTTTGATGCTGTGGCTTCAGACATTTTTTTTTTCTTTTAATCTGTATGGTTTGGGGGCATGTATGTTTTTGTCATAAAAACTGGTCACATATAATGAGGCCAAGTCAAAGTGCGTCTCTGCAACAATAATTTAATCCAGTCATAATATTTGTTTGGGCACATAGGCATGTAATGGAAGATTTGACTGACAGTTGGAGACCTTAATTTCCTGACAAAGAATCAGTATTTCACAGTTTCCTATAGCTTTTTCAAACACCTGAACTGTATTGTACATTCTTGCAGAGAAAGCAATCCCATTATACTTTGCGAATATATCATTAAACCCAATATTTGTGTGTTCTTTGTATTTTATGTGCATTTATGAAATGTGAAATCAAGTCTCTCTTGTACTTCATGTGAGGAATACTAATTGCATGACACAGAATTGCTGCCATAAAGCATTTAAATTGGTTCCTTTTCAGTTAGGAAGTTGTCTTTGTAGACGGCAAACCACTTCACTAGGTTTCGGACAACAGCCTGTTACTGTTCCATCTCATAACATCATATTGTTTTTTGCACTTCGATATAGTTCAGTTTGCGGAAACATCTTAAAAGTGGTGGCCTTCACTGGGTGAAACTCGACAGAGAAGTTCAGTGCAGTTTCTATGAACTTGCTTGCCCGCTCACTTTGGCTCAACATACGGCTCTTTATGTGTGAAACACTGTCTGCTATTGTTAGCCTCCAGTTCCCACTGTGGTCTCGCCAGATTGGAGCTCCAAGCTCTGCCTGACAACATGGTGTAAAATCCTATTTGCATTGTATTTGTCCGTGGAATCGTCAAGCCTGTGAGCTGTAGAATCACCCAGTACTCCCTTGCCAAGCCCTTCATCTTCATCACCTCTCTCTCTTCCCTTCACACACACACACACACACTCTTCTCACTCTTCCTCGCAGTGAGCGTGCCGGCACTCTCACAGACCACCACCCACCGTCCTTAATCAACACTCTGAAGATACTCTCTTCACAAGTGCTCAAATAAGTAATAAAGAAGGCCAGACATCGCATGTTGATTATGTCCATCAACTTAGCTAAAAGAGCGCTTCAGCCTGGCTTAGACAATTTCTGCAGTGTTACCTGTAAAATAAACTAGTAATATAACCCTACAGGATATACCTACTGTATAGAATAAACTAATTCAGTGGTTCTCAGCTGATTTTGCCTGAAGACCTGTATTTTATATACAGCAGGACATCAAATGGCGAACAATCCCAGTAAACAAAAATGTCCTTAAACTCTATTTTAGATGCATTAACATGCACACACAGGGACTGGGATCTATCCATTGGTTGTTGACTAGCTCAAAGCAGATCTGAATGTGAGCTTGCATTCAATTGTAAGAAAGGGCTGGGGTTTAAACTGACTACATTATTTTTTCTTTGACCTTTTGTAGTGTTTTATTGGCCTTTGAGAATGAGGGCATCAGGCAACATGTTCATGTTGGTATCTAACTAATTTGACTAGATTCTCCCAAATAAAAGATAAACTTAAGGCAACATATTTTTGTGTAGTTTAATTAATTAACTGTGTATTTGAACTCTTTCCAACAATGACTATGATTTTGAGATCCATCTTTTCACACTGAGGACAACTGAGAGACTCATATGCAACTATTACAGAAGGTTCAAATGCTCACTGATGCTTCAGAAGGAAAAACTATGCAATAAGAGCTGGGGTGAAAACTTTTGAACAGAATGGAGATGTGTACATTTTTCTTATTTTGCCTAAATATCATGTTTTTTTTTTTTTTTTTTTTTTTTTTTTTTCATATAGCACTGTCCATTTAGAGGCTACACAAGTTACATGTTTCCCAGAAGACAAAATAAGTTAAATGTTCCCTAATCTTTAAATTCAAGAAGTTTTCACCCCCTGGCTCTTAATGCATGGTTTCAGTGAGTGTTTAAACCTTCTTTAATAGTTCTGTAATATGAGTCCCTTAGTTGTCCTCAGTGTGAAAAGATGGATCTCAAAATCATACAATCATTGTTGGAAAGGGTTCAAATACACAAAAATGCTGTAAAACCAAAGAATTTGTGGGACCTGAATTTTTCCTTTTTCTGAAGAACAGCAGGCATTTTAACTGTTCAGGACAAACAAGGGACTGATAAACAACAATCACTAAACAAAAAACAAAAACAAAACAAAACAAAAAAACAGCTGTGGATCATTCAGGTAAAAACACAGTATTAACAATCAAGGAGATATAAACTTTTGAACAGGGTAATTTTTATAAATTCAACTATTATTTTCTCCTGTGGACTATATGTAAACATCTTATATGTGAAATACCTTATTCAGGTCAGTATTAAATAAACAATAACATGCATTTTGTATGATCCCTCTTGTTTTGGTAAAATAATGAACATTTTGCAGATTCTGAAAGGGGGATGTAAACGTTTGACCTCAACTGTATATGGTGAGCTGATTCTATTATTTACATTTAGCATAGTTTTTCCCTCTCAAAGTTGTGAGCCAACCCGATCTCAAGCGAAAGCGTAGTCTCAGCCTCAGACGTCTCGCCCTCAGACTGTTGGCTGAACGTCTGATGCATACAGCACACAAAACTAGAAACATCTCTGGAGTTTTGAAGTCGTCATTGGATTGGTTGAAATATACAGGACTTCTGGGAGACGTGTGTTGCGTTCTTTAACATTCCACCTGGAAACAAAGATCCCTTGACACCAAACACCCTCATGGAAAATAAAGACGTCATGTTTACAACTGTGACAATGAGTGCTTATCAGGATCAACTAAACGCTGGGTTTTCAAAGTTCAGGCATTTGTCCAAGAGTTTTATAAATGGTTTGTTAATGTGGGGTCATTTTCACACCCCTAAACATGATGCGAAACAAAACGAAACACGATTGGTTGCTTTAACTGTTAGTCATATGGCTTCTTGGGCTGTCCTTGGCCATTCAAAGTGGTCATGGCTCCCAGACCTTCTGCCGTCAGTCTGAAAGTCTGGCTTCACAAGACTAGAGAAACTGTGACTTTTTGCGAGGTGCCGATTTCATATGATGTGCTTTGGAAAAATAAAGACCATGAAGGTCCACCCTAAATCTAACAATGAGTGGTGCATATGCAGACTGTACAAAAATATTCAAATGAGAATTTAGATGAATTTATACAAATTTGCCAGCCACCAATTTGCCAAAACATAAAATAAATATGCATTGTATTGAGTTTGTTGTGCCTCACATTGAGATCCACTGACCTTGTAACCAACGCCAATCCTATTAGAAAAAAGTTACCCTTGAACTCGTCTTGTAACCTGCCTAATTGAAGAAAACTACACTGGAGGAACTGAAACACCCCCTTTGAGATATCTGACACAAGGCCATCCTGGCGTGATCTTCTTTTATAGTCCCTTGCCTGGGGAAAAGGCTGGACCAGCCTGCATCATAGACAACAGGGAACTGCAGGCAAACAAGCATCAGCCCTACCCTTTCACAGCATCCCACATGCTTTACCGAAACCGAGCTATCACAAATCAAGTTTTCTATCAAGTTTGTGACCATCAGTCTCAATTCCGCAAAACTTTTCAAATTATTCAGTTTTTAATAATAGTTCACTGACTCCAAACATGTGGATTAATTGCACAAGGCGTGTATTAATATTCATAGTCTGGGATATTTGGGAAATGAAAGCTTATTTATTGAGCACTCAGTAGCAAAAAAACAACCAAGTGGCACCATTTTTCTACTGTCCCTCTACAGCTCTGACAGCTGTGTGTGTAACCATGCTCCATCTCATGTCTTCATCGGAGTCTCTCTGGAGAAAGAGCAGTTGCCCCCACCCTGGGCTGCCAGTGAAAACAAATCGTCACGGTGATCAGGCTTGCCAGTTCCCCACTGTGGGTGGGGATTGGGATATAATAGGGGTGAGTAATGAAAGGCGACAGAGAATTCGAGTGCTGGGGCCGAGGTGCTCAGAAACGCCCCGGAGAGCAGGTGCGTGAGGATAATGCCGCTAAAACCCGTGTCCGCAACGCGGTGCAGGGCATGGAGAACTAATGAGGGGTCGGGCAGATAATTGAGTTGCCGTATTAGTCGTTGAATATCAACTTGGACGGTGTACGCCAAGCTCAGGTCCCTCACATCCAGATGCGTTGCTGTGTGGAAGAGCCATTTTTCACCCATCTCATTACTCTACGTTTACAGCCCCCTGCTCTATGTTTTACGGCACACTGTAAACCTCGGCATAAACGCACGCCAGCCTTTCTATTAGGCTTTATAGAGGGAGGATCACTCCGACAAGAGTCTTTTATTTACTGCTTTACTTCACCACGTCAAGCTCGGGCTCTGGAGATTCGGAGGACTTTGTTGGGGATTGAGGCAATTCATGTCGTCAACACACCTCTTTTCCTTCTGCCTCCCAATTGTTTTTTTTCCCCTGTTGAATTATACTTTAATGTTCAGATTACCATCCTCAGATTCATGTTCCCTGTTCGTCTAGCAATGACTCATCATGGAAAGCTGAATCAGGGATAAGGTGTTTAGCTCCTAATGGACTGAGACACAAAATCTATACACAATAACAATGGACAAATGGGGTGTGCCTTAAAGGAAAAGTGAACCCAAATATATAAAGAAAAACACTTTTTCATACTTTTAAAAATAAAGGCAATTAGCTGAACTTTAGAGTGCCTTTTTGACCTACTTGCGTAGTAAATCTTCATATGCAATTTAATAATTCTATTGTTTTAGAAATATGATTAAAGTGTACTGCTGAATGTATAAACAAGCATTTATAGTAAACTAAAATATACTTTTAATATCATTTCTATTGTATGACGCTGTTTCAGTGCCACGTTAAACAATAAAAAATCAATTAAAGTCATAATATTTTAGCAATAAAGTCCCAATGTTTCAAGAATAAAGTCAAAATGTTTTGAGAATTAAATCATATCAATTACAATTACAATATTTTGAGAGTATAGCCTGCGCATGGAAAAGGCCTGGATCGGGAGCACCAGGAGAAGCTGCCAGGCCACCGGAATTTATTTGAATATAGGTGGGATTATTAGCAGAAATCATACCATGTGTTATACTCGTATGGCTCGTATGGATATTTCACGTCTTTGATTGTGTTTATTAGCCCTATGTGTAGTATGCTAGCCACCCAATAATAGCAATAAGCTTTGTGCTTTTGGCACTTTTAATATAAAACAAAGTCTCAGCTTTCAAAATCTGTCAGTTTTATAGTGAAATACAAACAATAGTGCAAAAAAAAAAAAACAGTATAGCCTAATTTATTGAAACGAATGTCCTATTGTAATCAGAAAGATGACTGATTCACATGAAGCTTAAACTGAAGCGAATACAGCAATTTGTCACGCCACATTAAAGAGCATGAAAAACACATTATTTTAATAGACATTTTTTTTTTTGTATTTTTCTATAAAACTGACATATTTTGGGTTTTGGAATATCCCCCGGTGCTACCAATCCAGGCTATTTGCATGCACAAAAGGCTAGAATATAGTCTAAAATTATTATAATTTAATCTCGTAATTGCTACAAATTCATTCTTGTAATTTTGACTTTATTCTCAAAATATTTAGACTTTATTCTCGAAACATTTAGACTTTATTCTCTTAATTTTGACTTTATTCTCGATATATTTCAACTTTATTCTCAAAATATTTCGACTTTATTCTCAAAACACTTCGACTCTATTCCAGTAATTTTGACTTTATTCTCGAAACATTTACACTTTATTTACATAATTTTGACTTAACTGTCAAAATATTTCGACTTTATCATCGAAATATTTAGATTTTATTCTTGAAATACTTTGACTTTATAGTTGAAATATTTCAACTTTATTCTCAAAAAATTACAACTTTATGCTCAAAATATTTTGACTTTATTCTCAAAACAATTTGACTCTATTCTAGTAATTCTGACTTTATTCTCGAAACATTTAGACTTTATTTTTTATAATTTTGACTTTATTGTCAAAATATTTTTAATTTATTCTCAAAATACTTTGACTTTATAGTTGAAATATTTCGATTTTATTCTCATAATATTTCGATTTTATTCTTAATATATTTCAACTTTATTTTCAAAATATTTCGACTTTATTCTCGAAACACTTAGATGCTATTCTAGTAATTTTTTAATTTATTTTCAAAATCATTTAACTTTATTTTCATAATTCTGACTATTGTACATTTTTCTCAAATTGTCATAATTCTCAAAATATTTCAAATTTAATCTCTGAATACTTAGGCTTTATTGTTGAAATATTTTAACTTTATTCTAAAAATATTTTGACTATTCTCGAAACATTTAAAATCTTTTCTAGTAATTTTGACTTTATTCTCAAAACATTTCAACTTTATTCTCATAATTTAGATTTTATTGTTGAAATATTTTAACTTTATTCTTGCAATATTTCGACTTTATTCTTGTAACATTTTTACTTTTTTCTTATAATATTTTAACCTTATTCTCAAAATATTTTGACTTTATTCAAATAATTTATTTTCTAATAAATGACTAAATTTGATTTTTTTCTCAAAATATTTCAACTTTATTCTCAAAACATTTAGACTCTATTCTAGTAATTTTGACTTTATTGTATAAATATTTTGACCTTATTGTCGTAATATTTCGACTTTTTTCTCATAATTTTCAATTTTATTCTCATAATTTCAACTTCATTCTCAAAACTTTAGTTTTAGGTTTTAATATCGTAATCTTAGTGTTAGTAAGTAGATCAAAATAAGTGTGACATAAGATTATTAAAACATAAAGATTTAAAATTTACTTCAAAGATAGACTTTTAATTTGACATGATTACAAAGTGGTCTTTTTAAACGTGCCATTATTTACTCAACCTCATGTCATTCCAGCACCTGTACAAAAATAATGTTTCCTCTTCACTCCAATCACGGCAGTTAAAAATAAAGATCCCTTTGGGCTGAACTGACCTTTTTGTCTGTGCCTTATTAGAAACCCACTATAATGGCTTAACTGAACTCGAAATATAATGCATAAATCAGATGGACTACTTTCATGACTGTTTTATGGTGTTTTTCTTTTTAGAGCTTTACAGCACCTGTTCCCATTTCATTATTTGGAAATAAGCAGTCAGGAGAGAGGAGCCATGGATCTAAGTGGTGTCTTCATGATGCATTTTTTTATATTTAGAAAAGTGTTTGTGATCTTAAAAACGGGATTATGCAATATTTATTATTGGATTTAACAAACCCCACATAAACCTAAGCAAAGATAAGCAGAGACTAAGAAACAGGCACCTGAATCTCTAGCACATCACAGAAGGAACAGATGGATTGCAGCGATGCTGTGAAAGATGAAGAGCGTGTGCCAGATCCAAGATGAGCACTTTATCAAACTGTATTCCACAGCTTGTGAAAGGAGAGAAGAACTCAAAGATAATCACACAGATTTTCCCACCTTAGTCAGTACATTTAGATGTAAATATATGGCTAAAATAGACGACAGTGGCAGATCCTGGCAAAGTTGATAGGCAGTTATCTAGGGCATTCTCTGGGACAGCAAGCCTAAAATGGAAAATGTCCTGGCAGAAAACTACCACAATCTTTTCAGATTTTTTCTATGGATTTTCCTACAGTTTCAAGTCACTTAATGCTAAATGATTGAATTTGTATTTAAATCTCATTGACATCAATGACTTGGCGCCTAAATTTTCAGTCAGATTGCTTTTTTTCAGTTAAAAATTGGTTTAAATGCTTAAAATAGGTGCCATATATATGAACTACCTCTTACACATATGTGCCCACTTTAACTTTTCATAAAACATTAGTTATTTGCAATTTGCCTGTTATTCAAAGTGTCAAAATATCATGTGGTGTGACCGTCCGACCATAACTGCTGCTTTGGAAACATCTTTGAAATTACCCAAAATTGTCTGCATTATTTGGCCTAATTTTCAAAGTTTTTACAAACATACTTTGTCTGATGTCTGACATATTTTGTCTGATCTCCATTTTATGAAATATCATGTGGTGCAACCATCAAGAAACTACCATTTTGGGACTTTTATATTGAAATTGATTAAAAGATAGGACATTGCTTCATATACCAGCTTGCCAATGATCCATAGAAACATTAAGCAGGTTTGTAACTCTATTCCAAAAAAAAAAAAAAAAAAAAAATGGCTGGTATGTAGTTACCACATTTGGATATCAAGTGGTATGACCTCAATTTAAAGTTATTTCTACAAATAGTTATTTTTATTATACATTTCTTAGTGACATTTTGTGGGAAGCTAGCTTGCTCTGTGCTTGTACATTTTGACTGAATTTAAAAATATCCTGTGGTGCGACCAAATATCATGTGCAGAGTGTCTTCCATTATAGATATATATATCCCAGATTGGCAGTTTTTGTGCTTTTATATTTAATTGATGGTTTATATACATAAAATACTTTAGCACAAAATAAACATGAATGAACATCAGAATGTATCATGTTTCAACCGCAACAATACGTCAATGCACACCATTGCTGAAGTTCACCAATGTTAATCTACTCTTCTGTCTGGTTTGTTTGTCAGACAAAAATGACAGATTTGGTGTTATAATTGGTCAAATTGCCTGTTAATCAAACTCAAAGTGCCATGTGCTGCACATTTTACACATTTCTTTACATAGATTTTTAATTGTATAAAATATTTGTGTCATTTGGAGCAACCAATAATAGCAATAACTGTATTAAATTAAAAATAAAATATCTAATTTCTGTGCCTGAAATATGAATCACTGCTACAGTATGCTTAAGTGAATGGTATTTTGTTTTTTTTATTTATCAGTTTTATGCAATTTACAGGAAAAATAAGTCTGAAAATGTACCACATCAAGGTGCTCGATATGGTAAATATCGCCAAGATCTGAAATATTTTATCCAAATTGAGCCATTCTGAACTGCACCAACTACCCCATTAGTAAAGCAGCTCACTAAAAAATTCAACGCTTGACTGATTTTCATACCTGCTGAGAAGGTACAACACAAACAGTGCCACAGGCATTTCCCCCTGAGGTGTTCACCTGAATCGCAAAATGTCAGTTGCTAAGATTTCATTTACCTCCATTCAGTGAAAAAGACAAATTTAAATGACAGTAGATACTGAAATGATATCATCTAAATGCCTCTAAGGAATAAGGAATGTTCTGTGCAAAAATAATATTTTCATACTGAAGCAGGGTGACCAAAAAATTGTTTTTTAAAAATAAATATAAAATATAAATAAAAGGAACCACTAACAGAAGCAGATCTTGGCAGTATGTACCTCTTGCATTTAAATTAACTCCATAGTTTACAGTCACAGTCATTTTTAAAAGTGAGTGAATGATTTTGGGATAATAAAATAACAAAAAGCAGTGCTATAAATACACCATTAAATTGGTCAATAACACAAAAAAATGTTGGGATGCACAACATGGCTTTTAAATAAGTAAGTAAACTATTACCCATTATAATACTACAAATAAAAGCTAGTCTTTCAGATATGTCCATGTTCATTGATGGTCTTTGATGATCAACCGTCTAGATTTCTTTGAAATCAGTTGGTGAAACTTGAAATATGAAAAATTAAAAGGTTTCTGCTGTTCGAGACTGATTGAGCTTGAGGTAATACCCATTTTGATCTCTTCATTCTTTAAAAATCCTTTTTCTATACTGAAATGTTTATAAAAAAAAAACACTTTGCAATGTAGAGAAGGTGCAGAATGTAACCCACATTTTGGTGAAACATCTATGATCCTAAACATATTTGGCATTTACCTTATGTTGTTGTCTCATATATGCTTTGGCTTTACGGATGTGCACAAGAGATCAACGCAAGGACAAGAGTGTTGTTTTACTTGCTTGCTTAAACATACTGGCACTGTTTACATGTTCACATCTCCTTTCTAGTGTATAAATAGTTGATCTCTATAAATAAGGAATAATCTGCTCTTGATGCTGCTTCTGTATAGGTTAGCACATCCATATGACCTTTGAAATATCAAAGACAAATTAATTTTCTCTGTTGTGCAAAGCTAATTATCTCATTCGGTTATTCAACTGGATCTGGCCCGTCAAGAGCTGTTCACTCATTTACAGTAAAATTCAAATTAGTTTCAGAGAGCGATTATGCAGTTGTGGGCATTCAAGCACAGACTTTGTCTACTGTTAACCATCCACACCAACAGTTTCAAGTGCACTCATCTGTATTGCACTATATTCTCTTGCTAATGCTTATGAATGCCCTAAGCGATTTCATTTCGACTTCTGAATGATCCTCAAATATTACTTTAGATTTCACATCAGTGGTTTATTTCAAACCAGCAGCTTGTATGCAAGCAGAGGTCAGCCGCATCAGATGCGAAACACATCCTTTGTTGACTTTTCAAAGTGAGTCGTGTTGGATACGTTCACGCACGAACAAGCACAATGCCGTCTGAATGAGGACAATGTCTGTCAAAGCCTTGCTCGAGCACGGTTGTGTCCTTTCCGTTAAAAGACACACCAATAAAAATGTCTGGTGAGAAAGCTCAACAATCCATCAGCCCATTGGCCAATGGTCCCTCAGGATTCGCGGGCTGCACGTCTCACAGCTTTATCAATGTGGGGGTGGTCTGAACAAGCCCAACAATTAGTTCACTTGCTTTGTGAATCCAGCGGGAAGACAATGCGAAAGTGGGTGGTTTTGGGGTCATTCTTAGGGTTGTGTAAAAATAATTACAAATACTTATTGACATCTGCTCTTCTGGAACTCCATTTAACAACCATGGGAAGAAGTCCTTTATGAAAAGAAGCTTTACAACAAGGCTAGGCAATATTTTATGGATTATTCGTATTTGGAAATAAATAACTTAAAGTTTTAGTTTATTGCTTTCTTTCCTTACGCATCAGTTTGTCAGGTAGATCATTCTTAATTCTTATTTCTTTAGTAATTTTGTTATAATAAAACTTTCAATTAAACATCCATCCAAGAATATTATATTTTATACAACAGTTCTTTTTGGTCCTCGAATCTGATTGACTGAGAGGAGTGTGATATTCCATCGGAACTCCAACCGTTTCACCGTTTGTATCACAGCGAATTTCTCACAGTGAATGTCATGGCGGATGCATAAATGCACCATAATTTTACAAATAATACTGTTTTTGTGTCATCAAATCTGTGCTTTGTTTATAAAGATTTGAAAATATGCTTCAATGTTTTTGGAGATGTGAGCTCTAGAGCATTAGTGGAAATTCAGTGCTCATTAAGCCGCTAAGAGCAGCCTCACCTCAACCAGATCTTCTGGAATTTGCTGCTGGCTCTAAAGTCTCTATAGTGGTTAAGCAAGAGATATAATTTCTTTTAGATAAATCTAACAGGCAGTCTTTGGTCTCATTATTGTCATCGGAAATCACCCTTAACAGATGAAAGGATAGTACGACAAAGATAACGCCTCAGTGGGCATTCAAACTAATGTTTTAGTGTGAACATGAGATTGAGCTGACTACTTTCTTACTAGTTCTAAAGTGATGTTTTCGAATTAGTAACAAAGGCTTGGGCTCAGCTGTTAAACTGTCAAACAGATTTTAATCCTTGGTGGAAGGAAGTAGTTCTGCACAAAAAAGACAATTTTTAAGACACTCCATTGTTGTTTCTTGTCTATTTACACACTCGTGTTGTAACAAACTGTTGTATAAATGAATTATCACACTTATAGCCTTGAGATATGGCTGTATATCGGCATGCTGTGATTACGTCATACGGCTTGTGGCCTCTTGTCTACGGCCAAACCACAGTCATGCCGATATACAGCTATAATCGTACAGCTACTCATGTGATATTGCTCATGTATTATATTATATTATATTTACTATATTCTCATAGAACAAAAAATAATTTGGCCATAACCCTTAAAATTTCTTCCCTAAAATTATATTTCTACTGAGAGTTTACTGAATATTGCCAATGGGTGAGAATTTTAGCTTGACCGCCCCTCCCTACTTTACAGTTTTTAAATATTTGCAAATATAAAACAGTTGTTTGCTATTATCATTAAAATGACATAATTAGAATTAGAATTATAAATGAATTAACATTTGTTAAAAAAAAATGTTTCACCGTTTGTATCACAGCAAATTTCTCACAGCGAATGTCATGGCGGATGGGCAAATCCACCATTATTTTATAAGTAATACTGTTTTTGTGTCGCGAAATGTAGTTTTAAGTGTTTTTATGCAAAAATATACTTGTTTAGATTTTAAATAAGCTGTTTGTTGATAAAGATTTGAAAATTAGTTTCAGTGTTTTCAGAGATGTGAGCTCCAGGGTGTCAGCGGCCGTTCATTGCTTACGAACCCGACGAGAGCAGCCTCACCTCAGCTAGATCTTCTGGAATTTGCCACTGGCTCTAATGTCTCTATAGTGGTTAAACATGAGATATAATTTGTTTTAGGTAAATCTAACAGTCTTTGGTCTCATTAATGTCATTGGAAATCGCCCTTAACAGATGAAAGGTTATTACGACAAAGATATACTTTTCTCAGCGGACATTCAAACTAATGTTTTATGTGAATATGAGATTGAGCTGGAGAATGAATACTGTATGAGATGCAGGTAATCACACTCACTCAGTCCATCTCTCTCTCATAATAACTTCTTATTTTAACATTACTAGTTGTAAAGTGATGTCTTCGAATTAGTAATGGTGTAACGTTAGAGGTGTGACAACGGAATTAGGGATCCACGTGCAGGCTTTATTTAAGAGCGTAGTCAAAACAGGCAAGATTAAAATACCATAAAACAGTAACATCAAAAGCAGGGCAAAATCCACAGGGAGTAATCCACAAAACAGGCAATGGTCAGGCAGCTATCGATCAAAAACAAGGGAACAGTCCAAGGTCAAAACATAAACAAGGCAAGGCAAGGAACACAACAAAACTGGACAAGGAAAACAAGAAAACACTCAACGGAGTCTGCAACAGCAAAACAATACTTTGTAATGTGAGTGTGTTTGAGCACAATCTTTATAGTCCTCCTGATTGGAAACTGTTGACCATAATATTTCCTATGCAAGGGCTTATGGGAAATGGTGTCCGGGAGGCAAAGTTGATGGAGATCTCTGGTGAATGTGAGAAACAACATAAATGGAAGCTTGAGCTGAGCTAAACTGTCAAAACTGTCAAAAAATGTGAATCCAAGGCGGAAGGAAGTAGCTCATGCTGTAAAACTGTTATATAAATACAGCATCAAATATAGTAGCCGTGCGATATGGCTGCATATCGGCACGCTATGATTACCTACACCACTCGGCCTACGGCTTTGTGTTTATACGGCCATATCACAGCTGTGCAGACATACGGCCATATCTCACTGCTACTTGTGTCATTGTATTATATTATATTACATTATATTATCTTAAAACAAAAAATAATTGGGCCATAACCTTTAAAATTACTTCCCTTAAATTATACCCCAAAGGTACAGTTTTGCACATTTCTTCTGAGAGTGTATTGAATATTGCCAATGGGTGATGCCCCTCCTTACTTTACAGTTTGAGTATTTGCAAATCTAAAGCAGTTGTTTGCTATAAACGAAACGACCAAATCCATTTTAGAATTATACATAAATTAACATTTTTTAAAGAAAATGGTCCGTTTCACCTTTGTGTAGGTCATGGCTCTCATTTAAACATTGTGTTTTTCGCACCTTCAGCTTGCCTGCCTCTAAATTTATGCAGAACCGCTTCATCTGCTTGTAGACAAGGTCAACATGGTTTTGCACTGATTAAAACAGGGCAATCACATAGCGAAGACTAATCAAACTTTAAAAGCATAAAATGATAAATTGGAGAAAATAGGTACGCCTTCATAAATAACGCCAAACAATCTGCCTAGTAATGAAACATTTCCTCGGAGATCATTAGGATAAAAAATAAGCCTCTGATAATATTTGCTAGAGGAGCCCCTCTGCACACACACACACAATTTTCAGGTCCTTGTCTTTAAGCATCATCTGGGTGGTATAATTTCCCCTGTGCCCTGCATGCTGATAGACTTGCATCTCATCAACAGGACTTGACACCGCCTGGGCCAGAAAGATGAAGAGATAATGGTCTTTCAGTGGCTTCCTGGGATTGGCCCAACCAGGAGGAGGCCCGCTGCACCAATGCAGCCTCTCCCTTTGTTTGTGCTCTTGCTTACAGCAACATCAATTGCACACCATCAGTGAACCATTGCTAACAGTCCAGGGGCTGTATTCTTTATGCAGACAAGACTCTTTCAGCTCCTGCTGAGGGAGAGCAAGGTTAGATTGAAAGGTAATGAGCCTATTAATTAAAGACCTTTCAAAGGGGACAGCCTGGCATCGTGTCCTCACCCTAGTCCTGGCCTTCTTACAAGGCTTTGGGAGGGTAACAGCAATGACTTCCTGTCTCTCTAAAACACACAAGCATACTTGCACACACACCATTCTTCTCTCTTTAGCAGGTGTTACTTTAATGCTGTATTAATTTCAACTCATCTTAGACATGCATGAAATCAGAGGACCATCTATAATCACTGATTATTCAAATGCATGCTCATCAGCATTCCCTCAAAGGAATGTACAAAATTAGAATGACCAAGAAACAAAGAGAAGCTACGATTCTCTAACTGCTTATTTTGGGTTTATATTGGGATTTGAAAGTCAAATAATTATGAATATAGTTTGTTCATATGATTCTATGACTTTCAAATCACAAAAGTTGTCAGTGATTGGAGACCTAGTAATCTACTAAATCTACTATACCAATCTGATCTCATGATGTAAATGCATTAGTTTTATGAACTTTTTCACAAGACGCAAAACACGTACTGCCATGTACATTTCACAACATATTCGATGTGAAATGTCAACTGAGTGTCACTAAAAGAGTGTTTGATTTTTTTTTTTACCAGAATTTCTCACAGTTAGATGCACAAATCCACCATAATTTTATAAATAATACTGTATTTGTGTCAATGAAGTTTTTTAGGCAAGAATGTACTTCTTAATTACTTCTTAGACTTCAAATATGCGGTTTGTTTTCAGAGATGTGAGCTCCAGGGTGTCAGCAGCTGTTCAGTGCTCATGAACCCGCCGAGAGCAGCCTAACCTCGACCAGATCTTTTTGAATTTGATGCTGGCTCTGATGTATCTTTAGAGGTTAAACATGAGATATAATTCATTTTGGGTAAATTTAACAGCCAGTCTTTGGTCTCATTAATGTAATCGGAAACAGATGAAAGGTTATTACGACAAAGATATCGCGTTCCTCAGCAAACATTCAAACTAATGTTTTAGTGTGAATATAAGTGTGAATTGAGCTGAAGAATGAATGCTGTATCAGATGCAGGTAATCACTTGCTCAGTCTATTTTAGATGACAGACGTACATATGGTACATTTTATGTGATGTTGGTTTTGTACAGATGTGGCCTTTAACAATGCATGTTCTTTACCCCACGCCATGCCTTAATTCATCCCACGGAATGCCGCTGAATCCTGTAGGTGACAATGTAGTTGTCATGCAGTTCTGACTTGAAATGTCTGTTGAGTGGTGCTATAACTCTAATGCTCAGTGACTTTTTAAAATAAAGTACCAACTGCACTACATCTAAACCTACCTGATAGTATGAACAAAAGCAAATTTGACATACTCTCTCATCTTTTTTATCATGAGTCATGTTTTCCATTGGATTCATACCCAAGGATTCCGCATTCTTAGTCCAATTCCGTGCCGGCTGAGCTACCGAGCAAGCTTGCTACTTTTGGAAAGCGAAACGTATGGAGCTGTAATTATAACTGTGTATGAAAATGATTACAAATGCTCGCTGTTTTACCGCCTCTAGTGTTTATTTCTGTTGGAAACTGTAGTGATATGTACTTATTACTACTTATTTCATGTCTTTCGAAAAAGTTCCCACAGTTACGTTTTCGTCATGAGATCAGGTAGACTAATACAGATTACTAGGGGTTGATTAATTCTGATTAAAAAAAAATAAATCAATGTGCTGTCTTCATATACTTTTGGAAATTTCATACTTCCCTCCTCTGAAGTTGTAATTATGCGTTTGTCATGTTCTAGTGCTTTGCTGTCAGAAAGACTAGGAATCATTGCGGCAGCAGATTATTCTTGACGTTTAGTCTCATTAATGTCATCGGAAATCTCCCTAAACAGATGAAAGGTTATTACAACAAAGATATCGCTTTTCAGCGGAATTCAAACGAATGTTTTATTGTGAATATGAGATTGATCTGAAGAATGAATGCTGTATCAGATGCAGGTAATCACACTAGGACTAGGAATCATTGCGGCAGCAGATTATTATTGACGTTTTCTTGATTCAGTCAATATTTATGTTTGATTAAAATGTACAGTAGCATCCAGTAGAGTTGTTGGCAACCATATAAACATTACACACACTGCTGTGTAAACTCACAGAGCTATCTAGATGCCAGTTGTGATCACATGACTTTACATGCATACTCAGTGACTAAAAGGGGGACATTTTTCTAACCACAAACTATTTCCTGGAGTAGCTGCATGACATTAATTTTGTATAGTAAACAGCCAAATAAATTTCAAAATTACTCAACAGTGAAAATAGCATGAACCCGGGGTGTTTTGCATTTACAAAACACATTTTAAAACAAACCACACTGCCAATTTGGACATCTAACATGGTCTGCGTTATTGTTCACATACATGCCAAAAACTGCTCTGAAACTAATCAAGTGCGACCCAGGGCTGACATAAACTTTATGAGAGTGGGCCATAGCTGCTTTTTACCCATGACGAAAATGTCTCCTTAGTGCCGGACTCTCTAAAAACAGTAACGACCACCAATGCTGCATCTGTCAGTTATTTTCAAAAGGTAAAGACTTACCCACTGATTTGTCGACCAATTTTCAGAGCGATTAGTAGAAATGAGTAGTTGTAAAATTATCTAAAGGAGCATTTGGCACACAGGATGCATTTAGAGAGCATTAAAACAACTTTGTCACTTTGAAATCAACCATCAATGCATCAGTTTGATTTCTGAAGCCAGAGTTGGACCCACCTCTCTTAAACTCTCATTGGTCATTGAGAAATTCTCAACATTTGGTTGCATTTCCCAACTCTGAAGCCTCACTTTCGCAACCACTTTCATTTTTCCTGAACTGTATGTCCTTGTGACATACTACCCTACTGAAATCAATGGATTTGCAGGGCTCTCTGATGCAACATAAACTCTAGTGTGCAGGTGCCCTAAGGCTTTTGCTTGGGATGCTTCGATTTGGATCAAACAGGAAGGCAGTGATGATCCAGAAAATGAGGTAATAAAGGTTAGACTGCCAGGCTCTTGAGCCATTGATCAGACAAGGCAACTTGACCTTACGAAACTGCAGCCAAGGATGCAAAAGTGGCTCCATCAATGCCAATGTTCAAGTCACATGCATCATTGATTTTTATTGAACAGCATCGCAGTGTATTTAAAACATAGACACCATGCTACAAATAATCTTTAATGGGGCTTTGACGTGGATGGTGGCTTGTTCAATGCATTGCTGGGAAAACAACCAAATATATATTGGGTTGTTAGTAGAGTCAAAGGTTATGTGGTTGGTTTAAAGAGCAATTCTGGTTTTAAGAGGGACCAGGCTTTCTAAAAATCCTGACTCAATGTGCAGAAAGATGCAAGGCAAAGTAAACAAAGATTCAACTGGATTGAGCCAGCATGTTTCTTGCAACATAGGCGCTGATATGTGGCAAATGATTGATAAAGAAATACTTATTTTTGTATAGTTCCCTGCACAATACTACAGCTAAAATGGCATGGCTGCTTCAGAAAATATGCTTTTATCTCATGTTTGCCTTCATTAAAGGGTAGTGAGGAGTTTAATGTAGGTATTACGTTATTTTCAAAAGCTTTAAAGGGATAGTTCACCCAAAAATGAAAATTCTGTCAATAATTACTCACCCTCATATTATTCCAAACCCGTAAGACCTTTGTTCATCTTTAGAATACAAATTAAGATATTTTTGATGAAATCCAATAGCTTTCTGACCCTGCATAGAAGGCAATTACCACGTTCAAGGCCAAGAAAGGTAGTAAGGACATCAATAAACTAGTCCATGTGACATCAGTGCATCGACAGAAATGGTATGAAGCTATAAGAATACATTTTGTGAGCACAGAAAACAAAAATAATGACTTTATTCAACAATTTCTTCTTTACTGCGTCAGTCTTTGCCACGCATTCACAATTACATGGACTATTTTACCAATGTCCTTACTACGTTTCTGGGCCTTGAACATGGTAGTTGTGTTGCTGTCTATGCAGGGTCAGAAAGCTTTCAAATTTAATCAAAAATAAATGAATTTGTGTTCTGAAGATGAACGAAAGTCTTATAGGTTTGGAACAACATGAGGGTGAGTAATTAATGACAGATTTTCATTTTTGGGTGAACTATCCCTTTAACCAAAAGCAATAACCTTTTAACATCTGAGATACATATGCCAACCAACTTAACACAACGTTGCCAGATTTACTTTCATCTGTTTTGGATAAAACTGACTTTTAGAGCCACTCACTGAAACACGTAAGAAACAATGTAATATCATTCTGCAGAAATGTCGCCAGAGGCACATTTCTCCAGTGAACCTGGGTTAGTTTCTTGTGCTAATGGAATAAATAAATGGGAGCACCTTGTTTTGTTCCTGCAGATGAGTTGTCAGGAAAAACACATATTTTACTGCTTAGTGTCCACCTCTTCTGCCTACAGCGGAGTGCTGACAGCTGTTCCTAAACTTTGATTTGCCTTTCAGTGTCAGTCAGGAAACAATGTGGTGGAAATTCTAGACGTACCCTGGAGTGCCGCCTGAACTTCACTTCCGTTTATTGGTTGCCTTACTTGCTTGACTGGCCAGGGCATCTCCCACAAGGCAACAAGCCATTTCCCTGCCCTACTGAACGCTTCCCAGGTTCGTCACCGAGCCACAGTGTCTGCCCTTTTCGATTTCATATCACTTTGAAAAAAATCTGTGCTGTTTGCACTGGTTTTATTTGCTTATTTCAGAATGCCACCTCAATGCCAGCCTGCTCAGCAGTGGAATCAATACTTCCTCTCACACCGCAAAGGCCAGGTTTTGCAAGAGTGATGAATATTAGATAGGACACTGGCTGCCAGCGAGACAGCCCAGAAAAAAAACATTGGCCTCACTTAGCCCAAGCTGCTAAGGTTACGGCAAAACCGTGTGTCAACACGGGGTGTTTTCAGTGACCCCTTCAACCCAACCTGATACTGCAATGTCATTACAGAGCAAGGCAATTTTCATAGAGCATACTGAAAAACATCAGCTCCAATTTGTCAGCATCCCACAATGGGACTTCATCCAAGCTAAAATGTTTTTTGTTATTGAGAGGTCAAAGTGCATCTCACTGTCCTGTCCTAAGAGCGGTTCTCATAGTGTGTGTGTGAGGGCAGGGGGCATGGGCCCGTATCATGTGTCACACATGTACACAAACACATAAATCAGGACCAGGTTGAGGAATTAGACAGATGATTTTACCTTCTATTTACAACTGCTGAATCCTGGGACCATGACAAATAACTTGAGACCAACAATACTGGAACCAGAGTTTAGCCTTGACCCTGTGACATTAAACACAGATGCACATGAGGCAAAAACCTCATCATTACCACTAACACCACTATTATTCAGGATTTACTATATCCAGACTAACCATTTCCAAATTTTGTAAATGACTAAAAGAATGAGGAAGGAGAAAATAAAGAAACTTTAAATAGGAAAAGTCTTTAAATAGAAACACATATGTGAGCCTGGACCACAAAACCAGTTTTAAGTAACATAGGTACATTTGTAACAATAGCCAAAAATACATTGCATTGGTCAAAATTATCGATTTTTCTTTTATGCTAAAAATCATTAGGATATTAAGTAAAGACCATGTTCCAATGAAGACATCATGTACATTTTCTTACCGTAAATATATCAAAACTTAATTTTTGATTAGTAATATGCATTGCTAAGAACTTTATTTTGAGGCAATATTCTCAATATTTGGAAATTTTCAAATAGTTGTATCTTGGCCAAATATTGTCCTATCCTAACAAACCGTACATCAATGGAAAGCCTATTTATTTCAGAGGAGATGCATAATCAATTAACTAAAAACAAATGATGATTGGTTTTGGGGACCAGGGTCACATATAAATCTTATAACATCTGCAAATAATTATAGAAATAAATAAATGAATATGAATTTATATACCGTAAGTGGTAATTAAAAAAATATTGTTTATGGAAATAGCCCATGGGTGTTTACAGGAAAATTACTTAAGCATTTTATGTGATTTTTGTTATTTCATTTCATTTAAATACTTACTTGAATTGTGCATCCTGTTTGTTACAGTTGAAATACATTCAATCAGAAAGGCATACCCTATTACAGCCAAGTAGTGTAACGTTAACAAGTAGTGTAGCCCTAAATAGCGTTTTATACAGTATTAAAAATGTATTAAAGTAGTGTCACATGAGCAAGAATGCGTGACAAAATGTAAATGAGTAGGAGTGTAGTTAAAAATAGAATTTCACTGCTAATATTTACAATGCTAGTTCAAAACTGTCCACGTTACGAATTGCAAAAGTCAAGTTAGAAGAACGAGGCTTTGGCCTTTTAGTAAAGTTACAGAATAACTGTGATACAGAACGATTGTATGATTTATGATATTAATTTGATGATATTAATTTTGACTCATACAATGTATTTTTGGCTATTGTTACAAATATACCCGTGCTACTTAAGACTGGTTTCCAGGGTCACATATCTTTGAACAGTACGAACGTATACTCATTCAAACACATTCTGATTTAATGCAATGTGCTAAATAAAGATACATTTCTTTTTCTACCAATTTCCGATTTGCTTTTTCACACTTATCAGCTTCTTGAGGGTGAAATCTGTTGGGAGGGGGGATGTGGTGATTTTCTTTCTATCTCTCATTCTCAGCTATTTAATATGCTGTTTCAATATTCCAGAGGGTGTTAAATGCAAATTCTGAGGTCACTCATAAGTCAATGTAAAAAAAAATAATTTTGAGGACAGAGGGATGTATAGAAAACTGTCAGAGTCTCTTAAATGAAGCCGCTTCCCACTTTCAAACTCTGCTGGGCGAAAAAAAAAAAAAACGTTTGAAAGGATCCAGAACATCTGAAGGACATAAGCCTTCCTGATCATACAGTAAAACCGATCGAGTAGATTGCAGTGAACTTATCTCTTTCCATCTGCTGTAGAAGCATCCATTTTCACATGGCGATAAAATCTAAGGATATGACATACAAATTCTTTGATGACACACAGTGTCCACATTATGCAGATATATTTCCCCTGGAGTAACTTAGGAAGTCATTCAGAGGGGTTCATTAACTGCATGGAGTGAAATTAAAGTGAAAAGTCCAATATGAGAGGAAATCTCCACCGAGAATAATGTCATGGTCCATCTCATTTCTATTATGCTGCAAAATGTTTCTTGTTTTCATTGATATTTTAATTACCACAAAATCTGTTTTGTTTGAGTAGTTTGTGTTGATGCATTCATCGCTCAATCTTTGTCAATGGGTAAAAAGGCTTTGGAAGCCAGTGGAAAATGACGCGAGTTCTTTTGTGGGGCAAATTCCTCAGACGGACTCACTGGAGCGATTACTCCTCTGTAATGATCTTCCTGATTCTTGTCTTAATAGCTGGAAAAGCTTTCGGAAGTTAGATCTACGGGCTTTCAGAGGGAGGAGACTAAACAGCTTTTCTCCTCGAAGGCTGCTGTGTAACTTGAACAAGTTGTGAACAAGATGTATGAGTTTGAGTACATTTTGCCTCAAATTAATTGTCTCCAGATAATTAATTAAAAGTTGCCTCAAAGTTATTAATTAATCTCGCAAAAGTTAGGTAATCTTGGTCAGCTAATGTGGCCAAAGAAGTGAACCTCATGACTTGATTAAAGTAAAAATGTAAATTCTTACTCACCCTCTGGCCATTCAAGATGTAGATGAGTTTGTTGAGCTTCCGGCTAAAACACTGTACAAGTCTTCTATTTATAAAACTGCTTCCTCAAGTGAAAAAGTTCTCTCATCTGAATCAGTAGAGAAATCTGCACAGATCACTGTTCACAAGTGAAAACAGTCATAAAAGGACATTGGATGCCCATTTTCCACAGGTTGGTATGATTCTTTATGGTCTTCGTGAAATGTTTGCAACATAGGCTACTTTGTTTTGAATTCCTCAATGGTTGTTTAAAAACAACATATTTTTACCTCATCAGAAACAGCTCTATTTTTTTTTTGACCCCTTCGCAAAACATGACTTAGTACTTGGTGGCAAAACCTTGTTGGCAATCACAGAGGTCAGACATTTCTTGTAGTTGGCCACCAGGTTTGCACACATCTCAGGAAGGATTTTGTCAAACTCCTCTTTGCAGATCCTCTCCAAGTCATTAAGGTTTTGAGGCTGATGTTTGGCAACTCGAAACCTTCAGCTTCCTCCACAGATTTTCTATGGAATTAAGGTCTGGAGACTGGCTAGGCCACTCCAGGACCTTAATGTGCTTCTTCTTGAGCCTCTCCTTTGTTGACTTGGCCATGTGTTTTGGGTCATTGTTATGCTGGAATACCCATCCACAACCCATTTTTAATGGTCCTCATCCAAGATTTGATGATACATGGCCCCATCCATCATCTTTTTAATGTGATGCAGTTGTCCTGTCCCCTTAGCAGAAAAACACCCCCAAACCATAATGTTTTCACCCCCATGCTTGATGGTGGGAATGGTTTTCTTGGGGCATTCCTCCTCCTCCTCCAAACATGGCGATTTGAGTCAATGCCAAAGAGCTCGATTTAGTCTCATCTGACCACAACACTTTCGCCCAGTTTTCTACTGAATCATTCAGATGTTCATTGGCAAACTTCAGATGGGCCTGTACATGTGCTTTCTTGAGCAGGGGACCTTGCGGGTGCTGCAGGATTTCAGTCCTTCACAGCGTAGTGTGTTACCAATTGTTTTCTTGGTGACTGTGGTCTCAGCTGCCTTGAGATCGTTGACAAGATCCTCCAGTGTAGTTCTGGGCTGATTCTTCGCCGTTCTCATGATCATTGAAACTCCACGAAGTGAGATTTTGCATGGACATTTATTTTATTTCTTCCATTTGCGAATAATCACACCAACTATTGTCTTGTCCCTGACATCCTTGGACAGCTCTTTGGTCTTGGCCATGGTGGAGAGTTTAGAATCTGATTGATTGATTGCTTCTGTGGACAAGTGTCTTTTATACAGGTAACAAGCTGAGATTACAAGCTCTCCTTTTAAGAAAGTGCTTCTAATCTCAGTTTGTGACCTCTATAAAAGACACCTTGGAGCCAGAATTCTTGCTGATTGATAGGGGTCAAATACTTATTTTACTCATTAAAATGCAAATAAATTTATAACTTTTTTGAACTGTATTTTCCTGGATTTTTTTGTTGTTATTCTATCTCTCACTGTTAAAATAAACCTACCATTAAAATTATAGACTGATCATTTCTTTGTCAGTAGGCAAACATATAAAATCAGCAGGGAATCAAATATTTTTTCCCCTTACTGTATATTTTCAGTTAGGACAGCATTTCCTGCTAAAATAGAGACAATGCCTTAAAACCCCAATTTTTTAAATTTAGATTAGTTCAATCTGGTTGGAGTAAAAAAAAAAAAAAAAAAAAAATCTGCAATTCCTATATAGCTCTATATAAAAGCCCTATACATTCTCCAGTTGTTTTTAGACATAAATACATATTTTTATTAAGTTGTGGATTTGAATATATATTTAGACATTCTCAAAAACAACTTTTGTAATTTTTTTTTTGTTAGAATTTTGTTAATTTCACCACAGTCAAACCTGAACACAGACAAAGACATTTGGTTAAACATAACATCAAAATTCAACAAAAACATAATAATAATGAGCAGAAATTAGCAGAAATGCTCACTCTTTTTCTGCGTAGTGAATGATTTATAGATTGTACACAAAAAATGTGTCATTTGAACAACACAAGTGTGTTTTTTTTACGATCATTTAGCTTTTTCTAAACAAGTCCACTGAAATAAAAGTCATAGAGTTTCAAACCATTCTGATGAAGTAGCGATTTTTAAAATTTCAAAACATTTTTTTTTTTTTTTGTGGTCTAAAATGACAGAACAATACCATAGGGTTAAACAAATATATTGGTGGATTTTTATGTATTTTGATTATTATGTTTTATCTCATTATTATCTTTTAGTCAGAAGCAACAATTTAAAGTTAAAATGCCTCAATGATGAATTTGTTTCTTACAAACACACTTTTCACTTCACAAGACGTTAATTGATGGACTGGAGTCATGTGGATTACTGATGTTTTTATCAGCTGTTTGGACTCTCATTCTGACGGCACCCATTCACTGATCCATTGGTGAGCAAGTTATGTAATGTTCAATTTCTCCAAATCTCTTCTGATGAAGGAAATAACTCATCTATATCTTGGAAGTCTTGAGGGTGAACTTTTCTTTGAAGCACTGCCTTTTACTGATCATTTGTTTCAAAAGAAAAAAAAGAAAAGAGAACATTTTTAAGCATTTCAGGCCCTGTTTTGCACACTATTAATATGTTTGTTGAGATTGGCTAATATGGTTCCTTTGGCCACAAACAAATTGTTTGCAGATGAAACTGTTCCCATCAAACGAAAAGTGCCAAGGACAGAGGAAGACAGCAGAGGAGTGTGAAATCAAAATTATGTGTCTGGGGTAAGTGATGCAAACATTACGCAATTGAAGTGTGGTTCAGTGACAGTGCAACTGTATTTTATGGTCTGCAGTGGAAGGTTTTCAACATTATATTGTCTTCGTATGTCTCTACTCGAGACAGCAGGAAGAGCAGGACGCTAAAAGAGAGACTCAAATGGGACACAACAGTCAAAAACACAAAACTACTCATTCGTTCTCTATTTATATGTTAGCAAGAGCGAGTTCACGTGAAAATGAACTCTGTGAACTCCTGGCAACATAAAAGCAGCCAGAAATCACTGGAAAATCCTGGCTTGTTATTATTCATACCCAATAAAGATGTCACTTTTAATCATAACATGCAAATACACACATGATGTACATGGTGCTGTGATAAGCTCGGGAGGCAGTGCCGTGCTAATTTGGGTTTGTAACGGCAGATTTGCTGTTTGTTGGCAATACTCCGCAGCGCACGGGGATCAGACTGCAGGCGGAGATGGCGACGACTTTGTTTGATCTCTCGCAGGGCTTTAGAACTCGGAGAGAAAGAAAAAAATACCCTGAAACACTGCAACCAACAGGCATTATGGGTAAGTGAAGTGGGACGTTAACATCTCACAGCTAGGTCATTTTATGAAACGGGTGGCTTTTCCAGTTTTAATGAGGTGATTTAAAGTACATTTTTGTATGATTTTAAACATTCTGTCAGACAAATAATGCGTTTATGTCTTAATGAATTGCATTAGACCATGTCAAGCTGAATTAGCAAATATTTAATTATGACAGGATATAATTACACCATCAGAAATACAACAAGGTTGACAGTTTTTAAGTCTAGTGCTCAAGATCATGAAACTACAAAGTGCTTTTAAGAAAGAGAATCGACAAAGATGTACTTCAGTTATTGGTTGTTTACTGCACAAAATCTTTGACATTTCAAGAACATTCAAGATCATTCCTTTGATAGGTGTTTCCATATATTTAGTTTTTATTAAAATGTATTTAAAAAGGTATACTGGTAAAGAAGGGTTGGGGACAAAAAAAAACATTTAAATCAGTTTTGTCATTAAATGATTTTTTTATGTATTTAAATGTAGTACATTTTCTATTACAGTTTTTTACTTAGTTTTTTATATGATCAATTTTAAATTTAATTTTGAGTATTTGTTGTTTAATTTTGAATTTTGTTGTGCTTTTGGCATTATTATTCTAATTAATATTCTTATTCTTATTCTTATTCTTATTCTTATTCTTCTTCTTATTATTATTATTAAATATATATCAGTTTTTATAAAATTTTTATTAAATGTATAGCATAAAGTTAAACTTTTTAAAGTTTTATTTATTGATTGAGTGATTGCCCTTTATTTATTTTATGTATTTACATTTTTGTATCATTAAGATTCTATTATATTTTGATATATATTTTAAATGAGTTTTTATTTTTATATAATTGGTTTTTGTTTTAATTTTGAGTTTAGCTTTAGTAATTTTATTTTGTTTTTGTAATTTGTATTATTTTATTTTAAATGTCACAGTTTTTAATTAACTTAATTTAATTTAATTAAATGTCAACACTTTTTATTAACTTTTTTTATTTTAAGTTAAAGCTTTGGTAATTTTGCTGTTTTGTCATTTTGATAATTTTGATAATTTAATCAAGTTAAAATATTTATTTATTTATTTATTTGCTTGTTCATTCATTCATTAAAATTTATGTATCATTAAGATTCTATTATAGTTTTTTAATATGTAATTAATTAATTTTTATATTATATATATTTTTTTCATTTTAATTTTGAGTTAAAGCTTTAGTAATTTTGTTTTGTTTTTGTCTTTTTTTTTCCATTTTATTTCATTATAATTTTATTTAAGTTTTAGTACATTAAGACAAACTTTTTAAAGTTTTTATTATTTATTTATTTGTTTGTTTATTGTTGTCGTTTAATGCTTTTTTATTGATTGATTGATTGATTGATGATCGATTTTTATTTATTTATGCAATTAATTTTGTGTTATCATCGGGATTATATTATATTTTTTTTATATGTAATTAATTTTAATTTTAATTTTTCCATTTTAATCTTGAGTTAAAGCTTTAGTCATTTTGTTGTGTTTTTGTCATTGTAATTTTTAAACAGTTTTTAGTAACTTTAATTAACTTTATACTTATTGTTTATTTTAGTTTTAGTATATCAAGTTAAACTAATTTAAGTTTTAGTTCAAGTAAAAGTTTATTTATTTATTTATTTTACATGTTACCAATAAAAATACTACATTTTATACAGTTTTAATTTTAGTTTTGGTTAACTAACCCAGGTTCAAATATAATATTGACTGTATTTTCGAGACGCATTACACAGCATACATGGCATTAGCTATTCACTATTTTATAGAATGACCATGCTGTTATTCTTAACATTGTGAATCACATAGAGACCACAATATTATGATCATTTGCTGACTATATAGTGACAAACAGAGGAAAGCCAAAAGAGAAACGATTCCAAATATATTCTCCTTAAAAGCACTGCTGCTCATCAGTCACCTCATTACCTCTTTAAAGAGCATAAACAATCCCGACTCGCTGGACACGGATCTTCATTAAGTCGTTATATCGGCTCTGCTGTTCCTGAGGTCAGTGTCTCGAGGGGAAGAGGCATGAAGTTCATGCTTGAGGAATGTCAGACCCCCCTGATGAAGGCCGTCACTCCACCGTCCTTCATATTAGGTGGCCTGAGAAGGGAAGCACACAGGATTCATCAGTGTCACGCTTTCATCATGATATGATCCCCTGAGATCCTCCAGGCCCATCTCATAAGCGTTCCCTCCATATACCAGCAGTCACCCGCTTAACTGCCCTGATATATGAGCACAGCAGCTACCTACGAAGGGTTTGGAATCATTAGGAATGTGTTCTGATTTTGAGATCCTTTCAATAGAACAGTAATCGCAAATCAGAAATATGTTTTTTTTAATAAAAACAATGTTCACAGGTTATGAAGTCAGTCACAGCATTTTTCAGTTTCCCCCCGGCGAACAGCAGCCCATCACCAGCTCAGGTTTCGGCAACACCGGCACGAAAATTAGCACTGTTTTGGTGAAAATTGATTACAGAGAACGGTTAAACTTAAATTAAAATTACTTTTATAGGTCTAAATAACCCAGCATGTGTTCTGTCCTATATTTACCCAACACTGCGTTGCCAAATAACCCATTTTTTAGAGTGTGGGTATGTCATAAACCAGGTTTGTCAAATATATAACATGAACTGTACATTTACACTTAATAATAATAATAATGGTTAAAAATAAAAATAAAATTGCATGTGCAAAAGTGTGACATTTTTGAGAAACTAATAGCTGAACAGTACAAATTGTTCAAAATTGTTCTGTTTTTTTTTTTTGTTTTTTTTTTAATATAACCAGTTCTAAATATGAACCATTTCCATACACTATACTTACATGGATAGTTCACCCAAAAATTAAAATTATTGCATGGTTTACTCACCATTAAGTCATCCTAGATGACTTTCTTGACTTTCTTCTTTCAGATGAATACAATCTGAGTTATATTAAAAATTTACTTGCTCTTTCAAGCTTTATAATGGCAGTGAATGGCTGTTGAGAGTTTGAAGTCCAATAACGTGCATCCATCCATCATAAGAAGCACTTCACATGGCTTCAGGGGGTTAATAAAGGCCTTCTGAAGCGAATCAATGTGTTTGTGTAAGAAAAATATCATTCGCTGGAACTTCACTCTTTCAAGAATGTGCACTAGAGATTCTGGTTCATAAAGTCTTAAATATGGATATTTTTTTTACACAAACGCATCGATTCACTTCACAAGGCCTTTATTAACCCCCTAGAGCTGTGTGGAGGACTTTTAAAGGGGTCCTATTATGCTCTTTTACAATGTCTTTATTTTGTTTTTTGGGTGCACTAAAACATGCTTTCATGCTTGGTGGTTCGAAAAACACATACTTTTTCACATAATTTGCATTATTACAATGGCTTTCTGCCCACGCTGGCAGAAATGGCTTGATTAGTTCCGGGTTCCACCTTACGAAAAACCAAATGTATTGTGATTGGTTAGCAGTCACTGCTTTGCTATTGGCGAACATCTTAAACGCGTTCAGTCCTGTCACACCCCTTCCCAAAGTAGCAAACTAGATTAAAGTGATTCTTACGTTTTAAATATGGATATTTTTCTTACAAAAACACATCGGATCGCTAAAGGAGGTTTTTACTGACCCCCCCAGAGCCATGTGAGGCACTTTTTTATTATGGATCGACTTATTTTGGATTGATGGCGAGAAACACTTGCCTATGCCGTTCAGTCTATGGCGTTATGGCCAGGATTATTTTTAATATAACTCCGATTGCATTCGTCTGAATGCAGGAAGTCATATACTCCTAGGGTGAGTAAAAAAAAAGCTCCAGTGGTGTTGGTCCTATCATCAGCCTGCGAGATCGCCTATACATGATATTATCATTATTGTGCTAATTTATTTAATTATTTAATAATTAATTATTTGACCCCTTTAATGATGGATGCACTTTATTAGACTTCAAAATCTTAACACCCATTCACTGCCATTATAAAGTTTGGAAGAGCCAGAACATTTTTTAATATTACTCCGTTTGTATTCATCTAAATAATAAAGTTATAAACACCTAGGATGGCTTGAAGGTGAGTAAATCATGGGGTCATTTTTATTTTTGGGAGAACTATCCCTTTAAGTGACTACCGTCTTTCTAAAAAATATAGAAAATAATATATGTTGATAAGATGCATAAGTGTAAAATACAACCGAAAAATTGAAAAACTGAACATCAGAAAAATCAATCTGTCACAACCCCGTCTGTCATTGGTTTCTCCCATTGTCTTCCCCTGCCATTCTGTGTTCATTTGGTTTAGCCCTGTGTTTAGCCATTATCTGTTTCACCTGTCCTTGTAATCATTAGTCATCTGTGTCACCTGTGTTTGATAATGAGTTACCCTTTATAAGTCTGTCTTTGAGTTTAGTCTTTTGTCGGTCTTTAACGTTATCTGGATGTGTGTGAAAGCCCTCTGTGTTCCTGCCTGTTCCTGCCTTGTTCATCTTGGAGAATTCTATTAAATTTACTGTTGATTGTTAATCTCGTCTATCGTCTCGTCTCGTCCTGCACACCCGCGTTACAGAAAGACCGACCCAAAAAAAAAATTCACGGCGTCTTCCCCTGCGTTTATTTTCCGTTTTTTTTGTATCAGTGTTTAGTTTATTTTTTTTTTCCCCCCCGTCATGAACGATCCCGCCGTCCTCATCCTCCTCCTGAAGCAGGGGAACCGCTCTCTCGAGGACCACACCAGAGACTTTATATTCCTCGCCCCGTTTACGCACTACCCGGACAGTTGCCTATGCACGTTCTACCGCGTGGGACTTAATGATAACATCCAGAGGCAGCTGTCCGGGGAGGGTCCTCGAGAGAGCCTCGCCGACTACATCGAGTGGGTGCTGGTGTCCAGCAGAGCTTCGTTGACCGCGAAGGATGACACCAGCCCCACTCCAGACCCAGAACCCAGCCCAACATCACCCCGACAAGCGGAGTTGCAGCCCGAGCCCACCGACGATGGAGAGCCCGAGCCGAGAGCGACAGAGCCAGAGCCGGACCCATCGGACCAGGTGCGAGAGCCGACTGCTACATCCGCGACGGTGGAGTGTGACGTGGAGCAAGAGAGGGCTACAGAGAGCCCTGCCCACTGCACCACCACTGGGGGTGAGAATGAGCAACACTCTGGGGACTTAATAGACTTTTCCACAGAACCACTGACCTGCCTGAACTTCCCACCCACCCGCCCTCTTCTGCCTATGCCTGAGTCTCCGCTGGTCCCGTCCAGCCATCCTGAGTCTCCGCTGGTCCCGTCCAGCCATCCTGAATCTCCGCTGGTCCCGTCCAGCCGTCCTGAATCTCCGCTGGTTCCGTCCAGTCGTCCAGAGTCATCGCTGATTTCGCCCAGCCTTCCTGAATCTCCGCTATCACCTGTCAGTCCCCCTGCTCACCCTCAGTCATCCACCTGTGCAGTGGGCTCGCCGCGGGACTGCCAGCTTCCATCGGCGTCTCGGCTGGAGGATTCCTCAGCTCCGCCTCCAGCCTCCGAGTCCTGGACTCCGCCTCGGCCCTTCGACCCCGCGGTTCCACCACGGCTCTCGACGCCCTCCTCTCCACCGTCGCCCGTCGATCCACCAGCTCCACCGGGCTCCATCGTCTTTCCGGCTCCGCCCTGGTCAGTCGTCACCCCATCGGCTCCTCAGGACTCTGCTCCTCCGGCTGTGCCTCGTCGCGCCGTCCCACCGGCTCCTTGGGACTCCTCCTTCCTGCGGGCACAGCCTCCATCCTCTGTCGCTCCGGCTCCGCCGCGGATCTCCGGGACTCCGCCTCCGCCTCGGGCGCCAGAGCCTGTTCCACCTTGGCCCTCCGGATCCTCGGCGTCACCCCGGATCATCGGCTCTCCGTCTCCGCCTCGGGCTCCTCCACCATCTGCTCCGCCTCTGTCGGTCGGCCCCATGGAGTCGGCACGCCTTCCTCCACCATGGTTCCTCCCTCCGTCGGCTCCACCGTGGGCCGTCATCATGGCTGTGGTCTGGGTCAGTTCCTCCTGCTTCAGATCCCTCCTGTTTCCTCCCTGGCTCCTCCCACCTTCGTCGCCCCCCTGGACTCTAACGACTTTGTTTGTTGTCCCCCTCCAGGGGTACCGTCCTCCGCCCAAGCCTCCTCCCTTATGTACTCTGTTTTTCCGCCCCTCTCGTTTCTTCCACGGCGCGAGGACGCGCCTTTCCGGAGGGGGGCGTGATGTCACAACCCCGTCTGTCATTGGTTTCTCCCATTGTCTTCCCCTGCCATTCTGTGTTCATTTGGTTTAGCCCTGTGTTTAGCCATTATCTGTTTCACCTGTCCTTGTAATCATTAGTCATCTGTGTCACCTGTGTTTGATAATGAGTTACCCTTTATAAGTCTGTCTTTGAGTTTAGTCTTTTGTCGGTCTTTAACGTTATCTGGATGTGTGTGAAAGCCCTCTGTGTTCCTGCCTGTTCCTGCCTTGTTCATCTTGGAGAATTCTATTAAATTTACTGTTGATTGTTAATCTCGTCTATCGTCTCGTCTCGTCCTGCACACCCGCGTGACACAATCTGTATTTTTAAAAATAAAACCAGTTGTTAAACTTAGGTTATTAAAATTTTAATATGAGTTAAAAGTAATAGTTTGCATATATTGATTACAAAATTGCTACATGTAAATGAGTAACAGTTCATTATATCACAAAAAAATAACATAAAATAACTAAACATCATGAAAAATGTTTTATATTTTTAGAAGCCAGTTCTAAATAAACATTTTCTTAAACGTATACTTAGGTTATTACAATTTTAATGAGACAAATATAGAAATAATGTATATGTGACCATGGACCACAAAACCAGTCATAAGGTTAAATTTGACAAAACTGAGATTTATACATCATATGAAAGCTCAATAAATAAGCTTTCTATTGATGTATGGTTTGTTAGGATAGGACAATATTTGGCTGAGATACATCTATTTGAAATCAGAAATCTGAGAATGCAAAAAAATCAAAAAGACTGAGAAAATCACCTTTAAAGTTGTCCAAATTAGGTTCTTAACAATGCATATTTCAAATCAAAAATTACATTTTGATATGTTTACAGAAGGAATTTTACAAAAAAATCTTCATGGAACATGAACTTTACTTAATTTCTTAATGATTTTTGGCATAAAAGAAAAAACTAAAATTTTGACCCATGCAATGTATTTTTGGCTATTGCTACAAATATACCCCAGCGACTTAAGACTGGTTTTGTGGTCCAGGGTCACATATATTGCATAAGAAATTGCTAGATGCATATCATGTTATTGTATCAAAAAAATAATAATAATTAGCAGTTTTTTTTATTAAAAAGAAAAAAGTAGACAAGTGACATGCAAAATGATGGGATAACAACTTAATAAAAGCTGTTTTAAATCTTTGATGAACTGAGTGCCCATGAGAAAAAATTGTCAGGATACAAATGGTATTCTTTCAGGGGATCATGTGCCTGCTGAGGAACTGCCATCAAGATGAGATTGTTTATCCAGGCATTATAGCCCTTCTTAACGTGAATAAGAAAAATAATCTCTCTTCTACCATGCCGTAATAAGTAAAGCCAAGTTACTGCAAGTACAAAGTCCAGAACTTAGTCACCGCCCAGTGGTATTTGGCTTCTCAAGTTATTTGAGCCATCATTACATGGAACCATCATAACCCTCCAGCATGACCCAGCCAAGAGTGTCGGGCCTGAAAATGCAGTTATAATTTCCGATCTGCCGCGCTGAGTGCGTACAAATAAGCAGTCGCAGTGTTTGGAGCACACGCTGCAGCACAGCGCATAATGTAGCTCAACTGAACAAATATGGGCTGTGTTGATCCAGTGAGTCAGAGAGAGAGACAGGCAGTGCTTATACGTAATTGAGGAAATTAGAAACTGCCATGGGACTGGCATGCAGTTAGCAGAGTCAACATGGCCATGTCTCTCCGTGCTCTGATTGGGGTGTTTATTGGTAACAGGGCGAAATGACTATTGACATTTGTAATGTGATTGAGATGGATGAGGAGCACAGGGGTCTCGGTCCGGAGAATTAAACCCTGCTAATGAAAAATGACGATCTGATGATGAAAGAGCAATGGCCCCTGTAATTTTTGCTCTTGCGGAGAATTATTATTATTTTTTTTCTATTTGGCAGACCTTTCAGCCACCTGAGCAGAAACACCTCATGTACTGATAATACAGTAAATAAATGCTAAAGAAAACAGATCTAACAGTTATGTTTTAGTATTAGGCTACATATTGACTTTTTGCAGTTTCATAAAACTTAAATAGTTTAATTTCACACATTTCAATAAAGTAAAGATTTTATAAAGATTTTATTAAGATAATTAGACAAAATTAGATTTTAAAAAAAAAAAACAGAAGAGGTTTAGGGGGGTGAGTGTATCAGAAGCCAGCGGTAGGTGCTGTGCAGGTAAACCTCACTCCCCTGATCTCAAAAGTGCGCTCACCTTCCATGCCGGAGACTTGGGTTTGAGACTCGCTCACAGCTGGTGTGAGTAGGACCCGAGTGTAGGGATAACATTGGTGCCGTGAACCGGATGGGAGTGAGGTTTAGGGGGGTGAGTGTATCAGAGGCCAGCGGTAGGTGCTGTGCAGGTAAACCTCACTCCCCTGATCTCAAAAGTGCGCTCACCTTCAATGCCGGAGACTTGGGTTTGAGACTCGCTCACAGCTGGTGTGAGTAGGACCCAAGTGTAGGGATAACATTGGTGCCGTGAACCGGATGGGAGTGAGGTTTAGGGGGGTGAGTGTATCAGAGGCCAGCAGTAGGTGCTGTGCAGGTAAACCTCACTCCCCTGATCTCAAAAGTGCGCTCACCTTCCATGCCGGAGACTTGGGTTTGAGACTCGCTCACAGCGGGTGTGAGTAGGACCCGAGTGTAGGGATAACATTGGTGCCGTGAACCGGATGGGAGTGAGGTTTAGGGGGGTGAGTGTATCAGAGGCCAGCGGTAGGTGCTGTGCAGGTAAACCTCACTCCCCTGATCTCAAAAGTGTGCTCACCTTCCATGCCGGAGACTTGGGTTTGAGACCCGCTCAGTGCGAGTACAGTCCAAAAGGGTCAATTTTGGTCTCATCAGACTATAGCTTTTAGAACACTCTTTTAGGAAAGGCTTTTTTTCGTGCCACCCTGCCATACAGGCCAGCTTTGTGTAAAGCTTGTGAGATAGTTGTCACATGCACAAACAGACCAGACCCAGCCATAAAGCCTTGTAAGTCCTTCAAAGTTGTCTTTGGCCTCCTGGTAGCTTCTATTATCAATGTCCTCCTGGCTCTGTCATCCACTTTGGACAGACAGCCTGATCTAGGCAATGTGCTAGCGGTGCCATACGCTTTCCACTTCTTAATGATGCTCTGGACAGCACTCCATGGGATAGCTAAAGCCTTTAAAATGTTTTTGTAGCCTTATCCTAACTTGTGCCTTTCTACAACTTTATCCCTGAGGTCTTTTGAAAGCATTTTCTCAACCATGGTAAATTCTTTGCCGTACCATGCACTACTAACAGTGGAATCTTCAAGTTTTAATCTGAAGTAATCAACACCACTACTACTGATGTCAGGTGGAGCAATTAGCCTGGTGTTTAATCTCGAAGTTGATTGCTTGCACCTGAGCATGTTTATAATGGTATACAGTAGTCAACATTTAAAGTTGATCAAAAAGTTATTCAAGACAAGAACAGGTTGTTTTTGTTTAACGACAACATTGAGGAAAGGTTTTGATCCATTTCAAATGTTGACTACTACTGAAAGTGACTGCTCACTTTACCAAACCAGGCATTTCACTGATACATTTTTAATAATCCTCCAGAATTTGTTTTAAATTTTATTTTTATTTTAATGATGAGGGTTATAATGTGTACATGCAGCTCAAAAAAGTTTGACTTAATTTATTTTATTTTCCAAGGTGCAAAAGGTAAAGGTTTTCACAGGGTGTGATGATTTCCTATAGACACTATACAAAAAAATGCAGACATGAATACATGACCAAAAATTGCAAGTGTGCAGTCATACATATGGCCACATACCAAATACACATAAATATATATAAATGTGTCAATGTACACTACACCTTCAACACTGACAGTGGGACATGCACTTGCGTTATGTTATAAATTGCATGTTTGACACATTTTGGAACGCAACGATGCATGAAATCATCACTTGCGTAACTAGCAGCAGTTCATGTGTTCTTAATTACCGCTGTGTATTTCCACACAGAGATTCCTCACATAGTCAATCCCATACTGAAAATCATTCGACATGCACATGAATTTAAATTACTCATTCATTTAGCTCTGACTCTAGAAGTCTCTTTGTTTTTTCCACACAGTTTGTAGTCTGCCTTCTGTGCTGATATTTTCTTTCGTCTGAGCAGGAGGAAAATCAGAAGTGCACATGTGCAGGAAAGTCTGTGAACGAACAGGAGGAAACATCTAGAACAATGAGGTAACGAATACAAATTTCTTGTTAAATGTGGTCTGACTGTGTTCTGCTTTAACTGTTTCTTTTCCTCCCGAATTGAACCGATGGCGAAAGAGGAACAGCTTTTATACACCAGTTTGTATTTTCTTCAATACGGGGACACTTTCACCACTAAGCCTCTTCTATACGGGGACACTTTCACCACTAAGCCTCACTGGCACCTTTGAAAATGTTAATCTCAAATATATTCACTCATTTTGAACCAAAAGCCAAAATCCACAATATCACATTCTTCTGTCCCGAAGCGCTCTTTAATGCTTCCTCTGTGAGATGTTCAAACGTTCCCTTGAAAGGCTCTTCAAACCCTCTTCACAACTATGTAACATTCAAAAGGCAGAGCTTCATCAGGCCTGCGAGCACAAAGGTAGTCGAATATGAGAGGGTCTGAGAGCACCTTCAACTGCAAATAAACCCTGGAGGTTATAACACAGCTCCCGCCATCTCAAAGGAATGCAAACTTAGCCGGAGACGTAACGTTAGATGTGGACGAAGCCGAATGCAAATGATATGCAAGGTGAAGAGAATTAATCACGCTCTGGGCGCATCTCTTTCCCCGCTCTGCCGGCGGCCTCTGCTTAGTGTTGTGGTTAATTGGTACAAAACGCCGCCTTGTATCTTCATTGCAGGTAATTGAAAGGAAAGCACTTTTACAACAGCGGTGCCTGGAGTCTCGCCGCTTTACCGATGACAGAACGCATCCTGCTGTGACACATTAGCCGCGTTCTGTCTGCTCTACCTGATTATAGGAGCGGTGTGAAGTCTCTTGTTTCATTTCTACTGTAATACAGTGCGGAAATATTCTGTAGACTGATTTGTCCCTTAATCACAGTTAATTGTCATCGCAAGTGAATGAGAAAAACAGGCCCACCGAAAACTGGTGTGAGATATGCATTACTGTAATTGTAAAACACTGTTCAGATGGTAATTGAGACGTCTGTACAAGAACATTTGCAAAATACCATTTACCATAACTCCATTATGTTGCTACATGGCTATCAATAACATAGACAAGTCAATGGAAGCCTGTATTCCCGTAGCTCAAACAATAGCACATATGCCTCACAAAAAAACAAAAAAAAAAGGATAATTATAACTTCAGTGTCTCTTTCATGGAAAACCTGTTCACTTGGCAGCCATATTGTATCGCCAACGCCTCCGGTCAGCTATTTCAGTCATTCAACACCAACTCCTATGTACTTAAATGTACACAAATTGCTTGCCAAACAGTTTTCTAACGTATTTTCAGTCAGATATAAAATCTGATAAGCACCATTGTTTGTTAATAATAATAATAATAACACATTCCAAAAAATTATAATGATTCGAATAAATGAAAATAATTAAACAATAATTAATTATTAAAAACTGTACTATAAAGAAAAATAATTAATTAATAAATAACTATGTTTATTTTTATGGTAAAAAAAAAGCATACATTTCTAGACAGTGTTTAAGTGAATTCTTAATTGCTCATTGGCTCTTTTATTTAGAAGACTGGACTTTTCTACAGCTGCCATATATCTGGCATTGCAGTTTCTCCAATTTATAATAATAGGAGTGAACCCCCTTGATAATATTCAGGGTGTGTTCACACCAGGAAAGTTTACTTCACTTGCTTTGGTCTGGACCAAATTCAATGTTGATTTTTTTTTTTTTTTTTTTTTTTTTTTGTGGTTCGATTTCACACTGCCCTTTTTGCAAGTAAACCAGACATTGTAAACAAAACCACATGTATGCTGCTAAGGTCATCCATTGATTGGTTCATAGTTCACAGTTGTTGAACTGGACCACCTCTTCAGGTACAGTTGTTTGGTACAGACTAAACCTGAGTTTGATTCAATCGAACCAAAACAAGACAGGTGTGAATATTCCCCTCAGTCTTTGTACATCCATATGGCAAAAAATAAATAAATAAATAAAAAATACATGATAAATATGTTGCAAACTGTCAGTCTTAATGAAATATATTTTTGAAATAGGAAATATATTTAGTTTCAGCCTTCTTTTACCGAAATATACTTGTAAATGTATGTCAAGAAAATACAAAATCCTTCTAGAGATCAAAAGTAGATTTATAATGATGTAATAATGTTTAATATTATTATATATTGCAATATTATTTTTTTGGAGCATTTTAAATTATTTTCCTTGCTGAAGTTCATTCAAATGTGGTATGTGTTTACACATGGTATAGACAACTAATCTAGCTATTCTTCAAATGTGACATATGTGAATTCATTTTCTTGGAATACATAGAGGGCAAAATATATTATAAAATGCTTTTTAAATGCATGCAGACTGTTTTTAAAAACATTTGTGAAAGAATGGGTCGCTCTCATGAGCTCATTGAATTCCAACGTGGAACTGTGATAGGATGGCACCTGTGCAACAAGTCCAGTCGAAATATTCCAGGCCTAAATATTCCACAGTCAACTGTCAGCTTTATTATAAGAACGTGGAAGTGTTTGGGAACGACAGCAACTCAGCCACAAAGTGGTAGGCCATGTAAACTGCCGGATGCTGAGGCGCATAGTGTGAAGAGGTCACCAACTTTCTGCAGAGTCAATCCCTACAGACCTCCAAACTTCATGTGGCCTTCAGATTAGCTCAAGAACAGTGTGCAGAGAGCTTCATGGAATGGGTTTCCATGGCCGAGCAGCTGCATCCAGGAGAACGGTATTTGTCTGACTGCATTGTGCCAATGGTAAAGTTTGGTGGAGGTGGGATTATGGTGTGGGGTTGTTTTTCAGGAGCTGGGCTTGGCCTCTTAGTTCCAGTGAAAGGAACTCTGAATGCTTCAGCTTACCAAGACATTTTGGACAATTCCATGCAGTAGCTCACGACTGTGATTTTAGACCTTAAGTGACTTTATACGGTATCTCACATTTGCAGTGTTGTTTCTTTTTATTGTGACTCGTGACTCAGTTGCTTGTAACTGTGACTTTTTTCTTTTTTTTACCTCATAATGCAACTATTAATTACTTTAAACTTCAGTTACCTTGTTTTATTGCAACCTGGTATCATGATGAAAACTTTTTCGCAAGGCGCAAAATATGTACCATTAAGTACATATCACTGCAGTTTCCAACAGAAATGAACAAATGAACATACATATAGTATGTTTTATGTGACGTTGGTTTTGTATGTGTCACGTACAAAATGTCTGTTGAGTGGCACTCTAACTATAATGCTAAATGCCGTTTTAAAATAAAGTCTGCACAACCTGCAATCTGCACTACACCTAAACCTACCCGATTAGTATGAACAAAAGCGAATGTGAAGTAAAAACGCAATCACAAGCATGTCGTTTTAGCTTATTCTCTCTTTATCTCTCATCTTTCAGCTCTTTTATCGTGAGTCATGTTTTTCATGGGATTCGTACCCAAGGATTTCACATCCTAAATCCAATTTAGTGCCAGCTGAGCTACAGCACAAGATTGTTGTGCCTGGTGTCCATTTTTGAGATTGTTACGACTGGTGTCTATTTTCGACCCCCTGCCAAATTCTTACCCCCTCTCATTGAAATCGCTACATGATTGCCTAATTCTAACCCCTCTCCCACACCAACTCTAGCCATCATTGTTGTGGTTAGGGGATACGTGCAAATGGCGCTACACATATTTACATTAATCTACACCCCACCTCTAGCAGCGCATTAGTAATTTGGCGGGGGTCAATACCAGAAAGCGAAATCATAACTGTGTACAAAAATGATTACAAGTGCTTGATGTTTTACTGCCTCTAGTGTTCATTTCTGTTGGAAACTGCATTGATACGTACTTATTAATACGCATTTCACATCTTGCGAAAAAGTTTCCAGAGGTACATTTTTGTCAAGTAGCTTTATTGACTCTGAATCAGTAACAGACTTCCATATTTATGATTCAGACAGCATTAAAATCCTGTAAAATCCAGTTACCATCTGAACAAGAATTATACATACAGAATTATGCAGATCTCCATTCAAATGTAAAAAGGCTATATTTCTCATTAATAATTAATATGTATAAAATGAGAAAGTGTTTTATTTATATTCTATTAATTTAATTTTAAACACACTCTTCTTGTGTATTAGTTTACAGTTTGACCTATTGAACTCTGATGCTTTCGGCACTTTCACTATTACGCTGTTAATTGCTCCAGACGCCCTTTAAATGAAATGACATAATCCTATTACAACTTCAAATACGATTAATTCTGAATTGCACTACCATGAGTGGAGCAATGTGAAATTTGGCATCTACTTGCTACCCATGTTTTACGGGAGATAGCGGCATTTGACCAATGGCATGTCTGGGTCAGAAGCCCCTCAGAGGGCTCATGTTAAGAACTCGGTTACGCTGGTTTCAACATAGTTGTGGATCCAATAATGCCATCCAGCTGTATGACATGCACAAGTCTCTTAGCACCAGTAATACTGTGAGATAAAAATAGTTATGACTTCATCAAACTCCCCGTGCGGCAGCTAGAGACTCAAAGAACTTCCTCTCATGGTATGGTTTGCTAAAAGAAATAGACTCGGATGATTTATTCCAGGGACAAATGAGAAAAAGCTGACAAGGAAAATCAGCATCCTGCTTTGGCCCTCAAACAGTCACGATAACAAATAATTCCCTTTGATGCTCTGCTATCATTAACTAGAAGGAGAAGCACTGACTCATTTAGCATGTGGCAATGACATATTTTCTCAGTGATAAGCTCTGGTTTGCATTCTTGGTGGCGGTCCTTGACTGGAGCCAGATGATTCAAGGGCTGTCAGTCAGGAGCAGATAGAGTCTGGCCTTATGGTCAGAGTTCAGAGGGCCTGTCTAATATGTCTCCTTTTCACCAGGCGCTGAACATACAAGCTGCTGACTCACCAGCTCCTCTCACTTTTAAACAATGACCTCTACATTAACATCAGCCTGAGAAAAGATAGCGATAGTGATCATTTTGTACCAGTTCTTTTAAAACACTAAGTGGAACGAAGTTAAATGTCAATAAATGGAATTGCAAAAATAAAGTTGTCCCAAACACTTTTATGTCTGGAATTGATTGGTCAAACAAGTAGTTCCACTTCAAAATCATGAGTCAGTTTTGCTATGTCAAGTTGGTTGGGATGCTTAAGCAAGAGTCACAGTATCTACACTTTTCAATGACAGTGATTTTTACTTTATGTAAACCAACTCTAATATGCAAGCAACTGTGACCCTATACTACTGTGCTGTGTTTAAAATCATTTACCTAGGGAGGGAGATGTTATACCCTGTATCAGCAAAGTCAGTAAGTTTTAGTCTAATGTGAAAAAAGACTGGAACACAACATGATGGATAAATAAAGTGTCTATTTACAAGTGCAAGTAGGTCACCTTATTGGCAAAGACTATGTACACTAACTCCACCCAGCACTGCATGGCTGAGCCAGAAAAAAATGACACAAGAAACCAGGCTGTTAACAGGAATGTTGTTTAGAATAAGGACTGGTCTGAGGATTTAGCTTTTGACGTGTACAACCCAAGTTCTAATCTGCCTAGTTTCTGATCCAATTCTCCTCCCTTCTCCCATTGCATATCAGCTTGTAGCAGTGGCGATTTCTTTAAGACTGCAAGGGAAGCTCAGCTTCCCCTATAATGTCACAAAATTAATGGTCAAATTACGTACTATTGTATTAACATTTTATTGACTAAAAATGCGTTAGAAAACGTTCATCTCAAAGACGAATTCGTTCAGAATCAGTTAGATATAGCAGGTCGGCTGACTTGATTTTCTTCTCATACATTCCCGTAGCGTCACAGTGCATTTCCCCATTGAAGCCCAGCGTCCATTGACTTCAATGGGGCTGCTTTGAACGTTTTTTTTCCAGTGCTTTGAAACTAGACGGTCATTGGATAAACGCTGCGATTATGTCCCGCCCACGGACGCTCAGCGTCTCTGGGGGTGAATGAGGAGTGGGCTGGCCTGGACGCTGAGCTTCTGCGTGATGATTGGAGGGTCTGTCGAAAGATTGCATCTCCTTTTGACTGACAGCGATTTTGTCCTATAAGGAATCGCTGAAGCTATTCGTTTGCGCTCTCTGCGGCCGCTCAGTCCCATCGTGGATTTCTCAAGTTCAGTCGAAATAAAAACTGCTGCAACCTATTTCTGTATATTTGCTTGGCGAAATTGCTTGATTTTCATCATACATTTCACACAATTATACACCACATTCCTTGTTTCACTTTTACAGAGTTTAATATATTTTTTAGATCATTCATTCATATGAAACTGCACACGAAAAGTCACTGGAAAAGACGCCTAGTTGGTACGACAGGGTCACAGACCATTTTCTTGAAAAGGAACGTAGGGCAGAATTTACTTTTAAATAAATAGACAATTTTATGATGTAGACCGAAAATGAGCTTCCCCTATTTGACAGACCAGTAGCCGCCACTGGCTTGTAGAGCCATTTATTTAAAAAAAAACAATCTGAAGAATGGAAATGATGTGTATTTAATAGACCTATAATTAGGGGCCAAACAATAAAAAGGTGCTTAGGCACCTATTGTATCCACTAGTTTTCTTCTTCTTCTTTTTCTGCTCTGGAAGTCTGTGGTAGCCCACTATTGACTTTTTTGTTTATAATTTCTGAACATTTTTACCAAAGATCATGATTTTTGGGCAGCGTACTGAATCAAATGATACCCAGTTCCCTTCCGGGAACTCTACACTGCGTCCTGAAACGCTATGGGGAACGCCATTGGCGGGCCGCACTCTGAGTCATAGTCCAACGTCCAATGAGAAACGGGAGTGACGTCACAGGCGCGGTGACGTCATCGACCAGGAAGTATAAAAGCACGTGCGTTTGAAGCCGGTGTCAGCTTTTGTCATTCAGCGAGAGCGCTCTATGTCTATTGTCTGTCTGTCCCATACTGCTGTTTTTCAGTGCCAGTTTGCACTACTTTTATTTTGAGCAGTATGCCTGGGGGAAAACATTCTTTTAAGAACGAAAGAAGAAAGGCGGTTCAGCAGCCACATAGAAAGTGTGTCCCTCCCTGCCAACATTTCATTGTTGGTGGGGATACACACGATCTATGTGTGGTCTGCTGGGAGCGGAGCACGCTAGGTCAGCCCTTGAGGGGGCTGGCTGCCCGCAGTGCGAGTGAATGCCGCTGCGGTTGCTCCGTTCCCGGAAAGCCCTCTTTGAGGAGGGGGCTTTCGTTAGCGTTCCCTGCGGGTCTGGCCCCGCTTCCGTCGAGGCGGAGCGGCAGCTGCACTCGTGGGGATCGCAGCTAGATCTACTAGAGGTAGTGAGACGGGTGATCCCCTATCTCCTTCCCTATCTGGTGGATCGGTAAATCTCCTACTGGATAAGGAAGCCCGCATGCGGTTACTTCCATCCAGAAAGAGTTTTCAACACTTCCCCTATCTTCCTCCGAGGAGGTTGATGTGGAGAACGTTGTCAAAAGTATTCAACCGCCCCCCCCTCATCGCCTCGGTATGAGGAGCTGTTGGACGTGCTGACTAATGCAGTAGCTAAGTTAGCACTTCCAAAGCGGAACTTTCTGTTCTTCCCCGATCTGCACACTGAGCTGTCTAGATCAGGGGAAAAACTAGAAAGAAAAGATGATGCCGCGGGTTGAACAGACGCTAGTCAGCTATCTGTCACCCAGCCTGGCATCATCCTTAAAAGTTCCGTCTTTGCTTTCCAGGCCGCCTAAAATAACTTCAGGCTTGATGGGCAAATTGCACACGTGTCGGGGTTGCTGGACGGGAGCATAAAAACCCCAGCCGTGTACCAGCTCCTCACATAAGAGGCTCATATTAGGAGCATTGCAGCCCGTTTCCCTCCGGTGAGACCTAGAGGGCGGGATTGGCAACACTCCTGACTGGGGGCTTCAAAGACTAAGCCCGATCTAAGCGTCGTGCTTTAGTATAAGAGGTCCTCGGCTAAATGGCCCTGATGGCGGTACCACAGGGCCAATGAGGGCAGCCCCTCTCGAAGAGCTAGGTGCTTCACCGCCTCTGAGGAGTACGGTGACCACCTCTCTTCGGGGCCCTCAGGAGATTCGTCAGCTAACCCTGCTGGTGTTACAGGGCGCGGCAGTCTCCCGCGAACATCATTCTCTGGTCTCTCCGCCCGGAAACGTAGTGGAACCAGAGAGTTCGCCACCCCCACAGGGGTTTCCAGAGCGCTTACTTCAGGTGCATCCTGCCAGTTCGCTGTTACAGGTCACCGAGGTAGCTCTTCAAATAAATCCAGAAACCAGCCTCGAGAGGTTGGTTCCCTTAGTAGAATTTCTGGCAGTGTGGAAACTACTGCCAAATATTTCTAAGTGGGTCCTGCGTACTGTAGAGAAAGGCTATTGCATTCAATTCGGCGCCAAGCCGCCACCTTTCAGCGGGGTATTTCCTACTCTGGTAGGCCCCGAGCAGGCTCTGGTATTGGAACAGGAAGTAAATACTCTCCTGAGGAAGGAGGCCATCGAGGTGGTCCCTCCTCAACACAGAGAATCCGGGTTCTACAGCCGGTACTTCATTGTTCCCAAGAAGGATGGGGGCCTGCGGCCCATTTTAGATCTCAGACAGCTAAACCTCTCAGTCAGAAAACTGAAGTTCAAAATGTTGACTGTCACACAGGTCGTGTCTCAAATCAGGTCCGAGGACTGGTTTGTCACGATAGATCTGAAAGACGCGTACTTTCATGTCTCCATCCTTCCTCAACACCGGAAGTTTCTCAGGTTCGCTTTCAGGGGCAAAGCTTACCAATACAGAATTCTTCCGTTCGGCCTAGCGCTCTCACCCCGAACTTTCACGAAGTGTGTGGATGCTGCTCTGGCTCCACTGCGACTCCAGGGCATCCGCATACTCAACTATATAGACGACTGGCTCATCCTAGCCAGTTCAGAACAGTTAGCGGCTCAACATCGAGATGTTGTTCTTGCTCACATGAAAAAGCTGGGGTTGAGACTCAACGCCAAGAAAAGTGTGCTGTCTCCATTACAGAGAACCACTTATCTAGGTGTAATCTGGGATTCGACCACGATGCAGGCACGATTGTCACCTGCTCGGATCGAGTCGATCCTTACTGCAGCAAATGCGGTCAAGCTAGGCCTGCTACTCACTGTCAAACAGTTCCAAGTACTGTTAGGTCTTATGGCAGCTGCATCCAACGTGATACCTCTTGGACTGCTGTACATGAGACCACTGCAGTGGTGGCTCAAAACCAAAGGGTTTTCCCCGAGGGGGAACCCATTCCGCAAGATCAAGGTCACGCGGCGCTGCCTACGTGCCTTAGTCATGTGGAAAAAGCCCTGGTTCCTATCACAAGGTCCAGTGCTGGGAGCTCCTTGCCGCCACGCTAGCGACAGATGCATCCCTCACCGGGTGGGGAGCGTTCATGAGTGGCCGCTCCGCCCAAGGCCTATGGAATGACCGGCATCACTCTTGGCACATAAATTGCCTAGAAATGCTGGCAGTGTTCCTGGCTCTGAAGCATTTCCTTCCAGACCTAAGAAACCGTCACGTGCTGGTCCGCACAGACAACACTGGGGTGGTCTACTACATAAACCACCAGGGAGGTCTGCGTTCACGCCCCCATACAAGCTGGCGTACCAGATCATCTTGTGGTCACAAGGGAAGCTTCTCTCATTGAGAGCAGTTCACATTCCTGGACGTCTCAATGTGGGAGCAGACGTCCTGTCGAGGCAGGGGCCGAGGCCCGGGGAATGGATGCTTCACCCCGAGGTGGTGAAGCAGATATGGAGAGTCTTTGGTCAAGCCCAAGTGGACCTCTTTGCGACTCAGGAGACATCGCAATGTCCCCTTTTGGTACTCTCTAGTTCCTCCAGCTCCTCTCGGACTGGATACCATGGTACAGACGTGGCCGAGGCTTCGTCTGTACGCTTTTCCCCCGATCGCTTTGCTCCCGGGAGTTCTGGAAAGAGTACGCCAGTACGGAGTACGGCTGCTGCTAGTAGCCCCGTACTGGCCGGCCCGAGTATGGTTCTCGGATATAATCGCCCTCCTCGACGGCTCTCCATGGGAGATTCCTGTCAGGAGGGACCTTCTTTCTCAGGCTGGGGGCGCAATCTGCCACCCCCACCCAGAGAAGTGGAAGTTATGGGCGTGGCCCCTGAGGGGGCACAACTCATAGAAGCTGGTCTCTCAGCTGAGGTTGTTGAGACCATCCTTCAATCCAGAGCTCCCTCTACGAGGAAACTTTATGGCCTAAAGTGGAACCTGTTTGCGTCATGGTGTCATGAACGCCGTCTAGACCCAGTCCACTGCCCGGTTGGTACAGTGCTGGAGTTCCTGCAAACTCGTTTGTCCACTGGGTTAGCTCACTCCACCTTGAAGGTGTACGTGGCGGCTATACCGGCTTACCACGCCCTTCAGGGCGGCCTTTCAGTGGACAAAAACCCCCTGGTCTCACGTTTCCTCCGCGGTGCACTCAGGCTGAGGCCTCGTGCAAGACCGAGAGTCCCTACATGGGACTTAGCTGTGGTGTTGGAGGCGCTGTGTAAACCTCCCTTCGAGCCTCTGGAGGAGGCCTCCGATCGGATGCTTACCCTAAAAACAGCACTGCTGTTGGTGCTAACATCTCTTAAGAGAGTCGGGGACCTGCAGGCCCTTTCAGTGGCCCCTTCTTATATTGACTTTGCCCCAGGGTTGGCCAAAGCATTCCTCTACCTAAGAGCTGGGTACACACCCAAGGTCCCCTCAGTAACACCACAGCCAATAACGCTGCTAGCGTTTTATCCTCCTCCATTCGTGGAGCACGACCAGAGGAAGTATAACTTGATGTGTCCAGTAAGAGCACTAGACACTTATGTCCACAGAGCTGCCCTGTGGCGTAAATCAGAGCAATTGTTTGTCTGTTACGGCCCCCCTAAGAGGGGGTGCCCGGCTTCCAAGCCTACTTCAGTAAGTGGATCGTTGATGCCATCTCTACTGCATACGAGTCCTCTGGTCTCCCATCCCCGATGGGAGTCAAGGCTCACTCAACTCGAGGCGTTGCAGCCTCCAAAGCTCTGATGGCAGGTGTCCCGATCCAGGACATCTGCAGTGCGGCGGGTTGGTCCTCACCTCTAACGTTCGTCAGATTCTACAAACTAGACCTCAGAGCCACTCCGGGCTCAGTCATCTTTCAGCCCTAGCAAAAAGGCTAGGCTCAAGAGGTCAAAAGGCGCTTTCCTTCTAACAAGGAAAAGAGATTCTACCCCTTTCGTTCTGGCAATTTCCCCAGACAAAGGCGTATGATTCTCCTCAATAATTGTTCCTCCTGGTCTGGCAGGTCCCCAGACAGGAGATGTATCCCCACCATCTTGGCCTGGCACCTCCCAGGCAAGTGGTGTGTTATCCTGCCTCGTGTGCCCGAGGGCCGAGGCCTGTATTCCTCGTGTCTGATGGTTGATCACAGACAGAGATGAATTCCAGTGCCCTGGCAAGATCACCAGGCACTCCTTATGTCCCTCTTGTACTGGCTGTAACGCAGACAATGGACTACCACTTCTCCTCGTGTGCCTGAGGGCCGAGGAGCACTTCTCCCCCTGCGCTGGTCATATGACAGGCAGCGGTTGAGACCCCTATCCTCGTGTACCTGAGGGCCGAGGTCTACTTATCCCTCTTGTCTGGTGGCTGATCACAGACAGAGATGAATTCCAGTGTCCTGGCAAGATCACCAGGCACTTCTTGTGTCCCTCTTGTACTGGCTGTAATGCAGACAAAGGACCACTATCTCTCCTCGAGTGCCTGAGAGCCGAGGAGCATTTCTCCCCCTGCACTGGTCTCATGACAGGCAGCGGTCGAGAACTCTATCCTCGTGTGCCCGAGGGCCGAGGCTCAGGTATCCCTCTTGTCTGGTGGTGGATCACAGACAGAGATGAATTCCAGTGCCCTGGCAAGATCACCAGGCACTTCTTGCGTCCCTCTTGTACTGGCTGTAATGCAGACAAAGGACCACTATCTCTCCTCGTGTGCCTAAGGGTCGAGGTTATTTATCCCTCTTGTCTGGTGGCTGATCACAGACAGAGATGAATTCCAGTGTCCTGGCAAAATCACCAGGCACTTCTTGTGTCCCTCTTGTACTGGCTGTAATGCAGACAAAGGACCACTATCTCTCCTCGCGTGCCTGAGAGCCGAGGAGCATTTCTCCCCCTGCACTGGTCTCATGACAGGCAGCGGTCGAGAACTCTATCCTCGTGTGCCCGAGGGCCGAGGCTCAGGTATCCCTCTTGTCTGGTGGTGGATCACAGACAGAGATGAATTCCAGTGCCCTGGCAAGATCACCAGGCACTTCTTGCGTCCCTCTTGTACTGGCTGTAATGGAGACAAAGGACCACTATCTCTCCTCGTGTGCCTGAGGGCCGAGGTTTATTTATCCTTCTTGTCTGGTGACTGATCACAGACAGAGATGAATTCCAGTGTCCTGGCAAGCTTTACCAGACACTTCTCGAGTCCCTCTTGTACTGGCTGTAATGCAGACAAAGGACCACCATTTCTCCTCGAGTGCCTGAGGGCCGAGGCTCATTATCCCTCTTGTCTGGTGATGCGTCACAGACAGAGATGTATTACCACTCGCGTCCTGGCAAGATCACCAGGCGGAGTTACCACAGTGTCTCATCAGGTGAGTATTCTAGACACTTTCCCTTCTCGGTCTTGCGAGACCAGACGAAGGACGACATGACCTCGTGGGCTCGAGGGCCGAGGTACTCTCTTCCCTCTGATCTGGTGGGCTCCACAGTCAGAGATGTATTACCACCCATGTCCTGGCAGGTTCCCCAGGCTGAGGTTTGTATTGTATTGTAACGCTGTCTTTTCCCCCCTTGTTCTAGCAGACACTAGGCAGGGTGCGGAAATTATGGGGGCGTTGATACCTCGTTCCCCATAGCGTTTCAGGACGCAGTGTAGAGTTCCCGGAAGGGAACGTCTCAGGTTACGTATGTAACCCTGGTTCCCTGAGGGAACGAGACACTGCGTCTCGGACCATAATTCCCGCATCCCTGCTGCGCTCGCTTCATTCCTTTGAAGCTGACGCCGGCTTCAAACGCACGTGCTTTTATATGCCTGTGACGTCACTCCCGTTTCTCATTGGACGTTGGACTATGACTCAGAGTGCGGCCCGCCAATGGCGTTCCCCATAGCGTTTCAGGACGCAGTGTCTCGTTCCCTCAGGGAACCAGGGTTACATACATAACCTGAGACGTTTTCTTATGTCGGCCATTTTGAGTGTAGACCATTTTGAATTTTGTAGTAAAATGCTGTATTTTTCAAAATGCTTCGCCATATTGTTATGAATCTTATAGAACTGCTAGCGGGAAAGTTATGAAATTTGGCACACAGATAGAGGACAGTCGCATCATTAACCACAGCAAATTTGGAGTCAATAATTCAAACTTTCTAGCATCACCAACACGACAAATTTGCACTCATATCTCTGCTAATAATTTTTGAATCATATGATCTAAAGCTATTCTTTTTCCTCTGATTCCTTGTCTCATCTAAGTCAGTGCATACCAAAATATACATTTTGACAGGTCAAGATTTTTTGCAATTTTGAATTTTTCAAAAATCTACTTCTTTAACTTGTCCTAGACGGTTTGTCCAATTTTTACCAAAATTGGCTTGGATCATCTTTAGACCATTCTTGCACAAAGTTTTCAAAAGCTTACTGATATACCAAACTGATTTCGTAAAGCCTGTTAACGAATTTGACAAAGTTTGTACAAAAATAGACATAAGGCTATATCTCCGCAACACTTGCAGAAATTCTGTGGATTCTGACCAAACTTGGTATGTGTTATACCAAGCATGACTTTGAGCACATGGGCACATGAGTCGTTTCAGCACAGTGCCACCTACAATCAGCCATTTTAAGCATGGTCTATTTTAAATTTTGTAGTAAAATGCTCTGTTGTTCAAATGCTTTATGTGTATTGTTATGAATCTTATGAATCTTATAGAACTGCTAGCGGGAAAGTTATTAAATTTGGCACACAGATAGAAGACAGTCTCATCATTAACCACAGCAAATTTGGAGTCAATAATTCAAACTCTCTAGCATCACCAAAAGGCCAAATTTGCATTGATATCTCTGCTGATAACTTTTGAATCGTAAGATCTAAAGCAATTCTTTTTTTCCTCCGATTCCTTGGTTGGTTCCCTGAGTCAGTGCATACCAAAATTACATTTCGACAGGTCAATTTTTCACAATTTAGAATAAAAAGAAAAATCGACTTGTTTAACTTGTCCTAGACGGCTTGTCCAATTTTTACCCAAATTGGCTTATATCATCTTTAGAACATTCTGGCACAAAGTTTTTAAAAGTTTACTGATATACCAAACTGTTTTGGTAAAGCCTGTTAACAAATTTGACAAAGTTTGTGCAAAAATAGGCTATATCTCTGCAACACTTCAGTGGATTCTGACCATGGTATGTGTTATACCACGCATGACTTGAGGGCACATAAGTCATTTCGTCACAGCGCCACCTGTCAGCCATTTTGAGCATGTTCTATTTCGAATTTTGTAGTAAAATGCTGTATTTTTCAAATGCTTTAGGCATATTGTTATGAATCTTATTAATCTTATAGAACCACTAGCCGGAAAGTTACCAAGCCATTAGTAAGCAAATTTGGAGTCTCTATCTTTAAACTCTCTATCAAACTCTCTAACCCTAACCCTAACCCTGGAGAGCTACCATACTCCAGAGTTCAGCTTCAACCCTAATCAAACATACCTGAACCAACTAATCACAATGTTCAGGGCTAATTAATTACAGACAGGTGTGTGGAAGCAAGGTTCAAACTTAAGTTGAAGGTAGCTCTCCAGGAGCAGGGTTGGAGAAATTTAATAAGTAATTAAACACAGCTCCTTAGCTTTTTTTTATTGTATTTGAAATTGAATTTGTTGTTCTTATGTTGATGGCGCATTGACTATGACGTGAAGTTCATGTAGTTACCATGCTCAAAACCATGACTCCCTTCCTGGACCTTCAAGGATGTATTTACCTATTTATTCTTGAATGCATTGTACGTCACTTTGGATAAAACTGTCTGGCAAATCAAAAACTAACTAAATGTGGCAACGCTGGGGTAGGAGGAGCCTATATAAATCAGTTAGAGCACACCCCAGAATAACACCGACTACCCCACCCCGTAGAGAACGGGGGAATACCTATTGTATATATATGCAAATAAGGAGCACAGGTTTGTAGGCAGAAGAACTCCCGGAGAGACGTGTGAACAATGTACAAAAATACTTTATTTTTCAGAATGACAATAAAAATGCTCAGTGGTGTCTGGGATTAATGGCAGCTGTTTTCTCTATCCAAATTATTAAACAACCGAAATACTCACACAAATAAAACAAAAAGAAACAGGCACAGGCCTTCCAGCGGCAGGCTAGCTGAAGTGAAGATCCTAACTGTACACTGGTGTATCCTGCGCACACACACATACACACAGTGAAATGTAAATCCAAGCAGCACTGCACTCCACACGGTGATACCACCACCAGCAAAACAACTAGCCTCTGGGCCGACAGTGCCTAAAAAATAACTGCAACACACACAAAAAAAGAGAAAACACATTACATAAAAAAAAACACAATAAAGATGCTTCAAACAATATCAATGAAAAAAATAAATAAAATGTCACACTGAATGATTATACTGTCAAAAATAGAAGAAAGACTAAATGTATAAAGCAACAAAAAGAAAACACAGTATAAACAATTAAATAAAGTAAATGAACAACACAATAGGCAAAAAAAGAGTCTAATCAAAGAGCTTGGAAAGCACGGCCCAAAATGGCCAGGTAAAAACAAACACAACAAAAACACTCAGACAATAACAAAAAAAAAACGAAATGGAAAAAAAAAAAAAAAAAAAAATTATCAAAAAACATCAGCGCCATCCACAGACGAATAAACTACATCGCCCTCTCGAGGGACAACGAAATGAACTAATAAAGAGAGAACAGTTATTAAAGCGCCACGTTAATAATAAACAATGAAAAAAACAAATCGCACCTACCGTAAACAAGTCACTGTATAACACGAATTATACCGTTGCTCACAACTCACACACATAGAATCTCATGCAGGAAGTCACCATCATAGAAACTCACAGCTAAAAGGTAAACAAACATCGGTTAACAGCACCCGACGCTAAATAAGCAACCCGGCATAAGAGTGAAGGCATACCTCGAATCCATGGGCCACAAAAAACAATACTGTTGCTCACAATTCGTACCACGTATAAAATCTTGTACAGGAAGACACAATCCTAAGAGAATCCCGCAACTAGAACGTAAGCAAACACCATTTAACATCCCCCAAAAATACAAACATCCCAAAAGAGCGATCGCATACCTCAACTTTAGTGGAGAGCCTGAAACACTGACACCGCATCGACCTGTTTGCAGCTGGATGGAAAAGAATAGCTTCAGTCTGGATGTCCGCAACTCGATTAGCCGAAATGCTACAGCCAAAACTACATGCAGCGTTTACATACCCACGCTCCGTAAAGGTAGAGGGAAGGGGGCGTTCCTAGTCGCGACGCACACCGAGCAGCCTAACACCCACCTTAAATAACCGGAAACGCCCATTCTGATAGGCTACGGTGGGTGACAAACCGTACATCAATGAGCCAATGAAAAACCGGTACGTCACCCACCTTGCCACATCTACCCCCAGCTTTTTGAATTGTCGCCCCGACAATTATCCCAAATTTACCTAATTCCAAGGCCTGAACAATGCGGATACAGAACAGGATGAAGCCTCACCAGCCTCAACACATGCTACCCTCCCAACTGACCTAAGAAGATGGTTACGATTGGAATGAACTCCAGCAGTAGTTCGCCTGGTACGTCTCACTGCCCCATCACCATAAAACTGACCTAAGGGACCAGGATCAGCCAAGGGTAGTTGACTGACGGCACCCAGCCCTGATTGTCCAGGAAGCACTGGCGCTTCGACGCTTCGTCGGAGGAACTCCTCGTCTCCAAAACTTCAAGATCTGACCAATTACCAGGTCAGCCTGTTGACATTCACCCATGTCACCCTCAAAACCAGGCAAAACAGAGACTACTGCCTGAGTGACCTGTGGAAGCGATTCTGCCACAAAGACCTGCTTAACGGATGCTGGCACTTCAATTCCTGGCAAAAACGCACTCACTTCACACTGACCAGAGGGATTTTGCCTTGAAAGGGCATCCGCATTCCTATTACTCCTACCCGACCGATACTTGATAGTAAAATCGAAGGCTGCAAGCTGGGCAGCCCAACGCTGTTCTGTAGCAGCGAGCTTAGCTGTTGACAAGCGGCTAAGAGGATTGTTATCCATATAGACAATACACTTATGCCCCAAAAGATATTCCCGGAACTTTTCAGTCATGGCCCACTTGAGCGCCAGAAACTCCAACTTCATGGAGCTGTAGTTAACCATGTTGCACTCAGTGGGCCTAAGATTGCGGCTGGCGTATGCAATGGGTCACACCCTCCCATCCTGCTCCTGGGAGAGGACTGCTCCTAAACCACCATAACTGGCATCTACTTCCAGAATAAAGGGCAGGGCAAAATCAGCATAGGCCAACACTGGAGCTGTTTTATGCCTAACCTTTAACTCCTCGAAGCTGTACTGGCACTCCTCTGACCAGGCATCAGAAAAGCTCTTACCAGCTCGTACCCGGGGCCTGACAACAACACACTCGGCCACCAGGAGCCGCTAACTTCGCAAAACCTGGTACGAAGCGGCGGTAATAGCTGGCAAACCCCAGGAACGAACGCAATTCTGATGCACTGGTGGGACAGCACCACTGCAACACCGCCTCAATCTTGCCAGGGTCAGTGGATACACCCTGAGCAGAGATCACATGACCAAGATACTTTACCTCTTTTCGAAAGAAAGTGCACTTTGCCAATTTGGCCTTCAGACCCTCCTGCTCCAAGCGACCCAAGACAACCTCCAACCGCTCGAGATGTTGTGAAACAGAAGAGGAGAATACCAAAATGTCATCAAGGAACAACAGTAATGAGCTACCCTGTTGATCTCCAAACATTCGTTCCATCAAGCGCTGAAAGGTGCTTGGGGCATTGCACAGGCCAAAGGACATTCGATTAAATTTGAATAAGCCAAATGGAGTACAGAACGCAGTCTTGGATCGATCTTTCTCAAGAACAGGGACCTGGTTGTAACCACTAGCCAAGTCCATAGTGGAAAACCAACCAGCCCCCGTCAAGAAATCTAAGGACTCCTCAATCTGCGGGAGAGGAAAAGCATCCTTCCTGGTCTTTGCATTTAATTGACGGTAGTCAACACACATGCGTAGACTAGCGTCCTTTTTCCTAGCAAGCACTATGGGTGATGCATATGGGCTACAACTTTCCCTGATCACGTTGGTCTCCAGTAGTTGGTTAATATGAGATTTCACAACCTCATACTCTGATGGCGGAATCCGCCTGTACCTCTGACGGACAGGCACCGAATCCAGTAAGGGTATCTCGTGCGAAATCAATTCTGTGGAGCCCAGATCACCATCATGAGCTGAAAACACAGATTGATAACGCTGCAATAAGGCCCTGACCTCGACCTGCTCTCCTAAGGACAGGACTGACAAATCGATTGCATCAATCTGTTCTTGGATTGGTGCAACCGTCTCGACAACCTGCAAATGCACTAAAACAGGTACTGGCTCTACCTCGGTTATCCCAGCTGGCAAACTTACCACCTGAACACTATTGAGTGTTCCTAACACTGTGCCAGCGTATAGCATTACGTCCGTAGTCCCTACGTTAACCATAGGCAAATAAACCGTACCACGAACTACTCTAACTAGCAAAGGTGAAGCCAGCAGTCCAGCTGGCAATCCGGACACAGGAGGCTCAAACAACACAGTTCCATCCGCATACTGCTCAGAACACGTGGCAGGTACAAGCTTTAACATGCCACCCAGAACGCGACACGACTTATGACCCCGCAGTTTAGCCTTACCAGTACACAATACTGAAGACTGGTCTTCCGCTAAATGGCAATGTTGTAATGCCTGTAACACAAAGTTAGGTGCCTCCACAGTAGAGGGAGAGTCAAATAAACCTGGGCCATACTGTCCAAAGAGCTCCTGGTAGCTTCGACTAAGAACATTCATTCCTAGCACTCCAGGAACTCATGTACAGATGCCCCCAGGAGGATCCCTGACCACTAAAACCCCACACTTCGGAATCAATCGATTACACATTTCGATATCCAATTCCATGTAGCCAATGTAAGGAATTGACAAACCATTGGCTGCACGAAGTTGGAGCCAGCGGCACAATTTTAAACGATCCACACCCCACGTCTGGAAATGAGTTTGGAAACAGCTTTCTGTAATCGTTGACACCATAGACCCAGTGTCAACCAAACAGGATATCTGAACACTACCATTCTGAACTAAGAGATGTGGGCATGAAGACATCAAATTAGACAAAGAAGCACTCGAGCCATTCTCTTCCCCTGCCGCGCTTTGGCTCTGCAACGTGGTGGGGACTAGTTTCCCGACGGCGCAGGTGAGTCAGGCTGTCCACCAAAAGTTCGCAACAGAGCGTCTGAAGAGAACCGAGTGGATACACGCTCTCCATCACACTCCCTAGCAAAGTGGCCCGGCTTCTGGCATCTTCGGCACACTATTTGATTACGGTATGGAGATCGACTACGGGGAGGAGGGGCCTGTAAACGAGCAATACTTTGAGTCAGCTTGCTTATTTGTTCCTGTTGCACCCTTAACATCTCTTTGACTTCCCTCAACTCAGACTCCTGAGGAGACCTCACAGCACTCTCACAAGATGCACCACGTACCCCATACTGGATACCATATGCAGAGGGGAGCGAATGACTACGTCCCCGTGAACTCCCTGGCATACCCTCCCGTTCCCACCGAAGTGCTTCACCCCGTACATCTAAGAGGGTCAGAGTGGGTTGGCCTCGCACCAATTGTTTGAGTTCTCGTCGAAGAGCACCATCATTAACATGCTCAATGAATTGGTCACGCAACAAAACTTGAAAATTTGGCATAACATAAGGTGACTTTTGTCTTACCTGCTCCAGGAGGCCAATCAGAGCAAGAGAGAACTCCAATAAGGACTCCCCCTCTTGCTGCCTCCTAGAGAAGAAAGCCTCCTGCAAGGAAACATATGATTGTGAGCAACCATACAACTCTCTCAAAACTGAAATAATTTTCACTGGATCGTTACGTTCATCGTCTGGACGGTAGCGAACCTCCTCCCTTGCTTCTCCCTCCAAATGATCAAAGAGGAAGAACGCCTTAACAGACACAGACATATGACGAGCCTGCATACAAGCCTGGGCTTCCTCGATCCACTCCTCAACATTAAGGCTGGATCTGCCACTAAATTTTGGACACCTCCGGTCTCTTGGCATAAAAACATATCTCTCAAGCAGGGCAGCATACTCATTACTTGCCTGTGAGGTGGGAAGAGGAGGGCCGGGATCTACTGAAGGCAGCTCACTAGGACCTGACTGAGCAGACGACTGCTCTTGCCGCAGCCGTTCGTTGTCTGCTTTCAACTGAGCTACCATCTCTCTTAATTCTCGCAGTTCTTCCTCCCTAATTAAGCAATCAGTCTTTCACTTACCACAGGAGAAAGACACACTGGACGCACGCTGCTGTTTTTCTCCCCCAAAAAAATGGTCCTACAAAAAAAAAAAAAAAATCAAAAACAACAAAAAAAGACAACAATGAAAACAACCACCAAATATTGATACCCAGAAATGAAAATCTACATGTACCCACGTCTCTCCAGAAAAGAAAGCCTATCCTGCCGACTACGCCACGAATGTGGCAACGCTGGGGTAGGAGGAGCCTATATAAATCAGTTAGAGCACACCCCAGAATAACACCGACTACGCCACCCCGTAGAGAACGGGGGGATACCTATTGTATATATATGCAAATAAGGAGCACAGGTTTGTAGGCAGAAGAACTCCTGGAGAGACGTGTGAACAATGTACAAATATACTTTATTTTTCAGAATGACAATAAAAATGCTCAGTGGTGTCTGGGGTTAATGGCAGCTGTTTTCTCTATCCAAATTATTAAACAACCGAAATACTCACACAAATAAAACAAAACAAAAGAAACAGGCACAGGCCTTCCAGCGGCAGGCTAGCTGAAGTGAAGATCCTAACTGTACACTGGTGTATCCCACGCACACACACATATACACAGTGAAATGTAAATCCAAGCAGCACTGCACTCCACACGGTGATACCACCACCAGCAAAACAGCTAGCCTCTGGGCCGACAGTGCATAAAAAATAATAACTGCAACACACACACAATAAAGAGAAAACACATTACATAAAGAAAAAAAAAAAAAAAAAACCACAATAAAGATGCTTCAAACAATACCAATGAAAAAAAGAAATAAAATGTCACACTGAATGATTATACTGTCAAAAATAGAAGAAAGACTAAATGTATAAAGCAACAAAAAGAAAACACAGTATAAACAATTAAATAAATAAAGTAAATGAACAACACAATGGGCAAAAAATCAAAGAGCTTGGAACGCACGGCCCAAAATGGCAGGGTAAAAACAAACACAACAAAAACACTCAGACAATAACAACAAAAAAAAAAAAAAAAAAAAAAAAACGAAATGTAAAAAAAAAATTAAAAAAATTAAAAAATAAATTATCAGGAAAAACAGCAGCGCCATCCACAGACGAATAAACTACGTCGCCCTCTTGAGCGGCCAATCGGCAGAGGGACAACGAAATGAACTAAAAAATAGAGAACAGTTATTAAAGCGCCACATTAATAATAAACAATGAAAAAAAACAAATCGCACCTACCGTGAACAGGTCACTGTATAACACGAATTATACCGTTGCTCACAACTCACACACATAGAATCTCATGCAGGAAGTCACCATCATAGAAGCTCACAGCTAAAAGGTAAACAAACACCGGTTAACAGCACCCGACGCTAAATAAGCAACCCGGCATAAGAGTGAAGGCATACCTCGAATCCATGGGCCACACAAACAATACTGTTGCTCACAATTCGTACCACGTATAAAATCCCGTACAGGAAGACACAATCCTAAGAGAATCCCGCAACTAGAACATAAGCAAACACCATTTAACATCCCCCAAAAATACAAACATCCCAAAAGAGTGATCGCATACCTCAACTTTAGTGGAGAGCCTGAAACACTGACACCGCATCGACCTGTTTGCAGCTAGATGGAAAAGAATAGCTTCAGTCTGGATGTCCGCAGCTCGATTAGCCAAAATGCTACAGCCAAAACTACATGCAGCGTTTACATACCCGTGCTCCGTAAAGGTAGAGGGAAGGGGGCGTTCCTTGTCGCGACGCACACCGAGCAGCCTAACACCCGCCTTAAATAACCGGAAACGCCCATTCTGATAGGCTACGGTGGGTGACAAACCGTACGTCAGTGAGCCAATGAAAAACCGGTATGTCACCCACCTTGCCACATAAATAATTCAAAGTGAGTTGAGAAGCATATGATTAAATTATGCCTGCATAGCTCCTTTTTATTAATAGTGTAGCTGAGCATTAACATTTGACTTCTGAAACCAGTTTTTCCGAAGCCATAATTATTTATTTTAATTCATATAAAAAGTAATGTTTGGCAGTATTTTTGTTCTGGGAACTTACTGGGATAGGCCACTTACGTTTTACTTAATAATGAGTAATGATAGCTTGGTTGTTTCCTGAACCAGTGAGTTAAGTTTTCCCACAGAAGAAGTTTCATACTTTTCAGGTTTAACAGAACTCTTGGCCTCGGTCAAAACTCAAGACTATTCTAAATCTTTTATCCGTTCGCTTTCTAAAACTGATCCGATTTTAATGACCTTCCCTCAGTAGTGTCCCCACAGAGTTTAAGAGAATGTCTGAGAGTGTGTGTGTGCTGACAGTCTGAAGTGCTGCGTACAGTAGGCTTATTAATCTGCCATCCGCAGAGGAATCAACAGCAAGAGGATTACACACCAGTTCAGCGTCAACAGCAGCTCAGAGGAAGCATGACTCCCAGCACTATTTTAAAGACACACTTTCCTGTATGAGTCATCTGAGTCAAAAGTCTATTAAACTGAGATAATTACCACAGCATAGAAAACAAGATGCATTCTTCTTTATCAAGGGGATTTTTGATGTTAATCAGTATGGAAACAACAGGAAAGTGAGGAGGTGTTGTCAGGAAATGACTTGTGTCAGACTCAGACTTCCAACACATATAAGTGTCATCGTATAACATGTCGGAGCGTGTTCACGACCCACTATGTGTTCTGAGGCTCTGTCCCACATAGTGTCCTCAGCTGTCGCAATTCTCTGAGGAATCAATACTTTGTCACATAGACTGTGGGTAATAGTTTGCTGTGAATCCCCACCAGCACAGCGTGCATCGAGGACACATACCGGCCACAAAGGGGGTACTTGTGAGCACCTTTCTGAAACCTAAAATGACAAATGGGACACCCTATGGTCTTGTGGGCTCCGTGGACATGTGCAAGCAAAGGCCATGAGACTGCAGAGCCACATCAAGATATTAGTATTTTACGAGTTCCCCAATTCATATGAATTTGTACGAATGACCTACCCCTAACCCCACCCCTTACACCTACCTGTCACTGGGGTCTAGACAAATCATACAAACACACAAACACATTAGCCACCTCGTAAAATATGAACAAATTGGTTGTGAGATTGCGTTCGCTGTGAAAAATGACCGTAATCTTAACGGTAGAAGACTGTAAAAATGCTACATTAAAAACCTGGCTATAACAGGTTCAGTAACACCCTGAAACTGAGTTACAGTACAGTGGCCAGGATCATAAAGAAGTTTTCCAAGATGGGTTCCATTCGGAATAGGCCTTGCAAAGGTTGATCAACGAAGTTCTGTGCATCAGGTGCTGTCATGATCGGGGCTGTGGGTCTTCCCTCAGCCTCCCGAGGTCGCTGTTCCTGCACTGCACTTCCTGATTGCATTCACCTGTCTTTGTCATCAGCACTGATCACTCACATCTGTTCACAATCATCTGGTCTATAAGAACTCTCACCTTTCACTCCTGTTTCATGGCTGCATTGTCTTTTGTCTTGTATGTACTTTTATGTTTCTGAATCCTGGCCTTTGATCGTGTTCTTGGTTTTGTTTATTTAGTATTTCAGTTTATGTCGTGTTGTGCCGTGTTGGCCTTTTGGTTTTGTTTTGTTTGTTATTATTTTCATTAAATATATCTTCCCTGCATCTGGACCCAGACCTCCCTTATTCACACGTGACAGGTGCAGAACCTGGCTTCAAAAAACAAATGCATAAATGCTGCCATCATTGCTTTAGAGGTTGTAGAAGTAGAAGGTCAGCTTGTCAGTGCTCAGACCATATGCTGCACACTGCAACAAGTTGGTTTGCATGGGTGTCGTTCCAGAAGGAAGCCTCTTCTGAAGCTGGCTCACTAGAAAGCCGCAAACAGTTTGCTGAAGACAACCTGTTCAAGAGCATGAATTACCTGCTTTACATTTCACATCTGATGTTTTTCCATTGAAATAACTGTTTCTTCTTAGTTCTTGTCTTATCAGTTTTGTACATTAGGGTTGTATGTTACATCTAATGTTGTTAAATTAATGTTTATTGCATTATTTCAGTTTCACGTGTGTTACCATTATAGTGTTTAGTGTTCGTGTTAATGACACTTCTATATATGTTAGTATTTAAAAGCTGCTTGCGATGGGCTTTGGTTCATCATGTGACTTTCTCATCACCACCTGCTTTTGTGGTTATCAGTGTATTACATAGGTACAAAACAGATTTCAGTACTTCCATAGGTTGGTATATTAACATTATATCAGTTCATGAAATCACATAATTTTAATGTAAATTTAAGTTAAAATTGCTACCGTATATTTTACGGTAAAATTCTAGCTTCTGGTTTTTACCATAAATTTTATGGATTTTTTTTTTTTTTTTTACAGTATAACATTTTATTTTAAGGTGTCCTCGTCCATTTCCATGTTACATGTACCGTACTTACTATTATAATAACAATAAATTATACATAATTACATGCACGCATAATTACTTGAGCCAAACCCTAATCCTAACCTTAATAGTAAGTACATGTAGTTCATTAATATTACTCAGTACTTCAATGTACAATTACACTATAACAAAGACACCTAAAAATAAAGTGTAAAAACATATCTTTTTATGTTTAATATAAAGAATGTTCAGTTACTATTTGTGGCATTGATGTTGATTAACATTAAACATAATTTACACTTATCCTAAATACAGTAGTTGTCACAAGGAGGGTCAGAGACGTGCGGATCCATTTGCAGCATTTATTTGATACAAAACAAACACAAAGGGGCAGGCAGAAATCGTGGTCAAAACAGGCAGAAAGGTCGGGGCTGGCAGCGAGAATCAAAACACGGGAAGGAGTCCAGGAATCAAAAACACAGGAAATCAAACACGGGAATAAACGCTCGGAAATAATGACCAGAAGGAACAATAAGACTTCGCAGAGTGGCTGTGTGTGGGAGAAGCTTAAATGCAGTCAGTGTGATGAGGTGCAGCTGTGAGCAGTAATCAGTAAAGTGAGAGCAGGTGAATGCAGTGATTAGTGCAGTGGCTTGTGGGAAACGAAGTCCATGAAGTGTGGTGCAAGAGTTCATGATGACAGGATAGACCAGATATGTGACAGTAGTCTACATTTGAAGTGGATCAAAACCTTTCATCAAATTTGTCCTAAAACCAAAAAGAATGCCCGTTCCTTTTTTAGGACAACTTTGATGAATTTTTTTTGATCCACGTGAAATGTTGACTACTGTAAATAAATAAATACATATCAAGGATTTAAAAACAGAAATGTGAAGCATTTTACAAATGCACAACAGTGCAAAAGTTTGGGATCTGTAGGAATTTGTTATTGTTATTTTTTATTGTTTTTAAGAAAGAAATTAATACTATTTTTCAGCAAGGATGCATTAAATTGATCAAAAGTGACAATAAAGACATTTTGTATTGTCATAAAAGTACTTTTTAAATAAATGTTGTTCTTTTTAACTTTCTATTCAGCAAAGAATTTGAAAAAAAATGTATCGTTTCCACAAAAATATTAAGCATTACAACTTTAATTGTTGTAATGCTTAATATGTTTTATTCTTACAACTTTTTAAGCACTACACATTTTCAACACTGATAATATATATTACAATACAAATAGTTTTTAAAATTATGTCACAACATTACTATATTTATTTCTGGTATAAAAAGGTTGTATTGGTGACTAACTAACTAACTAAATAAATAAATGATTCCAAACATTTAATGGTAGTGTATTAATGTGTATTAATTAGTTTTTTTTTTTTTTTTTTGTATTGACAGATATGTTTATATTAATTTTTTGCTAATCAATTTTACACTACAATTGCTTTAGTTTGAGCATTACTTGCATTGAGCCCGGAATTTAAGTTTAAGTAAGGTTTTACGATCTAAGAAGTTCTAAATGAGATCCTAACAGCAATCACCATGGTAACAAACCCGATAATACTCCAAGTTTGTCAGCCCCTGTTTCACATTTGCACATTCTTTGAGATCATCTCCGTCTTTATTTGTAATTATTTACACTTTGCATATTTGTATAGCTCCTTCCCATGAATCCTCTTCACTGCCCCCGATTTCACCTCTGGTTTGTTGTTCTCTCATCCTCGCAGGCTACCTTTAATCCAAGAGACTGTCAGATTGAAGCGATCCTTTCAGCGCGAGGCATTCAACAGTGCCAGGCAGAGTGGGAACTGGCAAGATAACAAGCCACACAGCACAGAAAAAAAAACTGCCTGGGTTTGCTCCGCGGATTACAAACACTGTATCTTCATCCCGCTTTAATTAACACGCAGCTTTATCGGGGCGATCGCAAGTTTGCCGCTGTAAAGTCTTCCTCTGATAAACACGCACAGGGCTGGCAATGAATGCCGAGGAGCTCAAAACAAGTCAAGTTAATTGACCAAATAATGTTTTCTTGTGTCTTCACATCATCCTTTCATCAATTTCATGTCTCCGTTTCAGTGGAAGTGATTTTTGACAGGTAGCGGTAGACGGCCGCTCTCATTCTGCCAGGTTTGTTAAAGACGGGCGGCAGGGGAACGTGCCACTTCCTCTAAGTAGCTCTTACACTGTTTTATGCACAGCTTGTGATGTCAATCCAATGAGTGTGTTATTATATTTTAATATTACGGCTGGGTGACATTATTCCTCGGCTGTGGAAATGAATAAAGTAACCGATTTGTTGACAGGAGACTGAAAATGTGCAATCTGGTTTGCTTTCTTCACGGCTATTTTAAAAGAAGTTCTTTTTTATGACTTTATGACTTCAAATTTGTCTAACGGCGGGCTCACGACACTTGGAATATTAAAACCCGTCAACTCCCAGTATGGTTTTGGCAGATTGAACATCAGATTGTTGCTAAAACAATCAGGATCATCAGTCCGTAGTATTTTGGTCTTTGTTGATTCCAGTTTCTACAGACTTCGTCTGGCCAAACCATCAGCGATACCAATATGCCAAGAGAAAGAACAGATATTGATTATCCAGCGGAGGAATGTTGGCAGTGTTGCGTGTGGTGGAGCGCAGGCTCCAGCCTCAGAATTTCAGGGTTTGTTTCCTGAATCCCGTCCAAATCCATCCTGGATTTTAATTCCAGCGAGAAGCTGCAGCCGCCAAAGTCCGAAAGCAGCGTCCAAGTTCTTTTAGTGGGGAAATCTCAAGGAGCATTACGCTGACTTCTGGAGAGGTCAGGCATCATCATTTCGTCTACGTACATGAAAAGCCGTCCACCGGCCCGTGCCAGAAAATTCTGTCTGAGTAATCAAGGTTGTCAGCTCTGAGGGTGGACCGCCGTCGGTAATGAAATTTAGGAGAGCCGGGTGTTTGCTGGATTTCGCATCTCTCGCACAGATGCCAGGATACCAGCTGCCTGTTCCGAGAGAATAGTCACACTGAGAAATAAGGAGATGACAGCCAGCTCTGATTTCTCCCGGTAATACACTGCAGCTGATGTGCCGCCCCTCTCCAGAGCTGCCAGATGGGTGCAGTGGAAGTGAGAAAAGGTTGTGGTAGACAGACACTACATTTAGAGACTCTGATGATTACATACTGCCATCTCGCATATACGGCCTCACAAACACCTTGACTGGATGGCATCTCGGCTGACGAAGGAAAGAGAAAACATCATATTATTACTTCTTTAATGCCAAACACCCACAACGATGAATGTGCTACTATGACACACGTATTGTGAACAAACCCAACAGCCTGCCTAAGCAAGAATGTGTTCAAGGCTTTATAAATGTGAAGGATAAATTTGTATTCAGGCACCTTCAGCATTTCTCAAAATTATCACAGTTTATTCACTGTAGTTTAGAAATTGGTAGTAAAATATGACAAGAACTCAAGAGTTAAGCTGTGTCAGAACAAATTCATCTTAATAATGTCAGATAACTTTGATAGAAAGGTATGTAACAAAACATGGGCAGGTCAAAGTGTCTAAATAATTTTTGGTCCCAAATTCGTATCAGTTTTACTGGTAGTCCACTGTATGAAGAATTTTTGGGTATAATATCACAATAATGTCACAGTTTACTTTATTTTGCTATCTTCACATAAATTAACTATGTGTCCTGCACCAACTAGTAAAAAAAATCAACAATTATATCTGGTGTTTGAATAATTTTTGGTTTGACTGAATAAAAACTGAATAAAACAGTTAACACTGACTAACAAAATGCTTTTACTTTTATCTTAAGTGAATTGTCATATTATAGCTAATTTAGCTTTTGTTAATTAGATTAGATTAGATTAGATTAGATTAGATTAGATTAGATTAGATTAGATTAGATTAGATTAGATTAGATGACTGACGTTAAGTAATATCTTTGCTTACATCTAAAGAAAATATATTAAGTATTGCACACTGGAAAAAACACAGATTGTCAGATTTACAAATATTTGTGGTCTGCACAACAAAAAGCCGTTTCTCTTCTTAACTTGATTTCTTTCTTATTTCTTGCTTTCAGTTAATGCAATTCTGTAAATGTAGTTCAACTCAAATTTTGTGTCTTGAAATGTTGACAATCAGTGTTGGGGAAATTTAATTACAAAATAAATGTAACTACAATATGTTACAGTTATTGAGAAAAAAAATGTGTAATTAAATTACAGTTACTTGTGTTGGTAATGATTACAAAGTGGGGTTACATTTGAATTTCACACACACACCCACAGATTTGACTGATTTCTTTCGCAAATTGCACTGACTGCTCTAAAATAGGAGACACCAATGTTTTAGAAGTTTAGGGCACAGAATAGGACACATTTTTTTGATAACGGTTTTATTTCCTATTTGGGTTTATACCAGTCAAAAGTATTTGAACAGTATGATTTTTCATGTTTTTTAAAGAAATCTGTTCTGCTCACCAAGCCTGCATGTGTTTGATCCAAAGTACAGCAAAAACAGTAAAATTTTGAAATATTTTTACTATTTAAAATAACGTCTCGGTTACGTATTGTAACCCTCGTTCCCTGAAGGAGGGAACGGAGACGTCTCGTCGAGACCGACGAATTGGGATATCGCCTGGATAGACCAATCTACTTCGTGTGTATACAAACGAGCCAATGAATATTGGCATGCATGATTGCAGCCAGCTGCGGCTGATCACAGCGTGAGCATATAATACGCAGCAGGTGCATGCATCATCAAGGTTTCGCTGAGGAGCTGGGACAGGCCCGGCCGTACAGCGGTGGTACAGGAGCCTCGGCGACGGGACGAGACGTCTCCGTTCCCTCCTTCAGGGAACGAGGGTTACAATACGTAACCGAGACGTTCCCTATCAGTCGGTCCGTTCGACGTCTCGTCGAGACCGACGAATTGGGATCCCTAACAAAGCGCCGTGGGCTGCTGTCCCTTCCAGTGTCCTGAGCGGGCCCCCCTGGGACCCGTTACTGGCTTTGGCCAGGGGCTCGCATCAAGGAGAGTCAGTCACTGCTTTATAACTCAGCACCATCTATTTCAGTGAAACTGAAGCACTGGGAATATGCGGAGCTCACGTCCTTCCGATAGGAGGTTCGGAGCAATACACATATAACTCAAATTCCGGTTTATATGGAAGATTGGAGGTGATTGAACCCTCGTATACTGGTAGAAGTACTTACCGGGGAAACACACAGCCTCTAGGGCGCAATGTGGAATTGTAAGAGATGCAACTGAGTCTCTACGTAGAGCCTAGCCCTCTATCGGTTCTGAAGGATTCATCGAGTGAGGGCCTGACGCCTGACGTTCCGCTACGTCGGCTGTCAAGCTCAGCGGAGGAGCTCGACAGAGCTACTCTTAGGTTACTCTGGAGCAGTATAGCAAGCCGACCCAAGGCCTCTCTGTGCCTACCCGTTTGAGGTGAGAACACAGGAGGAAACTGTGTCTACACGAAGGCTATAGAACCTTGTGAACGTGTTAGGGGTCGCCCAGCCCGCCGCTCTACAAATGTCATTTAGCGAGGCGCCACGAGCCAATGCCCAGGAGGATGCGACACTCCTAGTCGAGTGCGCTCTCAGCCTGAGGGGGCAGGGCACACCCTGAACCTGATAGGCCAGGGTAATGGCATCCACTATCCAGTGGGCCATCCTCTGCTTGGAGATCGGCATTCCCCTTCTGCCTGCCTCCATGACACACAAAGAGCTGGTCTGAGGTCCTGAAGCTTTGTGTCCGGTCAACGTAGCATCTAAGTGCTCGGACGGGGCAAAGCAAAGCTAGGGCTGGGTCTGCCTCCTCCGAGGGGCAGCGCTTGGCAGGCTCACCACTTGGTCCCCT